>NC_134853.1:107733781-108033781 GCF_049852395.1 Peromyscus maniculatus bairdii
AGCATTATGAATGTTCCCAGAGTCCTCTCCTTTTTTGGAGACAAGGTCTCCCTATGTAATCTTGGCTGGCCTAGAACTCAGTATATAAACCAGATTGACCTTGACTCAGAGAGTGCTGGGATCACAAGCATGTGCCACCATGATAGTAAATTCATCTGGCAGGTCTACCTCATCTTCATTTTTTAGTATTTGCCTTGCTAGATAAGGGCTAGACCTTGGCCCTCATGCATGCTAGGCAGACACAGCACCACACTTGGCCACAGCTAGAGCAATGGTACTGGTGTTCAGACCCCGGGAGTCTTGTGCATGTTCAGCCAGTGCTGTGTGATTGAGCCACACCTCCTAGCCCCCTGTTAACTTTTTTAAAAGAGTTTAAAGTTTGAGTTAGAGGCTCACAAGGTATTTTTTACATACAGAGTTTAGGGTACCCTTCAGTTAGCTTCCTCAAAGATACCTCATATATATACCCAAGGTGTTACATGAAAGCAGGAAATAATTACAGAGCTGATAACCAAGTTTTTTCACTATACACTGCCAGGTGTGCTGGTTCATATCTGTAATCTCAGCATTTAAAAGGCCAAGACAGGCTGGATGGTGGTGGCACACGCCTTTAATCCCAGCACTCGGGAAACAGAGCTAGGTAGATCTCTGTGAGTTTGAGGCCAGCCTGTTCTACAGAGCGAGATCAAGACAGGCACCAAAACTACACTGAGAAACCCTGTCTCAAGAAGAAAAAAAAAAAAAAAAAGGCCAAGACAGGAGGATGGCCAAGACTTTGAAGCCAGTCTTAACTAGAAAGTGAGTTCAGGCCACCCTGGAATAGAATGAGCCTCTGTCACAGAGAAATCCCCAAACCCAACTCTCTATCTGCATGTTTTGTTTGCTACTTGCCTATTTTTGTTGTCAGCCACTTCAGAATATTTCTTTTTTTTTTTTTAAATAGGAGTTTATACAGAGAAATCCTTTTCTTATCATTAGTGTCTCTTGGAAGAGAAAATATTGATATTGGTAAGTTGATTATTAAAAGGTTTTAGTTTTGTTTTCTAAGTGGAAGGTTTTTGTTTTGTTTTGTTTTCTGGAGCTGAGGACCGAACCCAGGGCCTTGCACTTGCCTAGTGCTCTACCACTGAGCTAAATCTCCAACCCCTTGTTTTGTTTTCTAAATGGAGCTGGTAGAAGTGTTAGGCCACATGCCTAGCATACAGGGACCTAGATTTATTCACCAGCACACACACACACACACAAAGAAAGAAAACGAAGCTGGTAAGAGTAAATAGTCGCCTTTAGAAAGGTTGAAATGTGACCAGCTTCCTGCCCTTGCCATCATGCCATGTCTTCTGTGCCATTGTGGACTATCCCTTTGGAACTATAAGCTAAAACAAGGCTTTCTTTAAGAACAAAACACATTACTGCCTCTAGCTGGGCCCGGTGCACATGCTTATATTCTCTGCACCAGGGGCTAAGATGGGAGGATCACAAGTAGAAGGGCAGTGTGGACCATGTACTAGGAAGACTGTCTTCAAACAACAGCAGTGAGAGCTCAGTGGATAAAGGTCACCTGCCACCAAGCCCAAACCAAGTTTGATCCCCAGTACCCACATGGTGGGAGGAGAAAACGGAGTCCCTCAAATTGTCCTCTGATCTCCACACATACACTGTGGCATATACCCCCTACTCCACTCCACCCCAGAAATTTCAGTTTAAAAGATACTGGATAATTACTACTTTTAAATGGGCAGTGTAAGCCATGTGACATGACTTTAAATATGTAGCTTTTATTGATTAAAAAATGACAACTGCATTTTTGAAAATGTCTTTCAGAGGCGTTTGACAATGAATATGGACTTGCATACAGAAGTCTGTCTTCAGAGGTTCTTGAAAAGTTAGAGAAAATCGACGCCCCACCAAGTGCCAGTGTGGAGTGGTGCAGGAAGTGTTTTGGAGCACCTCTCATTTAAATAAGATTCATTCAAATTTGGATAGCGTCCTGGGGAAATAGATCCTATCTGGAAACTTTCTAGTTTCTTCCCGAGGCCTGACTTGGTGAAAGTTGAAATGAAGTAACTCTTGGGGGGGAAAAAATGAACTGTAATTCATACTAAATCATCTCAGAATGTAAAATACCACTCAACTCCCCGAGCTTTATTGATGTTGGAAATTTTCAGTTCTTGATCTGTTTCTCTGCCTCTGCTGAAAACAAAACTATTTTTGGATTTCACAGTATGTGTAAAAGAAATAACGAAATTGTTATCTTTCTAGAAACTTGGTTTTATTGAAGCTGCTGGGATGGAAAATGGCAAATTGAATTTGCCTAACCCAAAACAAGTGAAATATTTCAATGATAAGAGTAACTGTGTATGATTGTATATGTGTGGGGCTATGCAGTAGGTATGTGTATAAGTGTCTATTTATTAAAATACTTAGATTGCATGTTGCAATAGTTTTCTGAAGGAGGCCTCGTTGCTCAGTGAAGACTACTAAATGTGTTTGTAGTCAGCAGTTCCAAAAGCATCTAAAAGTCCTAAGAACTGCCTTCCCTGTAGCTTAAATTCTGTATCTTTACCTTTTAAATTATGTGTTATCTTGCTGAGTAGGTTGTGCCTTGGATATCCAGGTGCTCCTTTCCATCTTCTTCCAATGCCAAGTTAATCCTCGATGCTTCCATTGGAATCCAATAGGTAAATGAAATTAAACTTTGTGACCTACCAAAATTATCTAGAACATGCTTAGAATACTAATGTATATATATAGTCTTTGACTCTGAAATGTTTATTCAGGCAGGCCACTTGTTGGTATTGAATACTGTTTATACTCCTGGTTTCTTGGGAGGCAGAGGCAGGAGGATCTCAAGCTCAAGGCCAGCCTGAACAACTTTTAGTGAGCCCCTATCTCAGAATAACAATTTGAAAGGAGGTCTGGGAATGTAGTTCAGTGGTAGAACGTTTGCCTAGTGTATGTGAGGCCCTAGGTTCAGTTCCTAATACCACCCCCCCCCCCCAAAAAAAAAAAACACCCTGTGGGATGGAGAATTTGCACTGCACATAAGTTTTATTCTTGTACAATATTTTGATTTATATGCTTGTGAATAAAAGTGTGTATTTGTAAATACTGTTTTTTTTTTTTAGGTTGAATCAATTAAGTCTTAAAACCTTAAAGCTTATTGAGCTCATTGCCAGTAGGTTTAAGAAAATCATGACCTCACATGCCCCACCTGACATTTATTGTGCATTTTTTTTGAAACATCCATTAACATAACAGCAGATTTGCCTTAAGTTGTCTGCATGGTTTAGAAAGCCAGTGGTTATGTGTGCACCTACAGTAATAGTGCAGATGACTAAACCATCTGACATAAACTTACCTCAGTATGGTACACATTAATAGCATGAGTCTCTTCTACATGGTGGGAACTTTTTAAAATTATGTACCAGCATTTCAACGTTAAAAGTTGTTCATCTGACTTTGGAGAATTCTAGTCTGAATTTGAGTGTGAAGTGAAAATTTTATCAGAAATTTTGTAAAGTCTTTATTACATTCAAATTGGATCTTTTACAATTTCAAATATATATATTTTTACAGCTTATACCTTAACACTTATTGACCCAATAAATTTATTATCTTGCATATATAAAATTAAAGTTGAATAAAAAGAAAAACCTTAAACTTGGTGTCTGTTGCATTTCTAAGGCTGCTGCAATTTCTAGGATTGAGTTTCATTTCCGTTTTGGGATTTTCTTTTTTTCTGGTCTTTGTAACCTGAATTGCTACTTGCTGAAGTACTTTGTCTACCAAATTTATGAGAGTTACTTAGTAACTTTAAATATGAAGTTATATCTTTTTATATAACTTTTTTTTGAGACAGGGTTTCACTGTGTAGCCCCTAGCTGTCCTGGAACTCACTCTGCCTGCCTCAAACTCAGAGATCTATCTGCCTCTACATCCCAAGTGCTGGGATTTAAAAGCGTGGACCACCACCGCCTGGCTTGTTATAACTTTAAGAAAATTTAGTCTTTGCTACCATTTTAGATCCATGGGAACCAGGTGGTTGTTTTTTGTTTTTTGGGTTTTTTTTTTTTTTGTTTGTTTGTTTTTTTTTGTTTTTTTTCAGACAGGGTTTCTGTGTAGCTTTTGGAGCCTGTCCTCAGTCTCACTTTGTAGACTAGGCTGGCCTTGAACTCTCAGAGATTCACCTGCCTCTGCCTCCCAAGTGCTGGAATTAAAGACGTGCACCACCCCCAGCTAGGAACCAGATGCTTGTATTTGGATTTTTGGAGGGTTTTGTTTGAGACGGTTTCTCTATGTAGGCCTGGCTGTCCTGAACTTGCTCTGTAGACCAGATAGCTTTGAATTCTGCCTGCCTCTCTGCTGGATTAAAGGTGTGTGCTGCCACTACCTGGCTATGTGTTGGATTTTTTTAAAAAGGCTTTCTCTAGCACCTTTATCAATCACAATTATAAGGCAATCCCAGAATTTGAGGATCCAGTTTGAGGCCAGCCTCAGCTATAGGAGACCTTAATACAAAGTCCTGGCATCTTTGTTAACTTCTATAAGCAATTATAAAAATTAATTTTAAATTTTGCTTGTCAGAATGTCTTAGTTTTGGTACTTCGATTTATCTGATTTTTATGCTGACCCCAGCAACCTACATGGTTAATGACTTACATGAGGAAAGCAAGTTCTGACACAGCTTCCAGAGTGCTAGGGTTACTGGCTGCTGTCATAGTACCCAGTTTAAGACTGTACTTCCCTAGTGACCAAGTCATCGTATCTTATCTGAAATTCCCTGATCATGAACGAGAAGCAAATCTTCTTTGTTACTGCATCCCTACAATTAGGAAGCAGAGTGTTCTTTACATTTATAGTTAGCCAGATGATCTTTGGGTCACACATGAGAACTTAACTCATGGTACAGAATCCCTTTTGGGAAATGTCCTTTTTGCTTTAAAAATGTTTGCATTTCTTCCCACGATATTAAAGGCAGCAGAGCTCATGTTGAAAGTAACTATGTAGCCCTGACTGTCTTGGAATTTATTGTGTAAACCAGGCCTGCCATTGCTTCTCATAAGCAGCAGACGTTGAGTATTGGGTTTATGAGTTTGCCATATAATCTGGAGCCTGTCTAGTGATCACAACATGGGTTATAAAGCAAAGCTTTGGGCGTTTAACTATTTGAACTTGTTTTCTAGGGAAATTGAGCTTGTGTTGCTTTGAACCTAACATACTTCTTTCCAGTCATGGTGGCACAGGCAGACTAGCAGTCTACAGAGTTCCAGGCCAGCCCGACCTTGCCTTAGAAACACCTGTTTTATACACTCCCAAGTCACAACTGGGCGTGATGGCTGCAGCACAACTTTGACTCAAAGGCCATCGTGGAACACAGAAAAACACCTCAAAAAGCAGTGGCTCAGGTCACCTAGAGATGAAGCCTGGACAGGAGCAAAGGAGGTTATGGTTAGCTTCACAGGGTGAAGCCCCAACTGCTGGAGAACAGGTCCAAGATGTGATGTCATGAAGCAAGCACTACAGATCATGTAGTTCTGATGATGTTCACAGCCAGAATTAACCAGCTTCTAGAATCAGAATATGCTTTATTTATTGGGGGAGGGGAGGCACAAGGTTTCTCTGTGTAGCTTTGGAGCCTTTCCTAGCACTCTGTAGCCCAGGCTGACCTTGAACTCAAGAGATCCACCTGCCTCTGCCTAGATTAACGGCATGCACCACCATCACCCAGTTCAGAATGCACTTTAAAGCCAGCATTTAAACTGGACTCAGTAGTGGTTTCAGTGGCCTAACAGTTAAGTTTTTGCATGTGACACAAGAAAGAACAGCTGGGAGCTATGAAAGGGAATCATTTTACCTAAGAGTATTTTACAAATAAAAGGCTCCAAGATTTCATTTGAGCACAAGTGATCTGAATTGAGGTGGCTTTGCTCTAAGTAGTCTGTATACCCTTTTCCTTTGGCTATACCTGTGAATGGTGCTCCAACAGCCAGGCATGAATCAACTCTTCTGCCAGAGGACAGAAACCTTCAATTACTGGATTACAATTCCTAAGCCTGTCCTTGGAAGGACATTTCCCATTTTCCTTTTGTTTGCAGCATACCTTTGGTCTCAACAATTGTAAGGCTTTTACCCACCAACCCCACAGCTCCCCAGTTTTCTTGAGTGAGCAGAAAATATTATAGAAGGAGTATGGAAAATCTTGCAGAGATAAACAGAAAATAAAGGATAGCCTAGAGAGGGCCTGGAACCTTTTCCAGTGGGCCCCGACTGTCTCTGCCCCAGGGTTTTTGGAGACGCCAAGGGGTGGAGCAAAAGACCACCCCACCCCCCCAAGCACAGCCAAGTGCAGGCCATCTCAAGACACCTGCACTCAGGCCCGTGGTCCTGATCATCCTCTATGCGGACCTGCTGGGTAAAGCCACGAAGAACCCGAAAACAGACTCCCACAAGCATAAGGTTGTGCATGACAAAAATAACCTGTTACCTTGGTTCTGGTCTTGTGAAAGTTAAGTTTACCTAAGAGGTTGTTCAGCATGCTTGAGGCCTACGTTTAACCCATAGCACAACAGAAAGAGAACAAATGGCCTTGCCCTTGACCAAGAATACAACCAAATAGGCTATAGCCAGTGAAGAAATTATGGTACACTACTGGGCTTGGGAGAGGAGCTAGTGAATGGATAACAGCAGTTATCTTTTATAGGCTTTTATTTTTATGTGCACTGCTGTTTTTGCCTGTATGTAGGTCTGTGGAAGGGTGTCAAAAGACAGTTATTAGCTGCCATGTGGGTGCTGGGAATTGAACCCAGGTCCTCTGGAAGAGCAGTCGGTGTTCCTAACCGCTGAGCCATCTCCAGCCCCTGAGGCTGTTTCTTTAAGACAGGGTTTCTCTGTGTAACAGCCCTAGATGTCCTGGAACTCGCTTTGCAGACCAGGCTGGCTTTGATGTCAAGAGCTCTGCCTGCCTCTGCCTTAAGTGATGGGATTAAAGCTGTGTGCCACCAGGACCAACCAGGCTGAACAACTTGAACTAAACTATTAATCTTACGTAGTTCTGAGTCATTTATTTACTCCCTTTCTATACTTTTATGGTCTCTGAATGTACACTTAGTGGGAACTAGAGGTGGCTCACATCAGGGACTACATCCCATACCTCTAGCACTCTTGGGCTAAATGCATAGGATTTATAAAGGAACACATTTCCCCTATTTCTAGCACAATCCTGACTTTCCAATTTCATTTATCCAGTTACTCCATTAATAAAAAGGCAATAAAGGAGACTTAAGGTATGATCATTTATTTGTTACCCTTAAAGACTTATTTTTGACTGGACTCAGACTTAGAAGTAGAAGCTCTTAGAGAGGACAGCCTACGTCTCTTGGCGATCTGTTCCTGGCGCTTTTCTTTGGCTTCCTTCATTCTCTTGGCCAAAAGTTTAGCATATTCTGCAGCCTCCTCCTTGTTTTTCTTGGTTCGTTGTTTCTTTAGAGCAATACGACGGCGTTTGTGTTGCAGGACACGTGGAGTAACAAGACGCTGAATCTTGGGTGCTTTGGTCCTGGGCTTCTTACCTAAAAATCCAGATGAGTTAACACTTTTCCATATCCTTGCTGGATGAGTATACCCAATGTATAGATAGCACTAGCCTAGCATACACAAGGCCCCAATTTAAGCCTCATCATCCATCCAATGTCACTACTGTACTCATTTTACAAGTGTTACTCTGGGGGCCTGTGGTCTGCCATTTTCATAATTCCACCATATTTTCAATCTATGCTTGAACCTTTATTTCTAGACAGACTCTACTTAGTATTAGAAGTCTACAGTTACTATGGATCTTTTTAAATTTTTAATTGTGTGGATCTGCACTCCTCACGGCCTCTCTGGGAACAGAAACCTGATGCAATCTCACACCATAAAACCTTTATTTAAAAAAAGATGGACATCCAAGCTCTGCTAGAGTTGGAGCTACTCGGCCCAGAAGCATACAACGACCATTTTTAAAGTTCCTGTCAATTAAGTTACACATTTTCTCCAGTACATACTTGTGTTAGTAGATGTCTAAGTCAACAGTACTGAGTTATCTTTAATGCAAAAACTAAGCTATAGAAACTTTGTCACTGATGCTGTGGCTCTCCATTGAGTATTTGTTCTTATTTATGCCCCCAAATTCCAGACATTTCCCTTATAAGGGATAATCCATATCCCAGAGATGAAAAAACACTAGGCCATTCATCAGTTGATGAAGTGATCCAAAGAACCATCAATTTTGAACCTGATCTCCACAAGGCATAAGTGATGGAAAGAACTGTCTCCTGTAAGCCATCCTGACACCCACACAAAAGTGCTTTAAAAAAAGAACTCCAAATGTATTGAGTACTTTTGTAATCTCACAATTTCTAATCCTTGTCACTTCTAACCCCAAAGCCATGAACTTAATTGTTTGGTGAATCAAACTCCAGGCAAGCAATGCTGCTGTAATGGCACAAACGCTTCCAACAAATGCAGTCCTTCTTACCTTCTTTGTTCAACGGCTTTCTGACCACATATTGGCGGACATCATCTTCTTTAGAGAGATTAAAAAGCTTTCGGATTCTGCTAGCTCTTTTAGGTCCCAACCGACGAGGCACAGTAGTGTCTGTCAGTCCAGGAATATCCTTCTCTCCTTAGGAGAAAGGATCAGAACAAAAGCATTCACTTTCTACCACCATAATTTAATGTTTAATTAGTAGTTTTAAATTGCTCATCTATCAACACGTACACAATTCCAATTAAAAACCATTTGGGCCGGGGTGCTAGTGTCTGCCTTTAGTCCCACTACCTGAGAGGCACTGGCAGACCTGATTTCCAGGCCAACCAGTTTTAACAAATAAAACTTGAACAAGAGCCTCACTGTTGTCCTTTTTAAAATTGTTGCCACGGTTTAAAAGTCTGAACCAGCAGGGGTTAGGCCAAAAGGGCCGTGGCTGGAGGGAATTCTGTTCCCTCAGGCCCCGACTTTTGAAAAGCTATGAAGGTAACTTAACTAAATCTCTGTCCTTCTAATGAACTCAAGATTCAAAGGTTAAGGTGGAATTCTGCTCTTCAGAGGCTGAAAACCAAGCAGCTCACCAAAAAAGCTCTCTTGCTCCTTTCTCCTCACCCCTCCGTATCAATCCTTTTTCACCTGGCTCCTCTCCCTACTCCGCCTCCTGATCCAGGTGCATTTTATTTAATCAAACACATCTCTGCACCATTAAACAAATACTCCAACACACCTTGAAATAACATTCAACACCTCACCTTTTTTTACAATAACCAAGTTGAGAACACTGAGATTGGCATCCACGATGCATCCTCGAACAGATTTGCGCTTCCTCTCTCCAGTTCTCCTTGGTCTATAACAAGAATGCCCCTTACTCAACAGCAGGCGCACTCTGCCGTGGGTCAACACGCCTTGCTTCATGGGAAAACCTTGTTTGTCATTCCCGCCACTGATTCGGACCACGTAGCCCTGCGTTGGAAACAAAACAGTACATTTGCTAGTTCTGTCCCAATCTACAAAATACAGCATCTTGACCTCTTAAGGAGCCACACCTCACTAGGGAGAATGAGACCAATTTCAACCTCACCTTCCATCCACACTTCCAATTTACGTCTCACTAGCAAATTCTCCACTTGAGTTACTCCACTAACCACCTCGGTTTGACCAGAGTGGACATAAAGAGCTTGCGCTTTCAAGAACCTGAATTTGCAACAAGCAACTCCTCTTGGCACCACCCCGGCCCCCGGCCCCGGCTTGGACCTTCACTCCCAAGTGACCCTATTAATGTAACTTTGCCAAACGCCAGCAGCACTTACAGCCACTGTGAATCAACAGCTGGGCAAGAATGCCAGCAACATTACCTTCCACTCCTCACCCAGCGCATCGGCAGCCACTTCCGTGGCCATGCGCTTCTCGTAGAACGTACGCAGCTTGCGCTCATCGTCCACTTCGATGAGTTTCTGACAGCCGGTGGCAGGGAAGGAGATGTTCAGCTAGGGTTTTAAAGGGGGGTAAAAAAAGAAAACCTTAGGCCTCCTACACGTCAACAACTCGGTCGCACTAACGCTTTCTGCAGCTCCCACTACGGAAAATTCGCGGCGCGGGACTCCTAACTCCCTGCAAGCCCAGGAATGGGTTTAAGTACACGGACGGGGCCGGCTTTCCTCCAGCTCTGTGGAATGCGACCAGGACGCCAGCGCGGCCCTCGCGAGCCCGGAACGCAGAGCCGGTGGTGGCGGGGAGACGGTCCCGGGCCGCCGAGCGGACGGACCGCCAGCCCGCGTGCGCCGGGCCCGGAGCCGGGCGCCGCCATTGGGCTGCGTCCGCCGTTCCAACGCCCCAATCGGCCGCCATCCGCTCTCCCGGGGAGCCCCACGCCCAGGAGGGAGAGCCTTCTCCTGCCGCAGACCCTCCTCCACCTCGTGGCGGACTGCGGAGAGCCTGGGGCCGAGGCGACGCTGCGCTCCGGGGCTCGAACTACGCCGCGCGGGCCCAGCCACCACCTCCTACCTTCATCTTGACACGGCCGACCGCCTAGGAGGCGCCACGAAAAAGAGACCCGACTTCCGCTTCACCCAAGTCACATAGCGCTCTCAGTTCCCGCGAGACTAGCTTGTGCCGGAGACGGCGGAAGTGAGCCCCGAGGAGGGCGGTGCTTCCGGGGGTGGGATTACGGAAATGCTGAGCGCTGGGTGTGCGGCGTGGTTCTTCGGCTTACTGGCTTTTCCGGTGAGAGTCGGTCGTCTGGGTTGAGGGTTAGCCGCTTCCTAACTCGTTTTTTCCCGTGTCGACCTGGGACGTGCCTGGGCTACGTCGAGGAGCTGGATGCCAGTTCCCGACTCCGGCGGAATTGTCGCCCGGGCTGGCCTGTCCCTCATCTCTGCGGAAGATTTCCAGCTCAGGATTTTGTCCTGGTCCCCGCGACTGACGGCAAGAAACCCTGGAAGCCACGCCTCGTTCTGCACCTACCAGAGTGACTCCTGTAGTGGCCGGATCGCTGAGCTCTAGTAGTCACGGTTACCCAGCACAGACACCCGTCAGATGCCTCGGGGTCCCGAGTCTTCCTGCTTTCTCTTCTGCCGTCGTTTATACTCTTTTTTACAAGTGGGGTGGGGGTGATCACCCAGAGCCCGCCTCTGCCTCCAGAGTGCTGGAATTAAAGGCCTGCGCCCACCTCCGCCTGGGCTGGCCTTTCTATCCGCCTGCTTCTACCTCTCTTGTGCTGGGACTAAAGAAATGGGCCTCCAACCGGCTGTTCAAACTTCTTACCATGGCCTCAGAAACTTCCTCATTTTACTGTACACGTACAGACACTAATGTTATGTAAATCGATTAAAATCAGCTCTAAACCTTTCCATAATCAATAGGATCCCTCCTTCCTCTAATGTAGCGCTGGTTTTATATTGATGGTTCATTATACATAAATGATGGTTCTGCCCCTGTACTAGATGATAACTTTAATCAGAGCCCAGGTTTTTAGTTCAAGCATCCTCAAGATGAGGCTAAGTACATGACACGAAATAAGAATGTGTTCAGGGTTGGGGATTTAGCTCAGTGGTAGAGCGCTTGCCTAGCAAGCGCAAGGCCCTGGGTTCGATCCTCAGCTCCAAAAAAAAAAAAAAAAGAATGTCCCAGGGGCTGGAGAGATGGCTCAGAGGTTAAGAGCACCGACTGCTCTTCCAGAGGTCCTGAGTTCAATTCCCAGCAACCACATGGTGGCTCACAACCATCTGTAATGAGATCTGGTGCCCTCTTCTGTATACATAATAAATAAATAAATCTTTAAAAAAAAAAAAGAATGTGTTCAGTAAATATCTGCTAAATGATTATAACTTCAGCCCTGCCGGGCGGTGGTGGCGCACACCTTTGATCCCAGCACTCGGGAGGCATAGCCAGGTGGATCTCTGTGAGTTCGAGGCCAGCCTGGGCTACAGAGTGAGTTCCAGGACAGGCGCAAAGCTACACAGAGAAACCCTGTCTTGAAAAACTAACCAACCAACCAACCAAACATCAGCCCTATGTGTATTAGTTTAGAATGTAGTAGTATAGAACCAACCAGCAGAGGGATCTCCAAACAGCATTATTGTAGTTATTAGTCATACAAAAAGATGGGGGTAGTGGCAAATTAGTCCTCCAAAACAGGAAACTCCACTTAAAATCACTATCCTAAAGAAACATTTGTTGTCTCTTTTTTTAAAGTTCTCATTGTGTAGCCCTGATTGACGGAGGATCCAATATATAGACTGGCTGGAAACCACAGTTCCTGCCTCTGTTTTCCTGAGTGCTTTGATTTTAAGAGTGGGCCACCACATCAGCTTATTGTCTATTACATTTTTAACGCTTTTTTTTTCCTTTCACTTCAAGGAAATAAACTATCCCATGTTTTAAAACTTCTGTAATTCCAGCTTCAGGGCATCCAATTTGCTTCCTGGGCTCCATTGGTGCCTAGACTAGCATGTATACATACCCTGTCCACATGTGCATAACACACATAACTACAAATAGATCTAAAAATTTTTATGTGTTTTTTAAATTGTAAAAATATGTAAAATTTAGGGGGCTAGAGATATGGCTCATGGATTAAGAATACTGGCTGCTCTTTCACAGGACCTGGGTTCAATTCTCCACATCTATATAACCAGGATCTGATGTCATTTAGCTTCCACAGACAGAAAACATGAAAGGCTGCACAAACATACATTGAGGCAAAACACTAATACACAAAATAATGAAAGTATTTTTAAAAACGGAGATATATAAAATACCATTTTAACTATTTTCAGTGTACATTTCAGGAATGTTAAGTGTACTTAACCTTGTTGTGAAACATTTCTCAGTCATTTTCATCTTGTAAAAGGTGAACTTCATTTTTTGTATGTGTGTTTGTTTTTGTTTTGCGATATAGGGTTTTTCTGTGTAGCTTTGTGACTTTCCTGGAACTCACTCTGTAGCCCAGGCTGGCCTCAAACTCACAGAGATCCACCTGGCTCTGCCTCCTGAGTGCTGGGATTAAAGTTGTGCACCACCACAGCCTGGCTTTTTTTTTTTTTTTTTTTTTTTGATAGAGACTTTTTTGTTTTGTTTTTCAAGACAGGGTTTCCCTGTGTAGCCCTGGCTGTCCTGGAACTCACTCTGTAAACCCAGGCTGGCCTTGAACTCAAGAGATCTGCCTGCTTCTGCTTCCCAAGTGCTGGGATTAAAGGTGTGGGCCATCACTGCCCAGTGAAACAGACTATTTTAATTATGTATATGTGGGTGAGTATGTGCGTGTGAATGCTGGTGCTAGAGGAGGCCAGAGGTGTTGGATCCCCCAGAGCTGGAGTTAATAGGCAGTGGGGAGCCACCCAACAGGGGTGCTAGGAGCTCAACTCAGTCCTCTGCAAGAGCAGTGTGTGCTCTTAGTGACTGAGCATCCCTCCAGCCCTGAATTCATACTGAACAAACAACACGTCCCTCTCTACATGCTCACCCTTTCATTTTCCGCCCCTGAAAATTTAGAAGGCAGCAGCTGCACTCACCACTGTCACCAACTCCTGTCGCTAAAATTTTGCCTCAGCATGTCGTGTGGGTGGAGTCAAATGGTCTCACTAAATGTAATGTAGGCTACAGGGTTTATATTTTAGCATGTGATGGTTTCCGTGTGTGTGTGTGTGTGTGTGTGTGTGTGTGTGTGTGTGTGTGTGCGCGCGCGCGCGCGCGCTGCTATTTATATTGTGGTATTTTGTGTTCCCCAAAATATTGTACACCCTAATAAACTTATCTGGGGTCAGAGATGGAACAGCCACTAGATACAAAGGCTAGAAAATGTTGGCACTCACACCTTTAATCCTAGCATTCCAGAGGTAGAAATCCCTCTGGATCTCTGTGAGTTCAAGGCCACATTGGAAACAGCCAGGCATGGTGACTCACGCCTTTAATCCCAGGGAGTGATGGCAAAAACAGAAAGATATATAAGGCGTGGAGACCAGAAACTAGAAGATTTGGCTGGTTAAGCATTCAGGCTTCTAGCAACAGTTCAGCTGAGATATGAGGACTCAGAGGCTTCCAGTCTGAGGAAACGATCAGCTGAGGAACTGGCAAGGTGAGGAAGCTGTGGCTTGTTCTGCTCTGATCTTCCAGCATTCACCCCAATACCTGGCCTCAGGTTTGATTTTATTAAAAAGACTCTTTAAGATTCATGATACAGCCGGGCGGTGGTGGCGCACGCCTTTAATCCCAGCACTCGGGAGGCAGAGCCAGGTGGATCTCTGTGAGTTCGAGGCCAGCCTGGGCTACCAAGTGAGCTCCAGGAAAGGCGCAAAGCTACGCAGAGAAACCCTGTCTTGAAAAAAAAAAAAAAGATTCATGATACAGTATATTGATTATTTTGTCAAACATTCAAGTTGCTTCCCCTTGGGCTATTGTACATAATGCTGCAGTCATCACTGGTGTGCAAATATTGAGCCCCTGCTTTCCGCTCTTTTGAATATATACCCACACATGTGGATGCTGGGTCCTAGAGTAGCTTTTCTCTTTCTTTAATTTCTTGAGACGGATTATACTATGTCACCCGTGCTAGGAACTCACAATTCTCCTGCCTATTCCTCCCAAGAGCAAGGAAGTAGTTCTGTTTTTAATTTTTGAGGAATTAAAAATATGTCTTATACAATGGTCTTATCAATGGACAGTTCCACCAACAATTATAAAAAGATTTGTTGCCTGGTTTTTCAGATTTTCTTTATTATGAGTATGGATATTTTGCATGTATGTCTGTACATGACTTGTATGCCTGGAACCCTCAAACATCAGAAGAAGGTGTCTGATCCCCTGGAACTGGAGTTACAGATGGTTGTCAGTTGCCATGAAGGTACCGGGGATTGAACCCTGGTCCTCTGAAGGAACAGCTACTGCTCTTAACCATTGAGCCATCTCTCAGGATCCTGTTGCCTGTTTTTAAATTTTGGATGTTAGGCCTGCCATTGGTGATGTGTGCCTTTAACCCCAGCACTATGGAGGCAGAGATAGGGCTATTGCCACAAATTCCTGCCCAGCTTGTCTACATAATAAATTCCAGGACAAGCAGGAGTACAGACTGAGAGCCTGTCTCAAGTAACAAACAAACAAACAAATGAGATTGGGTGGGGAAGTGATATTGAGGGTTTTTTCTGGAGACAGGCTTTCACTGTAGCTCATGCTGGTGTCAAACTCAGTATCGTTGCTGAGGATGACTCCTGATCCTCATGCCGCTACCTGTCAAGTCCTGGGATGATTGTGGTCCTGTGCCACCACTAATCCGATCTTAAAGACTGGTCCCTGTTTGTAATTATTTTAGTTCTTACATTAGGTCATTAGTCCACTATTAGGTTCATTTCTTTTTGAAACTGAGTCTCACTACATTTCCCAGGCTGGCCTCTTAGTCTCTGTATTTGAGCAGTCCTCTTAGTCCAGCCTTCCAAGTGGCTGGAACTACAAGGCACACACCGTTGCGAAATGTGAAGTGGTTATCCTAGTGTGGCTCTCCAGAGGTGACATCAGTCTCTTCTGCATGTGGGTATCCAGTTGTTCCAGGACTACATGTGATGGGGCTCTACACCACAGATTGGGCACTCCTGGTATGGGTTTGTTTCTACACTTGACCTGTTTCATTGATCTGTATGTCTGTCCAGGGCCAGTTCACGTTGTTTTGATTACTATAATTTTGTAAGAGTCCTAGAGTCAGGCCTGTAATACTAACAGGAAGTAGAGGTGGGAGAGTCATGAATTCCAGGCCAGACTCTACAACCTAGAAGACCTCATCATCTCAAAAGCCACACACACACACACACACACACACACACACACACACACACACACCTATGAGTGAGTGTCTGGGCCACATAGGGAGACCCTGTCTTAAAACAAAACAAATGAGATGAACAAGGTAGCACATACCTTTAATCCTAGCACTCTGGAAGCAGGGGCAGGTGGATCTCTGTGAGTCTGAGGCCAACCTGGTCTACAGAGTGAGATCCAGGACAGCCAAAGCTATGTAGAGAGAACCTGTCTTAAAAAACAAACAAAACAAAACAAAAATGAAAGATAAAGTGAGGGAGAGAGAGGCAAAGAGATGCGGGAGGTTGGGGGGTGGAGGTGGGGTTGCTGTGGGATAGAGAAGGTAGTGGAGATGAATCCCATGAACTGAGTGTAAAGTGTCAGTACGCACTCAGATCTGTTTTGAATTGTGTGCTGCTTGGTGGTTAGATAGGATCTGGAACTCAGAGGCATACCTACCCCCCAGATCTTGGTTTCTAAAATCCATGACCTACCCAGAAAATCAAGCATTGTCTAGCAAGTTTCACTGACTCCAGATCTGGGGCAGATAAACAACAAAGTAAATCTAGAATATTTGTGCTAAAAAGAAAGTAATATTTTACAAACTAATGGACGTGTGTTAAAAGGGCAAAGGGGCAGAGATTTCAGACTCTGAGTATGAAGAAAGTCATGGGGCAAATCCAGAAAGGATGCTGTTCTACGTAACAGCCGGCTTGAAGGTTTAAGTATCAGTATCCTATGCCCGTCTCGGTGGCACACATCTGCCATCATTGCAGCACTCTAGAGGAGGCAGGAAATCAGGAGTGTAAAGCCAGCCTTTGGTGTACGGCAAATGTGGGGTCTGTCCTTCACTTTCTATGAGTTGTTGGTTTCAGCAACACCTGTGGATACCAACGTCAATGGATGCTGTAGTTCCTTATATACAATAGCGTGACACCAAGTGCCACTCACATCCAACTTCCTGTGATCTTTAACCCATCCCCAGATCACTTACGATGCTAATACAGTAAAATGCTATGTAAATAGCTGTATTTTTAGAATAATGGCAAGGAAAGGTCTACAAATATTCACTGTGTGTGCAGTTTCTTCTTTTTTTTTCAGATAGTTAAGATTATTGTAAGTAGAAATGCAGCTTCCATGGATGCAGAGTGACCACTGTAAGAGGAAACACCAACCAGGGAGGTAGTGTGCGCCTGTACTCCAGGACTCCAGAGGGTTCAGCAGGAGGATCGGTAGTTCAAGGCTAGCCTCAACTATATAATGCACTGAGGCCATCCTGGACTAGCTGAGGATCGAACCTACCAGTCCACCGTGGAGGGTGCGTGTTTCTAATTCCAGTGTTTGGCGAGTTAAGAAAGGAGGATCACGAGTTTGAAGCCAGCATGGGGCTAAGCAATGAGTTGCAGAGTAGCCTGGACTAACTGGTGAGACCCTTTCTCAAACGAAACAACAAGGAAACTCAGGAAGAGAAGGTATAGGAGAGGAAATAGGTTCTAGTGTTTCAGAGAACTGCTTTTTTTCTAGCCCAGTCTTGGAGAGAGAGAGAGAGAGAGAGAGAGAGAGAGAGAGAGAGAGAGAGAGAGAGAGAGAGAGAGAGAGAGAGAGAGAGAGATTTTAAACACACAAAGTTCAATTTTAAGGACAATTTTTGCTTATAAGGAGGAAACTAATTTAAAAGCATGGCATACTTATCATACACACAAAGGAAAGTTGGGAACCCTTTGGAATTACTTCTGTTACGTCCTCAGGAGCAGGAATTGCCATGGACCTCTCACCCTTTGGATCAGGCACTAACATATTTTTACAGAGGTGTGAAAGATAAGATCTGGCGTATTGCTTGTGTGTCTCTGTGTCCGTGTGTTTGTCTCTGGAGGCAAGGTGTCATACAGCCCAAGCTGCCCTCAGACTTGCTATGTAGATGAGGATAGTCTTGTACTTCTGATCCCCCTGCCTCTGGCTTCTGAGCACTGGGATTATAGTCATGTAGCACTGTGTCTGCCAGATCTGGCATTTGTTTGTTTGTTTTATGCACATGAGCATTTTATCTGCATGTATGTTGTTAATCCCAAAGGCAAGAATAGGACCACTGTTTGGCTGGAACCTCCAGCTCACCCCTGCATGATCAGAAAGCCCTATTCTTGTCTCTCTCTCCCAACCCTGCCCACTCAGAGAGTCTCCGAACAAAGGCTCCAGGAAGCCCAGTTCAGCATCTCTCAGCAGTTAGAGTTAGGGATTGGGGTAGAGGTAGGGCAGCTTCCTCCTCTGAAGTTGCCAGCCACCTAAGTCTCCACCTAAAGCGGTCATCAGCTTTTGAACAAACCCAAATTGTAGCAGACACATCATCATCCCTCACCTACAACCTATATAATCTTCCTGCTTTAGTTCAGGCACGTGGCTTCTCCGACCTCAATCTCTGAGACTGGAGAACCCGCCCTAGAGTTGCTTTGCTCAAATAAACCTGTTTTTATACTTTTTCAATTCTGCTTGATCAGCTTACTGCATCAGATGAGAAACCTATTATTGGGGGGCAGAAAACCTATTATTTACTACCACAATTTGAGCCAAATTTGAAGCAAGCTGGATTTTTTTTATTGGGGTACACCCAAGAGCTTGCCAGCAGCTGCCTCCTAAGTCTGGTTAAAGAGAGCAGCCCCAAATCCATCTCTTGGGACCTTTTTAAGGAGTAAAATCATGAGCAGTTTTACAGAAGGGAGACAACGGGGCAGTAAGGAAATACAAAAAAAAATCTTAAAAAAAATTATGTGGTCACCCACCACGTGATTAGGGAGGAGTCAGGGAAGGTCAGGGAGGGTAAGGCTATTCTCAAAAACAAATCAAGGTCTTGGGTTGGGGAGGCCAGGTTCCAGGAAACAGAGAGCAACCCAACTCTCACAGTAAATAGAAACTTATTTTTAAAAATACAGCGTAGTGGCTCCTGTCTTCAAAATGGAGTCAGGCAGGTTCCTTAATGTCTATGCAGCACATTTGTATCATCCCTCCATCCCCTAGCATATATTTATTAATGACCTAGTAATAGCTATGAAGAGGAGCGGTGACAGGAAAAAAAGAAAGAAAGAAAGAAAGAAAGAAAGAAAGAAAGAAAGAAAGAAAGAAAGAAAGAAAGAAAGAGAGAAAGAAAGAGTGTTTTTAAATATAAAGTCTCTCTCTCTCTCTCTCTCTCTCTCTCTCTCTCTCTCTCTCTCTCTCTCTCTCTCTCTCTCTCTCCCCCTGTGTGTGTGTGTGTGTGTGTGTGTGTGTGTGTGTGTGTGTGTGTGTGTTTGCAGGTATCCTTGGAGGAGCATCGGTTCCCTCTATCTAGACTTACAGGTAGGTTGTTGTGAGCCACCTAACATGGGTGCTGGGAACCGAGCTGCCGTCCTTTGCAGAAACAGCAAGTGCCCTAACTGCTGTGCCATCTCTCCAGCTCCAGAGCAAGTCTGCTGTAGGAGGTCAAGTTGGTATGTGAGGGCAACCTCTGCCCCATGTCCCCATGTATTTCCTTTTTTGTTTCTTCATTTCTTCTTTGAGAAAATGATGTATTATTTCAGCAGGCTCTTCGAATGAACCTGGAATTCATTAGTTCAGCTGGGTTAGTGAGCTCCAGGGATCCACCCATCTCTGCCTTCCTAGTGCTTGGATACAGATGCATACACTCCACATAGCTTCTTATGTAGGTGCTGGGATCCAAATTCAGGTTCTTATATTTCTATAGTGAGCACTTTACCCCCTGAGCCAATTCCCCATTGCCTAATGACTGTGTGACCATGGGTCACCCGTTGCTCTTTATGTGCCTGGGTTTCCTCACAACGAAGACAATACCTTCTTTGTAGCACTCTTGTGGGAGATCAGTGCTTTAACATTGGACAAAAACCTTCAGTTCTTGGGACATCGTAGGCTATCAGTGAATGTTAGGTTTCCTCATTGTGGTGGTTTTAATGACAATGCCTCCCCATTGTCTCCTATGTTTGAATACTTGAACCCAGTTCCCGGAACTGGGAAGGATTAGGAGATATGGCTTTATTGAAGGGAGGTGTGTCACTAGGGGTAGGCTTTGAGATTTCAAAAAACTTGAACCATTCACAGTGTTCTGTCTCTGCCTCCTACTTGTGGATCCAGATGTGAGTTCTCAGCTGTTCCTGCCACCACACACCACCATCATGGACTCTAACCCTCGGAAACCATAATCCCAATTAAGTACTTTCCTGTATAAGTTTCCTGGGTCATCGTGTTTGTCCCGATGATAGGAAAGTGACTAAGACACTCATCACCACATCACTCCATTACCCCAGTGCTGCTGACTTTGCTTAACTAGTCTTCGGATAGCCAGGACCCCTTTCTCCTCTCCAGTGACCTGGCTTAAGTTTAACAGCCTCTGGGATCTTTCCTTAAGCTTCCTAACCCAAGTTGATCTTGCTGCAAAGAAGGGATGCAGTTTGAACTGGGTGAGAGCAATTGTTCTCAATTTGTTCAGAGATGCTGGCAGCCCTGTGGGGAGTTCTCAACATCATTCCACGGATGTGTGCTAGCACCTATTTCAGGCAATCTAGCCAGAGGCAGGAAATACTTGGATAAAAAGTATTGATCTTTGATTTTAGGGAATGCTTTATCTAATGAAGAAAGGAACACAGAAAGAGGCAAGAGGGACCTGATGGTGGAAGCCTGTAATCTTAGTACTGGGAAGGCTGAAGCAGGAGGATCACAAGTTCAGGCCTGTCTAATCTATGGAGTGAGTTCAAGGCCAGCCTGAGTAATTTAAGAAAGACCTTGTCTCAAAATAAAAAAACACAAAAAATTGGCGGCGGCGGTGGCGGGGGGGGGGGGGGGGGTGGGGGGGGGGGGTGGGGGGGTGGGGTGGGGTGGGGTGAGCTGGGGGACCAGGGCTGAAGTTGACTAGAAGACTACTTGTCTGGCATGCCTGAGGCCCAGGGTTTGATCCCAGAACTGGGAAGGACAGAAGCAAAGAAGGGAAGGAGGGACGCAGGAGGGAGGCAGTCGTGGGAGATTGATAAAACAGGGAAATTTAAAGGTAAACTAAATATAGCAAAGGCAGGAAATAACAAGATCACTCCCCTGTCATCCACTAACCTAAAATCACATTGAGGTAGGTATCATTAAAAGGTCCATCCTGACTAAACAACTCCCTCTAGCTACTGGTCCCTGGGGAAACCTCCCTGCCCTCCTTTATAAGGAAGCTGTGAAATAATTGCTGGATTTCAGTAGCAGGATGGTAAATCAACATACAAAAAAAATGAGAAGCTTTTCTATACACCAGTAATGAACTTGCCAAGACATAAATTAGGAAAATATCCATTCACAATAACATTTTAAAAATAGCTGGCATGCCGGGTGGCGGGGGCACACGCCTTTAATCCCAGCACTCGGGAGGCAGAGCCAGCCTGGTCTACAGAGCGAGATCCAGGACAGGTGGAAAGCTACACAGGGAAACCCTGTCTCAAAAAAAAAAAAAAAAAAAAAAAAAGCTGGAAGTAAACCAAGGGGGTGAAAGTCCTCTGCAATGAAAACATAAGACATCAAAGAAATCTAAGAAGACACTAGGAGTTGGAAAAGGCTCATAGATTCCACGTTCATGGATTGGCTGAAGTGATGGTGTAAAAATGGCTACATTTCTGAAAACAGCCTACAGATGCAATGCAATTGCCATCAACCATCCAATGGCTCACACAGTTCCAGCCTCCTTTTGGGAAGGTTTCAGAAACAGACACTGTGGGAAGGGGCGGACAAAGCCTTTTCAATAAATGGTGATAGGTAGCTGGATAGCCACAGGCAGAATAACAGAAGCAGATCCATCTCTCTCTCTCTCTCTCTCTCTCTCTCTCTCTCTCTGGTTTTTCAAGACAGGGTTTCTCTTTGTAGCTTTGTGCCTTTCCTGGATCTCGCTATGTAGACCAGGCTGGCCTCGAACTCACAGAGATCTGCCTGCCTCTGCCTCCCGAGTGCTGGGATTAAAGGCATGAGCCACCACTGCCTAGCAGATCCATATCTTTTTTACCTTGTATAAAAATCAATTCAAGAGATTATAGACTCTAATATAATCTAAACATTAGATTATATTATACAAGAATGAAATGTTAGAGCTGCTAGAGGAGAACAGGGGAAGCACCTAAAGCCAGACATGGGCAAGCACTTTCTGACAAGACCCTGACAGCACAGAAAGCAGCAGCACCACCTAAGGACTGACAATAGGGGTGACATTTAACCCTTCCTTCAGCAGAGTAAAGAGACAGCCTACAGAATGGCAGGAAGAGGTTAGAATCTAGTGTGTATAAAGAACCTCAAAAAGTAAGCATCCAAAAACGAAGTCATCCCTGCCTGGCAGTGGTGGTGCATACCTTTAATCCCATTACTCAGGAAGCAGAGGCAGGCAGATCTCTGAGTTCGAGGCCAGTCTGGTGAATAGAGCAAGTTCCAATATCCAGGGCTACACAGAACAACCCTATATCAAAAATAAATAAATAAATAAATAAACAAATAAATAAATAAACAAAACCATAAGTCTTCCAATCAATAAGTGGGGAAATGAACTGAATACAATTCTATACACAAGAGACATAAGACGCCAGTAAATGTTTTTAAAGTGTTCAGCACACTTTGCCGTCTGGGAAATACAAATGAAAACTGTTTTGAGATTCTATCTCACCTCAGTTAAAATAATCATCTAGAAAACAAGCAAGAGGCTCAGCAGTTAAGAGCACTTGTTGTTCTTGCCACAGTCTGATTCCCAGCACCTGCATGGTGGCTCACAACCATCTCTAACTCTAGTTCTAGGAGATCTGATGCCCTCTTCTGACCTCCATGGGTACCAGGCATGTGTATAGTGCACATACATACATGCAAGCAAAACATTCATGCACACACACACACACACACACACACACACACACACACACACAAAACTAAAATAGAAATGAAAAAGAAAGGATCCTCACTTGTGGAATATTCCTTTACGCTGTGTGAATAGATGGTACTGTAATTGGTTTAATAAAGAAGCTGACTGGCCGATAGCTAGACAGGTAGAGATTAGGTGGGACTTATAACAAAAAAGGGAGGAAGAAGAAGAAAAGAAGAGGAAAGAGGAGGAGGAGGAGGAGGAGGAGGAGGAGGAGGAGGAGGAGGAGGAGGAGAAGAAGAAGAAGAAGAAGAAGAAGAAGAAGAAGAAGAAGAAGAAGAAGAAGAAGAAAAGAGTCAGGAGTTTCAAGGAGACTCAGAGAGAAGCAAGATGAATTTGCCATGTTAGAAAAAAAGTTACCACCATGTGGCAGAGAATAGATAAGAAATATGGGTTAATTAAAAATGTAATAGTTAGCTAGTAACAAGCCTGAGCTATCAGCTGAATATTTATAATTAATAATAGGCCTCTGTGTAGTTATTTGGGAACTGGTTGATGGGACAGAAAAGTCCAACTACACTCACTTCAATGTCCAGGCACTCCATCCCACCTGTTGTAGGAAATGAAATTCTGCCCTAAGTGCATATGGCCTTGAGGACGTGGCATATACAGGCCAAGGAAGACTAGAATTCCAGAATTCCCTCTCTGTGGCAATGGGAAAGTTATCCCTGCTAGGTGAAGACTTCCCAGTGTGGTCTTTTGTCCTGGTGTACCCATACCCCTCACCAACGCTCTATTAAGTAAGCACATTAACTCATTGGTGCCACAGGGTAAATGCTGGTGGCACCTTACCCTGGTCTGTTGTTGGAACTTTGGGGTGTGTTTATGACTCCCCAGGGAAGGAAGGAAGGAAGGAAGGAAGGAAGGAAGGAAGGAAGGAAGGAAGGAAGGAAGGAAGGAAGGAAGGAAGGAAGGGCTCAGATGTGCTCATCGTGGTGGTTCACTCCTGTAATCCCAGCACCGGGAAAGTTGGGACAGAAGGGTTGCTGGGAAGCTCAGGACCAGCCTGGGCCACACCACAAGCTACTGGATGACAGAACAAGCCCCTGTCTTGAAAAGGAGGAGA
This sequence comes from Peromyscus maniculatus bairdii, assembly GCF_049852395.1. NCBI lineage: Eukaryota > Metazoa > Chordata > Mammalia > Rodentia > Cricetidae > Peromyscus > Peromyscus maniculatus. The sequence continues at coordinate 107,757,566 of NC_134853.1, forward strand.
GGAAAGAGACATACTGGGGGAAATGTGACACTTTTCTGCAGAGTTTTCTTATATAATGTCACATTTTTTCAAGTTCTTGTCCAGGCCTAATGCAATTCATGCGAAACTCCAGGAGGATTTGTACTGTCTTAGAGGCCTCATCTCACATAGCTCAGGCTGCCCTTGAATGAACATGTAGCTGAGGATGACCTTGAACTGATCCTCCTGCCTCCACCTCCTAAATTCTGGGATTGCAGGCATAGATTGTCACACCCAGCTCCAGAAAGACTTTCCCCCAGTGGAAGAAACAGTTTCTTTGAACTTGAAAAGTTTCAGAGGGAGAGTCTATGATGGCAGGGAGAGGGGTGATGGGGTGTGGGGGAGGGGTGGCAGGGAGAGGAGGGGTGACAGGGAGGAGGGGCAGACGAGGAGGAGGGTGCTGGGAATTGAACTCAGAACCTCTGGAAGTACTCTTTTTGGTTTTTTGAGACAGGGTTTCCCTGTGTAGCTTTGCGCCTTTTCCTGGAAGTCACTTGGTAGCCCAGGCTGGCCTCCAACTCACAGAGATCCGCCTGCCTCTGCCTCCCGAGTGCTGGGATTAAAGGCGTGCGCCACCACCGCCCGGCTCTGGAAGTACTCTTAACCGCTGAGCCTTCTCTCCAGCCCAAGGCTGGTCAAGTGAAGTAGTGGGAATGGAGAAGGAACAAAGAAATCTGTAGTTGGTTGTGATCAATTAGTTGTAAACACCACAACTCTCAGACCAACCGCTTTTTTTTTTTTTTTTTTTAGACCACCACCATGCTGTGGTCATGGTGTCTCTTCACAGCAATAGAACACTGACTAAGACAAGTTAGTTAATTACTTTTATATCAATTAGTGAATCAATTAATTAACTCAACCTAGTATACAAATCAATCTAAGCTACACAAGATCCTGTCAAAGAAGCAAGCAAGCAAGGGAGAAAAGAAGTTAATAATTGCCTTCTTGCTTTCATGATAGATACCAATGTAATTCTTTAATTTCTCCATAGATTAGGGTACTTTAGAAAATTCTTGTGACATTTTGTGTTGTGTTGTGTTGTGTGTGATTCATGACATATGTGTATAACAGGTATACATATTTGTGTGCATACCTGTGCAGACCAGAGGCCAACTAAGGTGTCTTCCTCTAGCTCTCTCCACCTGAAGCTCACCAATTGGCTGGACTGGAGGACCAGAAAGATGCTGGGGTCCTCCTGCCCTGGTGGGGGTTATTTTACATTAACTAATTATCTGTGGTACTGGGAATTGAACATAGGACTTAATACATGTTTATTAATGTCAAAGATCCACATTAATACATGTTTCTTGACCTTTGACAGAGTGAGGAAACATGACGTGGGTAGGCCACCTCCCACATAGCTAGCTCCCAGGGGTAAGATGGGCCATGTTCGCTTCCTCACAACCCACCTTCATTCACCTAGCCCGAAGACTGTGACACTGACTAGTTCCTGACCTTTCTCCCTTGTCTATGGCAACTGGACCATCTAGACCCACCCAGGATGCTGATAGTAGCTTGTTTACCAGAGCTTCCCTGGGTCCAAAGTTTCCCAGAAGAGAGTGAGTGAGGTTCTGTGTCCTTGGCTAGGGAACCCCATGGCTGCTTTGCTTTCACTCTCTGGAGTGAAGGGGAAAGATAGCAATCACCAGCTGAACCAGGAACAGCCTTTGCATCTAGCTTGAACTTCTGTTGGTCTTGGGTAAGCGATGCATTTGGAAACAAGCTACAGAAGCCCTTTTTTGTTTTGTTTTTGTTTTTTTCGAGACAAGGTTTCTCTGCATAGCCCTGGCTGTCCTGGAACTCACTCTGTAGACTAGGTTGGCCTTGAACTCACAGAGATCCCCCTGCCTCTGCCTCCTCAGTGCTGGGATTAAAAGCGTGTGCCCCCACCTCCCAGCTAAGCCCTTTGTTTCTGAAAATAATGTAAAGTAAAGATAGTCGTCCACAGGGCCTGCCACTTAGTTTCCACAGTTTCCCCTTTGGGCCAAGGCTGCCGCTCCCCCACTATTGCAGCTCTGACCTCACCTGCTCTGCTTTACCATGAACACGTCAGTCTGGATCTCTACAGAAGTTTCCCCCTTTGTTTATTTTTGAGTTTGATCAGATTTACCTTTAAATAAGGCCCTAATGTTTATAAACTCATGAAGTCCTGTCGTCCTCCAGAGCCCTGTGCCTCTCTGCAGTGAATTCTCTCTCCCATCCCCAGGCAGCACAGATATGCTTTTTACTATAGCTCTATCTTTGCAGGAATGTCATACAAATGAAGCCCACCTTCTAAGACATAACTGTGGGCTCTGGAGAGATGACCCAGCAGTTAAGAGCACTGACTGCTCCTCCAGAGGTTTTAGTTTCAGTGCCCAGCACCCACATGGCCGTTCATAACTGTCTAACTCCAGTTGCAGGAGATCCAACACTCGCACAGACATACATGCAGGCAAAGCACCAATGCACATCGAATAAAAACAATTCGAGGCCAGCCTGGTCTACAGATCGAGATCCAGGACAGGCACCAAAACTACACAGAGAAACCCTGTCTTGAAAAATAAAATAAAATAAAACAAAACATAACTGTGGAGCTGGAGAGATGGCTCAGTGGTTAAGAGAACTGGCTCTTCTTCCAGAAGTCCTGAGTTCAATTCCCAGCAACCACATGGTGGCTCACAACCATCCGTAATGAGATTTGGTACCCTCTTCTGGCCTGCAAGCATGCATGTAGACAGAACACTGTATACATAATAAATAAATAAATCTTTAAAAAAACATAACTGTGGAGCTGGGCACAATGGCATAAACTTGTACTATCAGCACATGGGAGGCTGAAACAAGAGAATTGCCATTAGTTCAAGGCCACTCTGGATTCTATGAGACTCTGTCTCAACACCTCCTCGCCACAAAAAAAGAAAAAGAAATGCAGAATTGTGTACCCCAACCCTGGTTTGCTAAATCACAATCTGCATTAGTAACCCTGAGCAATGTCCATGGGGATACTTCTGCTGCTGTAGGCTGGTAGTGAGAAGTAGGTGAGGAGTCTTTTTCCTCCTCCTGGGTCTCACAGTGTAGCCCTAGGCTGGCCTGGAACTTCAGGCAATCCACCTGCATCATCCTGCCTCACACTGGAATATAGTCATGAATTACCATGTCTATGGATGGAGAAGTAGTCCTGATGGTCTGGCTGTCACCAGGACCACCCCACTCCTCCTCCTCTTCCTCCTGAGCTAGTTCCTGGAGGTGTCGCATCTCTTGCTTCTCGAGCCCTGCCCACTGCTCTCTCTAAACCCCTCTGACCCCCCAGTAGGCAGGCCCTGTGGCCTCCCATAGATGGGCTCTGTAGATGTCAACATGCCCAAGGAGATGCTGCCCTGTTCCCATTCTCCTCCCCTGCTCCAGCTTTCAAGTATCTCATCCCCAGGATCTACAAATCTAATCCCAATGTGTTCTTAATTTCCTAGTTCACCTTTTTCAGTGGCCAGAGTGATGTGTCTTCTCAGATATTCAGCCTGCATCTTTCCCTCTGACCTGGTCTTCGGGCTAGTAACCTATGTTTTGACTACTCAGGTCATTCCAAGTTGTCTCTATTTCTTCCCACTCTTTCTTGGCCTCATTTCTTCCTAGGGATTTAGCTTTGTTGACTCTCCTGTGCTTGCTGGCCTCTGTTCATGAGGAGGTGAGGATAAAGTCTCCTTTACGTCAGTAGTTTGCAACATAGTACCACTTGCCCAAGTTAGGTATTGGCCCAGTGTTCACCTGAAGCTCTGATTTGCTTCATAGATTTTCTTCATCCTAAGATCCAGGCCAAGGAACAGCCTCAGTTTGCGATGTAACAGGGGAAAAAAACAAAAACAAAAACATGGTCAGACCTCTGTTCAGGTACAGCACAAATTAATTCCAGTTGGCCCTAACAAGGGACAGGCCAAACCCTGTGCACATAGGTTTGAAAGTATGTCAACTAGCTTTGAACTCACAGAGCTCTGCCTGCCTCTGCCTCTCAAGTGCTGAGATTAAGAGCATTCACCACCACACCCAGCCTTCAATTTTTACCAATTAATCCTGTTATTTTTTATTTTTATTTTTTTAATGAGAGTGTTACCCTGTGGCTCCACCTTGTCTGGAACTCATTATGAAGCTGATCTGCCTTCAAACTTACAGTAAGGCCCTTGCCTCTGCATTCTTCGTGCTGGGGTTTCAGGGTTGTGTTATAACTTCCACCTAGTGGACTGGATTCTTTGGGCCAAGAGCAGTATTTTTATTGGTCTTATGTTATCCATCACTTAATATGGAGATACTTAAAACCTGCCTGCTAAATCTTTGCAAGTCAGAGTCAGTCAACAGCCATCTATCCAGAAGCATTAGACAAAACACAGCATAATTATCCCATGCTCTTCAAGCAGGCAAAGTTTTCTACTTTTTTTTTTTCCTTGTTATTTTTGTTGTTGTTTGTTTTGTTTTGTGTTTTTGAAGTAGGGTCTGATAAAGCCCAAGCCAGCCTCCAACTCACCATGTAGCCAAGGATGATTTGGAACTTTTGATCCTTCTGCCTTCATCTCCCAAATACTGAGATTACAGGGGTGTGCTGTCACACAGTCTTACATGCTGCTGAGGATGGAACCCTGGGCCTCGCCGGCATAGCAATGATGCTTAGGCAAGCATTCTACCAAATGAAGTACATCCCCAACATCAAACCCACTTTTTATTGTTTATGCAGTCCTAATATTATTTGTGGTTTTTTCAGTGCAGATTAGATCCAGAAGAGAGACACTTCTATCGGCTATCAAGGGCTTGTCAGCAAACAAGAAGCAGGCACCTGACCCAGCAATAACGTGCTTACTTGGGGCTGGAGCGTTTCCTGGCAAGGACCTGCTGCCTGCAAACCCCACTTTTCTTTTCTCTCTCTCTTTCTCTCCCTTCCTCCCTTCCTCCCTCCCTGCCTCCTTTTCTTCTTTCCTTCCTTCCTTTTCTCTCTCTTTCTCTCTCCTTCTTCCCTTCCTCCTCCTCCTCCTCACCCTCTTCATTCTTTTCTTTTTTGGTGCTGGGGATAGAACCCAGGCCTTGTGCAACACACACACACACACACACACACACACACACACACACACACACACTTTACCATTGAATTACAGTCCTCTCTCTCATCCCTGAGCCTAGAGTCTCGAGTTAAAAGCAAAGAGTAAGGTACAGTGGTGCATGCAGTAAAACTACCACTCACGAGGCTGTAAAACTACCACTCATGAGTCAGAGGTAAGAGGATCATGAGCAAGTAATAGGCTTCATTATAACATTTTTAACATATATGTTTTTAATTATTTCTCTTGTTGCTGCAACCAAATGCCTGACGAAAGGTTCTGTCAAGAAGAATGGGCTTATTTTGCCTCACAGTTCATAGAAATATTGTCCATTATAGAAGGAAAACATGGTGATGCCCTCAAGCATAAGGCAGGCAGGTCACACTGTGTGGCCCCTCTGGAAGCTGTGAGCGTGGGATCACTGGCCACATCCAGGGTCCCTCTTCCTCCTCTGTATCTCCTTGGTGATTCCAAATCCGGGCAAAGTGACAAAGAGTACCCTTTACTTTCATCACTGAACTTTGTTTTCCTCCTGCCCCCCACCCACTGTTAGGTTTGGCTTTTTAAAGACTCAAGGTCCAGAGTGAATTGTACCCTCCCCCGCTTTTTTTCCCACACTTCTTAAACTTTCCTGAGAGTAGATTGGGGTATTTCGCCCAGTTTCATCCAATTGTGTCTGTGGTGGGTGCCAGGCAGTTTGCATGTCTGAAAAGTTTCCAGCTGCTGTTGGTCTGACCTTGGGAATCACCAGCTGAGCGACATTCTGGCCAAACCGGAAAATGCGGAGAATTCCATCCTTGATCGGGCACTTCGTGCTTCATTTACTCAGGTACCTACAGTTTTGTTTTTGTTTTTCCCAGCAAAGATTCTGTGATCTGATAAATATCACTTGTGGAACCAGCTGAGCTGGATACTTCCCACCGGATATTTGCTTACTTAAATATTGTTGCACACTAAGAAAGGACTGAAGATACCGTGGGCGTGCTGGCTCGCTTGCACGCTGGCCCTCCAGATCCTGGTCTCGTGGCTCTCTATCAGTGAGTCGTATTTAGATCAAAGGTGCCATGAGCAAACTCACCATAAGACTGAGCCGGGCTTTGTTCCTGTTGCCACCCACTCCTCACACCTGAAAACTGTTCACAAGATAACCAGAATCGAGTATGAAACCATTGAATAGTTGCTAAAGCACCACAGCATTAATGGAACTCAATCTCAAAATCGATTACCTGACAATAGCTTCTGATATCAAATTAGTTCGTTCTAGTTACTGGAAAGAAATGTAATCAAGAACTTTACTAGTGGTCAGCAGACCAGCACTGGTGTCACAGGAGGAGGAGTAGTCTCTGACTTTAGTGCTCTCTGCCACCCATCTACATACAGCTGGTGGCTCACACTGTGTGTCTGTAACAAGAAGGTGTTAAGGAGGTGGAAGGAGGAAAATGCTGGGCTGGGAGATTGATGATTTCAAGTTGCAACACTTCAGGATCTCTACCTTCCTAAAGGGCGGTTTGGCCTTTTCCCCTGAACACAGCAAGCCTTTCCCCTATATGCAATGAGTCACAAGGACTCTCTGGAGGACAGCTTGACATATAGGAGGGGGTGTGCCTAGCATGCTTCGGGCCCTGGCTTCTATCCCCAGCACACAGAGACAAAAAACAGTGAAAGGAGTTTGGTGGGGGAAGGATGAAAAAATGTCCTATGCATCCCAAGAGTTGAAAATAGAGTCTGGTGATATGAACTCAAATGAAGAAGCACTTTGTGTAAGCTGCATCGTCTGTTAGTACCTACATCCTTCTGCCCCATATTTCTCTAAGCAGCAACCTCTAGAACAGTGTTTCTCAACCTTCCTAATGCTGTGACCCTTTAATACCGTTCCTCATGTTGTGGTGACCCCAACTATAAACTTATTTTTGTTGCTACTTCATAACTATAATTTTGCTACTGTTGTGAATGTAATGTAAGTATCTGATATACAGGCTATCTGAAGTGGGATCCTCCAAGGGGTCAAAACCCACAGGTGGAGAACCTCTGCTCTAGATCCATTGTGCACACATTTCACAGAGTTATTGCTCTTGGGCTGAGCATGGCGGCTCATGCCTTTCATTCCAGCACTGCAGGCAGATCTCCATGAGCTCAAGGCCCGCCAGACCTTGTTTCAAAAAAGAAAAAAAAGTCTTGCTCTAGTTTAAGAAATACAAAAATATCATTCATTCTTTGAGAATTTCTTCAGACTTCACTCTCTTGTGAAGACTCCCAGGCACATGTGAAATTAACAAAACTTTATGCTTTTGTCTTGTCAACAAGCCAAATTTTGTGTTGATTGAGATCCTAAATCTAGCAGAAGACCGTACATAAGAACTAAGCGGGTGAAAGAGCTTGCTTCCTCTCACAGTAGAGGACTTGGATCTTAACCCTGGATTATTTGTTTCTGATGATATGTGCTCCAGTGGTGGGCTGGAGAGGTGGCTCCATGGTTAAGAGCATTAGCTGCTCTTCCAGAGGACCCGGGGTCAATTCCTAGCAACCATATGGTGGCCCATAACCATCTATAATTTCAGTTCCAGGGGGCCTGAAGCCCTCTTCTGGTCTCCATGGTCACTGCACACATGTAATGGACAGATACCCATACACAGAAAAAAAAAATAGAGTGCTGTGGGATGTCTTTCTGTACACTGTGAATATACATTGCTTTCATTGGTTGATAAAGTTGTTTGGCCAATGGTGAGGCAGAATAAGGTTAGGGGGTACTTTGAAGACAGATATGAAGATATCTTAAAGGGAGAAATTAGTTAAGAGACTTTTTTCCCACATTAACAAATGGGAAACATTTTTACAATGGAGGAAATTTGGTCTCTGTTTGACAACACATTAGGCAGTCTGAAAATGGAACAATTAAATGAGAGGATAATTAAGGTTGATGGGATGAATATAACATCAATTATGAATATTATTTGTTTGATAACTTTTATTTTAGCATTAAAAAGGTTGGTCCTGAGTTAGGCTCACCTTTAAATTCTCCTGTCTGGGTCTGGATTTCTCTATGATTAATATTAACAGGTTTTTCTAAAGCTTTTATCTTGGCACTTAAATTAACCAACCTTTTTAATGAATTATAGAGAAAATCAGATCCAGACAGAAGAATTTAAAGGTGAAATTATTTCAGAATTGAATTATATGGTTACAGAAAGACAGCCTGTTTTCAAACAACCAAACTTAATATATCTGGTAACCTTGCAGGTAATACCTGCTCAAGGGCATGTACAAGCTAATTAGACTCCAGTGGAAATGTTAGATATAAAGAAGCTATAGTATCATATGGCATGCATTCTCCATTTGTAAAGCAAATATTAAACTCGTGGTCAATTTATAATAGAATTATCCCTCAGGACTGGAAAGAATTAATTACAGCTGTCCCTAGAGGCTGGAGCACAATTACAATAGAGAATTTGGTTTAAAGAGAAAGCTAAAACAATAGAGCAACAATGAAGGACTAGAGGTGTGGAAATTTCCCAGGATCAGCTTCTTGGAGAAGGCAATTATGCTAATATACAAAGACAATGTTTCTATGATAACCAAACCTTAATTTTATGTGGCATGGCAGCCATTAATGTGTGGGACAAAATTGAGGAAGCAGGGAAGAAAACTGAATCGTTTATGAAAGTTATGCAAGGCCCAAAAGAATCCTTTACAGATTTCATACAAAGGCTGTCTTCAGCAGTAAATAGAATAATACCAGATTCAGAAGCTAGACAGATAATAATTGAATCTTTGGCTTTTGAGAACACAAATGCAGCATACAAAAGAATAATCAGGTTGTCAAAAGCCAGATCAGCACCCTTGGAGGATTGGATGAGGGACACAATTAATATTGAGTCTTGTGACCATGATATGTGGATAGGAGAGGTGATATCAAAAGCTTTGAGGAAAAATAATGTCAATGTTTTAATTGCGATAAACAAGGTCATTTGAAAAGGTACTATAAACAGGGAATTTCTAGAAACAATGTTTCTTCAAGGAACAATGGCAACAGAAAGCTCCTCCCTTCTGGATAATGCAGAAGGAGTGGTAAAGGTAAACATTGGACCAAGGAATGTAGATCAGCAAGGGACAGACAAGGTAATCCTTTGCCCCTGCCATCAGGAAACACTCAGAGGGGCCTCATGCAGGCCCCCACAGCAAATTCAGTTCAGACTTTTACTGCCATCATAGAAGAAACCCCTTCTCAGAGCAATTAAATAACCAAATGCCTATTGGAATAAATCAGGCTGCTAGGGGTGATAGAACAGCTGTAGCAGAGAGAACAGGAAATTCAGGAGAAACCATAAAGTAAATTTTTTGGCAAAGTTCTATAAATGAACAAAGACCAAAATTAAAAGTATGAATAAATGATGTTCATTTGGAAGGTTTGTTAGACATAGGTGTGAATGTTACAATAATTGCACCAGAATTTTGGCATCCAAATTGGCCTCTTCAGGAGGTAAATGTTCAGCTATTACTGATTGGAACATTATCTCAAGTGAAACAGTGCAAGATAGCTCAAATGTATATGGCCAGAAGGACAAAGAGGAAAATTAAAGTCATATGTGGCTAATATAGCTATGAATTTGTGGGGCCATGATCTATTACAACAATGGAATACTCAGATTAACATTCCTCCAACCTCAAAGCAAACCATAAACTAACACATGTTTCTGAGAGAAATATTAAGAGGTATTATTATAAAGAACAGTCACCAGCCATCCAAATTGTACAAGAACAGGGCACAACTGCTGATCTTTCAAAGACACCAACAGCTCTATCTTTAAAACGGTTAACAGCAATGGCCTTTTACAACAGAGAAACTGCAGGCCTTGAAAGAGCTGGTACAAGAGCAGTTAAATGCTTGTCATATTGAAGAATTAACCAGCCCTTGGAATTCTCCTGTATTTGTTATTAAAAAGAAATCTGGTAAGTGGAGAATGGTAACAGACCTAAGAGCAATTAACAAAGTAATTCAGCCAATGGGCTCTTTACAATCTGGAATTCTTTGCCCACTTCATTACCGAAAGGCTGGCCTCTTATAGTTATTGATTTAAAAGATTTTCTTCGTAATACCCTTATAAGAAAAAGACAGAGAAAGATTTGCCTTCACGGTGCCTACTTATAATAATTCTCAGCTAGCTAAGAGATATCAATGGAGGGTTCTACCACAGGGAATGTTAACCAGCCCAACCCTGTGCCAATATTTTATATGACAGCCATTAGAAGTAAATAATTAATTTTTAAAATTTTTAATTAATTAATAATAATTAATAATTAAATAAACAATTTCCTAAATCCATAATTTATCATTACATGGATGATATTTTACTAGCTGATTCAAATACAGATACTTTAGAAAGGAAGTTTGAAGAAGTAAAGAAAAATTTGCCTTGTTGGGGGTTACAAATTGCTCCTGAAAAGATACAAAGAGCAGATTCTATTAATTATTTAGGATATAAAATAAGTCTACAAAAAAATTAGACCCCAAAAGGTGAAAATTAGGAGAGATCGATTATGGACTCTTAATGACTTTCAAAGATTATTCAGAAATATTTTCCAGCTACAAACTGTTGTTGGGGTAAAAACATGATGAACTAAGTAATTTGTTCAAAACCTTAGAAGGTGACAAGGACTTAAATAGTCCAAGAGAATTATCAGCTGAAGCTAAGAATTGGCCTTGGTAGAAAAGAAAGTACAGGAAGGACACATGGATCATGTGGATCCAAAGCTAGATTGAATTTTAGTTTTTACCCTCTAAGCATTCTCCTACAGGAATTTTAATGAAGAGTAAAGATATTATATTGGAATGGATATTTCTACCAAATAAACAGAGTAAAAAATTAAACACTTATATGGAAAAGATCTCTGACTTGATTTTAAAAGGAAAATTGAGACTTCATCAATTAGTAGGAATAGACCCAGCAGAAATTGTCATACCTTTAACTAAGGATGAAATTGACAAATTATGGGCAGAAAGTGAACCTTGGCAAAGAGCTTGCAGTAATTTTTTGGGAGAGATTAACAGCCAATATTCCAAAAGTGATAGAATTCAACTTATAAAGAGAGCTGATTGGATTCTGCCTTGAATTGTTTAGAAAGCACCCATATCTGGAGTTTGTATATTTTATACATATGCCAACAAACAAGGGAAAGCAGGCTACCAGTCAGAAAATTTAAATAAAGTGGTTATAATTATATAATTCTGTTCAAGAATTGGAATTGTATGCTATTCTGTTGGTATTAATGGATTTTTCTGAAACTCAACATAGTTACTGACTCTCAGTATGCTGAAAGGATGGCCTTACATATTGAGACTGCAGAATTTATCCCTGATGAGTTAGAATTAACTTCACCGTTTATTCAGTTACAAGATATAATCGGGAATAGGAAGCATCCTTTTTACATAACTCACATCCAGTCCCATACAGGTCTGCCAGGCCCTCTAGCATGAAGTAATGACAAGATTGATAAAGTATCGATAGGAAATGTACTGGAGGCCTCAGAATTTCATAAAAAAACATCATGTCAATAGTAAAGGTTTAAAAAACGGATTTTTCCATAACCTGGCAACAAGCCAAGGAAATTATAAGGAAATGTCCTAATTGTTCTTTTTACAATCAGATTCCACTACCAGCAGGATGTAACCCAAGGGGTACTTAGAGGAATAAAATCTGGCAGATGGATGTGTTTCACTTTGCAGAATTTGGAAAATTGAAATATGTACACCACACTATTGATACTTATTTAGGAATTCAATGCGCAACTGCTTTGGGTTCTGAAAAAGCTGATTCTGTAGTCATGCATTTGCTAGAAGTTATGGCCATCATGGGTATACCTGCACAAATTAAAAATGACAATGCTCCAGCATATGTTTCTGTTAAAATGAAACAGTTTTTTGCTTATTACAATATAAAGCATATTACAGGTATACCACATAATCCTACAGCCCAAGCAGTCATAGAAAGATCAAATCAAACTCTAAAGGATATGCTAAGCAAACAGAAAGGGGGTAACACCCCTCGCCCCCCCCCAGAAATAGATTACATGATGCTCTATTTACTTTGAATTTTCTCAGTGCTAATGAGAAAGGAACAACAGCTGCAGAAAGACATTGGATAATAGAAAAACTACAGAATTAAATCAGCCTATATACTTTAAAGATGTGCTGACCTCAGAATGGAAACCAGGATATGTGTTACATTGGGGATGAGGTTTTGCCTTTGTTTCTACAGAAGATAAGCTGTGGATACCATCAAAATTGATAAAGGTTCGATTTGAACAAGAGAGACCTCTTAATTAGAAGAGGTGATGGTTCATCAAACAGCATGACCATCCAATTTAACCTAATTTATACCACTAACACATGCTTTTCACTTAATCAGATATAACTTGCCAAAAGGGAACCTCCCCAAGTTAGGCTTGGAGAAGGGTTTTTGTTTTAGTCTTTCAGGAGAATGAAGAACACTGGACAAATGAAACATCTGAAGAAAAAGGACAAATCATCTAGAAAAAATGTCCCAAGAAAAGGAGTAAATTGGTCTATTGGTATATTACATATAAAATTTCATAAGTCTTCCTAAATATTTGTTTCTGCTCTTCTCTACAAACATTTAACACAAATGGTCTTTTTGTAGTCCCAGTTCAATTAAAAATTAAAGCTGACTTTGGAGTTGGAGAATCACTCTCTCCTTCTCTAAACCCAAGCATGTCTGTTAAAAGAAAAATGCAAAATCTCTGTATCATGTTGGAAAAAAGCCATCTGATATGGGACAGAAGAAAACCAAAATTAAGGGACTATTGCCACTATTCTCAATTCTTTCGTTCTATTTTGATTCTTTAAACTTTTCTTTCTTTCTTTCTTTTTTTTTTCAAGACAGGGTTTCTCTGTGTAGCTTTGTGCCTTTCCTGGAACTTGCTTTGGAGACCAGGTTGGCCTCAAACTCATAGAAATCTGCCTGCCTCTGCCTCCGAGTGCTGGGATTAAAGGCATGTGTCACCACCGCCGGCAGGAAGTCGCTCTCTTTGGAAGCTGTGGAGTGGATGGGGTGAGGTTAGCTCATGGTGTGTCCTATTCCTCTGATCTTTCTCTAAGGCTTTCACCCCTATATTTGGCTTTGTGTTTTTATTGATTAAGACTGTTTAGAAATTCATCTACAGGATGTCTTCCTGTATGCTGTGAATATGTGTTGCTTTCATTGGTTGATAAATAAAGCTGTTTGGCCAATGGCGAGGCAGAATAAGGTAAGGGGGTACATTCAAACTGAAGATGGAGATGAAGAAAGATGTAGTCAGGGCAGATGCTGAGAGCTACCCAAGAAGCAAGATGTGAAAGAACCGGTAAGCCACAGGCCATGTGGCAATACATAGATGAATAGAAATGGGTTAATTTAGGCCTGGGCGGTGGTGGCGCATGCCTTTAATCCCAGCTCTCGGGAGGCAGAGGCAGGCGGATCTCTGTGAGTTCAAGGCTTGCCTGGGCTACCAAGTGAGTTCCAGGAAAGGCACAAAGCTACACAGAGAAACCCTGTCTCAAAAAAACCAAAAAAAAAAAAAAAAAAAAAAGAAGAAAAGAAAAAAAGAAAAGAAATGGGTTAATTTAAATATAAGAGCTAGCTGGGTGGTTGTGGTGCTCACCTTTAATCCCAGCACTTGGGAGGCAGAGGCAGGTGATCTCTATGAGTTCGAGACCAGTCTGGTCTACAGAGCGAGATCCAGGACAGGCACCAAAACTCAGAGAAACCCTGTCTCGAAAAAAAACAAAAATAAACAAAAAACCAAATAAATGTAAGAGCCAGCTAGTAATAAGTCTGAGCCATTGGCCAAGCATTTATAATTAATATAAGCCGCTGAGTGAGTTAAATACTCACTCGGTATTTAAAGTGACTGTGGGACCAGGCAGGACAGAGAAAAGCCTCCGATTACAGTAAATAATGCTACAGCATTAACAGGAAACATTTTGACTTTGTGGACCACAACTTGAGAAAAACTGGCACATATAATAACTGTGTTTTATATTATTTGAATGAATGAATGTGGATAGTCTTTGGGGGATTACAAGCATGTGCTACCACACCCAGCTCATTTTCACCTAAGCTATTGGGAGGAGTAAAATATGATCACATGAGAAAGTAGATCTGTTGCTGGACGGCTGGTGTTTGGTACTTGACAGGGAGTCATTAACAGTGCATTTTTTCTTCTGTGGCTCTGGCCTGCTCACTCTTGCTAGCTCATGACTGACCCTAGAGGAAGGCTGTAGAGTATGTTCTCTTCCTTGAGTTCCAGGAGACAGTGGGCCTGGCTCTGGAAAGGGAAGAAGGTGGGATAATGAAGACACAAGGAATGATTTGGTCCCTAGGAAATAAAGCTGGATTTCCTAGTGGAGACCCAAAGCTTCTGCCATGGAGATGGAAATGGCTGTGTGGGGATCTGTGGAAGACAGACGTGGATGCACTGCTTACAGGTGCTGCAGTCAGGAGAGAAGGCAGGCCCATCTGAGCATGGAAATGACAACCAGTGTAGTTTGCTGCCCAGGGTGTTCTCTGCCACCGTCCTCACCTGGAACTTCCCAAGAAGAAGGTAGCCCCGAGTTGCCACTGAAAAGAATAACATGGGTTTCTGCCGGGCGGTGGTGGTACACGCCTTTAATCCCAGCACTCGGGAGGCAGAGGCAGGCGGATCTCTGTGAGTTCAAGGCCAGCCTGGTCTACAAAGTGAGTTCCAGGAAAGGCGCAAAACTACAGAGAAACTTTGTCTCGAAAAACAAAACAAAACAAAACAAAATCTTAGGAACTAGCTGGCTTGTATTTAGAAACTACAGAATAATTACAGACGAAAAGCCATTATGAGTAGATCGAAGGTTATCCGGCCTGAACTTGATTAACACTGGCAGAAAGGGGGTTGTTAATAGAACTCACTGCGTGGGATGCCCGCCCGGGACACCTAATGGGAGACATATGGACACTCCCCCAGGAGTGCCCGGCACATATTACTACGTGTACTATAGTACTATGTGTGTATTATGTCGTGAACTTGTGTGTTCTTAGCTGCTATACTACATCCTCTGTGGGTTGGGTTGGCTGAAGGCTTTCCCCAATAGTGACTAAAGAAGGACAGAGACACAGTACCGCAGAAACACTCCCCTGGGGAGTGGGTAGCCCAGGCTCCTTGGAAGTGACCGGAGAACCTGTTGCTACAGCCTGGAGGATATTTCTGCCCCACCACCAGCAGCAAGTCGCCGTCTGGTAGAGCTGTCCCTTCTTCAAGAGGAACAAGAGCCTTCCGTAGGCGTGAGAGCCGGCGTCCCAAGCGCAGTGAAGCACATTGCTGCGAACTCCCAAGGAGTCCAAAGGGGTCCGGATGTTCTTGCGTTTCTCCATATTTTACATTTTTACCGCGCGCTCGAGGAGGGTGGTGGTGGATTCTGGTGTTCTTTACACAACCGGGACGCAGGTGGACAAGAGCGACTCTAAAGGCCTTTGCCGCCAAGCACAGAGCTGGAGAGCCGGTGGCTGCAGCCCCCACTTCCACCCCCTCCCTTTCGGGGCTTTCGGCCTGTCAGGTCCCGCCCCGAGTGGGCGTGGCCGTCATGCTCCGGGACTCCCGGGGGCGGGGCCGGGGCGGGTCGGCAGCGGGGGGTGGCGGGCGGGAGCAGCCCGGTTGGGGAGGCCCGCGGGGAGGCGCCTCATCCGGAGGCTGTCCCGCACCGCATAAAGCGGCAGACGCACAGGGTGCCCCGCAGCCGCTCGGGCCGGTCGCCGCTGCGGAGAAGCTGCTCCGATGCTCCAGAGCGGCCATGGGCGTCCCGCACTGGTGGGACCATCTGCGGGCTGGCAGCTCGGAGGTGGATTGGTGCGAGGACAACTACACCATCGTGCCTGCCATCGCCGAGTTCTACAACACGGTGCGGGACGCAGGAGCGGGAGGGCAGGCGGGCGGGCTGGCGGAGGGAGGGAGCTGTCCCCGAGCCTGGAAGCAGGCAGTGGGTGACCGTGGATGTCCGAGGCAGGAGTCACTCCACGCCCCCTTCTCCCCGCGCTGCTTCCAGCTCTATTTCTGCACCCCTCTCCGGTCCCTATCCAGGGCATCTGGGCTCCTCCAGCTCTTCCTGTCATTTTCTTCTGATGGCTCTATTGTCTTGTTTGGCTCCCGTGGTCCTGGAGCCAGGGATCGGGTCCGCGTCAACCCATTCTTCCAGTTTGGGTCAGTTGGGGGTGTGAACCCACAGGGGCAGGTCCCTTTCTCCCTGCTTAGGATCTTTGTGGCGTGACCTGGATCTCATTGTGCGCTTTTGCCCTGAGTACCTGCTTTGGACGCACTGGGAGAGTGGAGTCCGGGCACGTCCGGGGAGTGGGCCCACTCCCACAAGTCGGCATGCCCTTTCCATTAAACTATGACAATACTGATGGAATTATTTCTGCCCAGAATTAAGTTAATTACTTTGAGTTCTTTTTCTTGTTGCTTTTAGAGTCCAGTTTTGAGCCAGCTCCTGGGGGTGACAGTGAAATTTGAAAGTGATAACTTGTGGGTTTTCTGGACTTGCCTAGGTCCCTGGATATGGACAAGCGGAAATTTCAGAAACCTAGGCTTTTGGTCTTTGTGGGAGGGAAGGGTCGTCCCCAGAAGAGGAAATGTCCCTGCTTTTTCCCTGTGCCCGTCGCTCAGGATTCTGGTACCCAATGTGACTTTGCATGATCATTTTTCTGGCTTATCTTTTTTTGCTGTTCAGACACAGAAAACAGGAACTCCTGGTTTGAGTCATTGTGAGTATGAGATTGTTATTTAGGATTTTTCCCCTCGGCTCTTGGATTTCTGGAAAGAATGTCCTCAGCAAGAATCGGGCATTATTGCCTGGATAGATCTCTGGTCTCTTTTATTCCCGCATCGCTCCCGTCCTTTACTTTTGATCCCCTCCCCCACCCCGTTTTTGTTTGTATTGCTCTTTTATTCCCATGGCTATTGAGGGAGCTGTCATGCCCACATGTTGGTATGTCTGGGGCTACAACCCAGAATTCTCCACCTTGCCTCACCTCAGTGCTAAAATACATTGTCCTCCCCATCAGCATCCCGACTTCTTCTTCTTTTTTTTTTTTAAGTTTTAGGTTTTTTTTTTTTTTCCCAAGACAAGGTTTCTCTGTGTAGCTTTGCTCTTTTCCTGGAACTCACTTTGTAGTCCAGGCTAGTCCTTGAACTCACAGAGATCCGCCTGCCTCTGCCTCCCGAGTGCTGGGATTAAAGGTGTGTGCCACCACTGCCTGGCCCTGACTTCTTCTTATATGGCCAGGTTAGTTGCTCAAGGAAACCAGACTTTTGAAATTCAGAGACATAGGAAAAGATCTAGTTAGTGGAAGTGGCCACACTTTTCTTAGTACACAACCTGGTGAAGCATGCTGCTCTCAGGTACACACAGGCATCCACAGAAGGGCCGGAGCAGGGCAAGGTACTTTCAATGAGGAGAAACACCAGTGGTACCAAGTGGAAAATTGCTGAGAAATACTAAAGGTTTCACCAGAGTTGAAGGAATGACAGACTGGTGTGGGGTTCTTGAACACCCACCATGGCAGTTTCCTGTGGAGTGTGAGGCCTGTGGAGAGAGTCAGCCCTGTCATTAGGTCCCTCAAAGCTCTTGCCTAGCTGCTTTTGCCAGCCTTGAAAAACCCCCAGCCCTAGGGGAGGGGGAGACAGTGACCTACCTTGCCTCCTCTTCGCTTCCCTCTCCTCTGCCCCCTCCGCTTGGCTTTTCCCTGTCTGACAAGGGTCTTCCTGTGTAGCCCAGACTGGAACTCAACTCGATGTCCTCCCAGCCCAGCTTCTCAAGTAGCCTGTGCACCGGCTGCTTTTTTCTTTTCAGCCTAACCTCCCGGGAGCTTAGACAGTGAGGACCAAGCTCTGTTTCAGTTTCTACCTGACAAACTTTTTCTTTGGGATTAATAAACCACCGTATTTTCTCCGGAATATATGTGGAAGGTTGCAGAGAAATAGCTGGTCAGCTGGTTGTTATGTGAAAGCCCAAATAACATTTCTGTTTCACCATGGCTCTGCCCGTGTGCTGATGCTATCACAGGCCTTTCCTGAACCTACCTTTCTCATGCATGGAGAATACCAATGAATTGTTGATGATAAACATCTCCTAAGGTCCCCATGATAAGACAGCAGGCTTCATTATTCATTTGTTCATTTGTGGTTTTTTTTGTTTTTTAATTTGAGCTTTTGATGTTTTGCCTGCACGTATGTCTGGGTGAGGTTGTCGGGTCCCCAGGAACTGGAGTTACAGATAGCTAGGAGCCGCCATGTGGGTGTCAGGAATTGAACCCAGGTCTTCTGGAAGGTCAGCCAATGCTCTTAACCAGTGAGCCATCTCTCCAGCTCCTGTTTGTTTGTTCTGAGACAGGGTCTCACCATGTAGCTCTGGCCGGCCTGGGTCTCACTGTGTAGACCAAACTGGTTTCAAATTCACAGAGATCCGCCTGCCTCTGCCTCCAGAGTGCTAAAATGAAAGGCCTGCACCACCTTGCTTATCTCTTTTGTTTTAAGACAGGGTCTCCCTACGTAGTCCAGGCTGGACTTGAACTCACTGTGTAGCCCATACTATGTAGCCTATATTGTTCTTAAATGCACCAAGATTCTCTTGCCTCTGGCTCTAGAATGCCGGGATTTCAGGTGTGTGCGACCATGCCTAGCTTAATTATATCTATTTTGTACAAAACTGGTCATTAGTACCAATTTTGAGAAAAAGTTAAAGGAATTGAGGAAAATGAAAAGAATTGGCAATTAAAGCAGGAGACAACTGGGAGAGGGATCTAGAACCATCTTAGAGAGTCTTAATGGGTGACTAATATGACCAGTTACAACTGGCTACACTTAGCTGTTCGCTGTGTGTTGTGGCTCCATTGGGTACTCTCCACCATCACTGCAGGCATCGTGTGCAATGTGTTCTTTAGATAAAGAGGAAAATCAGGGCCCATTTAGTTTATATCACTTGAAGTCAGGAAATGGAATCAAAACTTAGCCCTTTTGACTCCGCCAAGAGTTCTCTTGTAAATGTAAGTGCTTATGAAAGTATATAATATTTGTGTGCTTAGCATAGTATATATATGTGTATTGTTTAATCAGTGCTTAACTTAAAATACCTATGTTATGTTGCAGAATATTCCTTCACACTGTGTGAAGATGTGTCACTGTGATTAGTTTAATAAAGAGTTGAGTGGCCAATAGCTAGGCAGGAAGAGGTTAGGTGAGACTTCTGGAGACAGAGAGGTCTTGGGGAAGAAGAAAGGCAGAGTTGCCAGCCAGATGCAGAGGAATCAGGACATGCAGAAGGAGAGGTAAAAGCCACATAGCAGCATGTAGACTAATAGGAATGGGTTAATTTAAGTTATAAGAGCTAGTTAGAGCCGGGCGGTGGTGGCGCACGCCTTTAATCCCAGCACTCGGGAGGCAGAGCCAGGTGGATCTCTGTGAGTTCGAGGTCAGCCTGGGCTACCAAGTGAGTTCCGGGACAGGCACCAAAACTACACAGAGAAACCCTGTCTCAAATAAACAAACAAACAAACAAAAAAAGAGCTAGTTAGAAACAAGCCTAAGCTAAGGCCAAACTTTCATAAGTAATAAGAAGTCCCTCCATGTCATTATGGGAGCTGGCTGGTGGGGCAGAGAAAGATTCAATGCAGTACAATTTGGAAGAAGTTTCCTGGTGTAACACAATCCCGTGTGCACAAGGAGGCATGATTACTTAGAACTTCTTCTCAACATCCATGCCACTTCTTCCGGGAGGTGGGTCCTGTAGATGGGCTATATCTTGAGGGTCTAGGGGAGGATCTGGTGTGGTCTTGGTCATATAGATAGCACAGAGGTCATCTGGGTTATTAGCCACCTCGGGTCCTGGTTGTGGGAGCCTCTGGCCATACAGATAGCACAGGGTTCACCTTGGCTACTGGCCACCTCCATTCCTAGCCTTCTGGGTGGAAAACAGGTTAAACATCTCTTCCGCAGAAGACACAACCCTGTATGTTTAACATTCCTGTTCCCCCTAGTGCTTATCTGTTAGTGCAAGGACCTTTGTGCTCCCAACCGTCACTCTGGCTGTACAGAACTGCCTTCCTCTTCCCATGCTCCCTGTAACAGATTGGCCAAGGTTCACTTAGTCACTTAACTCCTTTTTGATGAACATATAGAGACGTTTCTGGATGCTTTATTGCTTTCATTTTGGCTTTTGAAGAGAGGTGCAGAGGAAGTCCACATAAACACATCTGGATATACTTTTTTTCTTTTTTTCATCACGGGGCGGGGGTGTCAAACCTGAGGCTTTGTGCATGGTAGACAAGCATTCAACCTCTGAGCTATATATCTGGCCCACATAGATGTGTTTTACTGGTATTATTTCTCACTGGAGAATTGATGTGTTGAGAATATTCATTGGGTTTTTGCTTTTGTCTTTATTTTGAGATACAGTTTTACCAGTCAGTAGTCCTAACTGGTCTGGAACCTGCTAATGTAAAACAAACTGACCTAAAACTTCCAGTGATCCTCTTGCCTCAGCCTGTGAAATACCAGGATTGCAGGCATGTGACACCTGTCCCAATTAAAATGTTATTTATTTATTTATGTTTTGTTTTTTGTTTTTTTTTTGAGACAAGGTTTCTCTGTGTAGCTTTGGAGTCTGTCCTGGAACTCACAGAGATCCACCTGCCTCTGCCTCCCAAGTGCTGGGATTAAAGGTGTGCGCCATCACCGCCCGGCTATTTATTTATTTTTAAACAAGATCTTATGTAGCTCAGGTTCAGTTAAAACTCCCTATGTAGCCAAGGATGGCATTACTTTCCTGCTTGTCTTGCCTCTATTCCCCAAGTGCTGGAATTACAGCAGTAGTCATACCTGGCTTGAAACCGTGCACTGTAAATGCTGATCATTATTTCCAAAAGGCCCGCCCGAGAGAGTACACAGCTTCCTCCCACCGTTTGCCGCCACCCTTTCATCACCCGTCCTTGGCTTCCAGTAAATACCAGCTTTTCTTCTAAGGATTCATCATTTAAGCCAGTGTGGTAGCACGTGCCTTCAATCCTAGCACTAGGGCAGAGGCAGGCAGGTCTCGGAGAGATCCAGGCCAACATAGTCTAAGTAGCAAGCTGCAGGCTGGCCAGGGGTTCACTGTTTCAAAAAACAAACAAACAAAAACCCCCACTTTTTCCCTTTCCTTGTTCACCTAGGATACTGTTGTTTGTTTGTTTGTTTCTACATACAATCCTTACTGGGTTGAATGGTGTGGGTTTGTTTGGTTTGGTTTTTAAGACCGAGTCTGATGTTATAGCCTAATGTAGCTTAGAACTCACTCTGTAACCCAGGCTGACCTTGAGCTCACGGAAACCCTGCCTCAACATCGCAATGCTAGGCTTCCAGATGTGAGGCAACATGTCTGGCTCCTTTGGCGGCTCCTGTTACATAGGCTGTTTTGGAGAAAAGTGGAGTCGGCTTTGTGACCACTGGGACTGGCCTTTGAAGGCTCTGTTGCTGACCAGTGGTTTGGGAAACAGAAATAAACAGGTACAGGGGTGGGCGTGGTGGGGGGACAGTGAAAGATTTGCATAAAATCGGCCCGTGGCCTCGTACCTCCTCCTCTGTGCCCAGCTAGCACAACGAGGAAAGCTAAGCTCGCTTTACGCGTCCACGTCGGGGTCCTCTTCTCTGCTGGACAGACTCTGCCTGGCTGGTAGCCTGCCTAAGCATATACCGCCATGTGCCTGTCACACGAACCAGATCTGGAAAGAGTCACTGGGCATTGGGGTTCATAGCAGTGGCACGTGCAAGCTGCTGAGATATTGTTAGCACACCGACCGCATCAGGGTGTGCATAGGGTGGCCTGGAGGAGGGTTGCAGATGGGCGTCTGAGCAGGGTGACCAAACTTATCCTGTACGTATTTTGCTTGCAATTTTTAATTAATTTTAAAAGCATTTCTAGCCGGGCGGTGGTGGCACATGCCTTTTATCCCAGCACTCGGGAGGCAGAGCCAGGCGGATCTCTGTGAGTTCGAGGCCAGCCTGGGCTACCAAGTGAGTTCCAGGAAAGGCGCAAAACTACACAGAGAAACCCTGTCTCGGAAAACCAAAAAAAAAAAAAAAAAAAAAAAAAAAAAAAAAAAAAAAAAAAAAAAAAAAGCATTTCTATTTACTTATTTTAATTTCTTTACATTTTATTTTATGTGTATGAATGTTTGCTTTCTATGTATGTATGTGCTCCATGTATGTGGAGTAAGCATGGAGGCCAGAAGAGGGCATCAGATCCCCCTGGAACTGGCGTTACCGAGGGTTGTGAGCTGCTGTGTGGTACTGGGAACGCACCCTAGTCCTTTTCGAGAGCAGCCAGCACTCCTGCTCTGCTATATTTCACCCCTACTTATTTAGGAGTGCGTGCGTGCGTGCGTGCGTGCGTGCGTAGTTGCGTACATGTGGGAGTCAGTTCTCTCCTTCTACCATTTGGGCTTAGGGATAGATTAGAACTCAGGTCCTTGGGTGTGGCAGCAACTATCTCTGCTGCCCAATTTTCTTGATTTTTACAACTGGAAGTCCTGTGCTCTGGAAGACCTCCCGAGTTCCTGGCAAACCAAAACATTCGGCCGCCCACAGGCAGGGGTGGGACAGTGCAGTGGAGGACTAGGAATCTGCAAGAAATTGGGAGGCACAGACAATACACTTAGCCAGGAAGGTAGTCCTAGGCTGCTCTTGAACCTATGCTCAGCAGGCTTCCTGTCCGTGCCTTTGTCTGGACTCTCCACTTCTAGGGGAAAGGCTCACTCCAATTTGTCAGAGCAAGAGTACAGTGTGTTCATGAGATGGCTTTGGAACAAATGCTGGATAGGAATCCACAGAATAAGGAACTCGTAAAGGAAACAATGGATTTTGAAGTTGTCGTTTTCCTTAGTTAAAAAACAAAAACAAGGCCAGGTGGTGGTGGCACACGCCTTTAATCCCAGCACTCAGAAGGCAGACCTCTGTGAGTTCAAGGCCAGCCTGGTCTACAGAGTGAGTTCCAGGACAGCCAGGACTGTTTCACAGAGAAACCCTGTCTCGAAAAAAACAAAAAACAAAACAACAAAACAAAACCCCAAAACTGTCTGGAGAGAGGGAACAAACCAGTTCTTCAAGGGATAATTCAGCAGTGAACTTAAGGCAATCTCCCTTTAGCTTAACTATCATTTGTACATCTTTAGAGACCCTCGGCGTTTTCTGGATGAGAGCTTGTTTCTCAGGAGAGATGGAGCCACAGAGTCTGTCTCTAGCTATAACTCGTTTGTCTTTCCGTATTTATTTTGGTATTCCTTCCTCTTTTTGTTTTGAGAACGGCCGCTCTCTAATTTAGGCTTTTCCTTTCCATATAGTGATGTCTTTAAAAGGAAGAGTGGTGGCCAGCAAGCCTTGGTAGACAGGCTGTTGAGAAGTTTAAAAAAAAAATGTGATTTTTAGTGTTAGTAGGGAGCATATATCAGAAGGGTGCTTATATGTGAACTGAAAAATAACGTGGAATGGCGGGAAATGCCTGTGGTCCCAGCATTTGAAAGACTGAAGCAGCAGATTGGAATGGCTTGAGGCCAGCCTAGGCTGCACTCTGAGACCCTTCTCAAAAGCCTAAAACATAAAACAAAATAAATAATAAACAATAATATTGAAGTATCATAATTTTACTGCAGGCGCAGTAAACGAACTCATGCCTTCGTAAATAGCATACGAACACATTTATGCGCGACAAGGGTGTCCCTTACTTGTGGTAATATGAATCTATACAGCCACAGAATGGACAGCTTGCCAGTCATAGTTCCACTTGGCTGAAGCAAGAGATATGGATAGGCCTTCAAGGGACAATGACACAGTGGAGTAAAAGTCAAGATGCGTGATAGAGCAGCGTGTGTTGGGCACACCGGTAATTGCAGTGCTTGGTAGGAAGAGACAGGAGATCAGGAGTTTAAGGTCATCCTTGGCTACCTAGGGACTACAAGGCCAGCCTGAGCTACCTGAGATCCTACCACACACAAGCCAACACATCCCCAAGTGCACTGTATTTCCCAGCATTGTAAAGGAGACTCTAAATTGGCGTCCTTTCCCTTGGGGGAAAAAAAAGGCAAACCAAACAAAACAAGACAACAAGAAAAAGCCCTCTGGCTATCTGCAGCACTGATCAGCAATGAGCTAAATCCATGTTCACTAAGGTGAAAAGTTTCACACAATGACAGCGTTGCCGTATGAGACATGTCTGCTTTCCTTCACATAAATTCAAGGAAATGGATTGATGGTTTGCATCCAGAACAGGATTTATTTCTGGGGAGAAGGGTAGAAAGGAGTTTTTAATTCTTAAGATGTTTCTTAGAGGGCGTGCTTGTCCATGAACAGGAGGGAAAACGATTCAGCTGCCATTCAGTTTTTCTGTTCCTTCTCTCCCTCTGCTCCCCTTCACCATCTCCCATTTCATCTACTTTTCCCCTACTGTATGAAACTCAAGTTTAAATCACATGATGGGGCATGTGAGCACAGTGTGATGGCCTTCACTCAACTTAGGAAAAAGTTAAGATGTGAATGGCCCAGTTGGAGGTGAAACCTGGGATTGGCAGTGGGAGGAGCCTTCTGGGTCTTTATATCCCCCTTTAAGCAAGGGATGGCCTTGTAAGTGCCCCTGGGTCTTTAAAAAAATATGTATATGAATGCTCTACCTGCATGTGTGCCTTCATGTCGGAAGAGGGCATCAGATCCCACTACAGATGGTTGTGAGTCACCGCATGGTTCCTGGGAATTGAACTTAAGACCTCTGGAAGAACGGTCAGTGCTCAGAAACACTGAGTCATCTCTCTAGCCTACCCCTGGGTCTTTAAATGGCTTCACTAGAAGTGAGAAGCGGTGCTCATAGATAGCATCAGCAGGAATTTGTGTGTATGCAGCAGGTAAGGTAAACCCCATTCTGCCTGCCTTAGTCTTCTTTATTTCCCCCAGGCCTTGGGGATTGAACCCAGGGCCTCATGCATGCTAGGCTAGTACTGTATCACTGAGCTATAGCCCTAGCCCTGACTTCTTTTTAAACATCATTTTTGGGATGTTACCAGTGTGGTTTCTGAGGTCTGGGGGAGAGCCCCTCTGCCTAGCTGTCTTCATCCGAGTTCGGGTGCCCATACGGTTCCTGTGAGCCTCCCTCACTTTCTGGATTAGCCAACAGGGGTGGTCACATCTGTCTTTTGAAAACCCCCTTGTCTTTGTTTTTGAGTTTTCATCTTTACTTACTGCGCTGTCTAGTTGTGGGTTTTTGTCAACTTGAAAAAAGCTGGAGTCGTTTGGGAGGTGGGACTCTCAGTTGAGAAAATGTCTTCATGAGACTGGCCTGTAGGCAAATCTGTAGGGCATTTGCTTCATTACTGATTGATGGAGAAGGCCCAGCCCATTGTGGGTGGGGCCACCCCTTGGGCTGGTGGTCCTGGGTGGTCTAAGAAAACAGGTAATGGGTGAGCGAGGCAGTAAGCAGTATGTAGAGATCAGAGGACAACTGAAGGAGTTGGTTCTCCCCTTCCTCCTGGTGGGTCCCAGGAACTGAACTCTCATCATCGGGTTTAGTGGCAAGTGCATCTTGCCAGCCTTGCTCTTTGGATTTTTAAATTTTGAGACAGGGTCTCACTAAGTTGCCCAGACTGGCTTTTAATTCAAGCTGTAGCTTAGGAAGGCCTTGACCTTGGGATCCTCCTGCCTCACCTCCAGAGTAGCTGAGATTACAGGCATGAGCAACCAGGTCTGGTTCTTTCTACTTTTTAAAGGTTTATTTTTGCCGGGCAGTGGTGGCTGTCTTAGTTAAGGTTTTTATTGCTGTGAAGAGATACCGTGACTATGGCAACTCTTAAAAAGAAAAAATTTAATTGGGGTGGCTCCCTTATAATTTTAGAGGTTCAGTTCATTATCTCATGATGGGGAGCATGGCTGCATGCAGGCAGATGTGGTGCTGGAGTAGCTGATGGTCCTACATCTTGCAGGCAACAGGAAGTCGACTGTCACACTGGGTGTATCCTGAGCATAGGAAACCTCAATGCCCACCCCTACAGTGACACACTTCCTCCAGCAAGGCCATACCCACTCCAACAAAGCCACACCTCCTAACAGTGCCACTCCCTATGAGATTATGGGGGCCAATTAAATTCAAATTACCACAGTGGTGCACACCTTTCATCCCAGCATTTGGGAGACAGAGGCAGGTGGATCTTTGTGAGTTCAAGCCCAGCCTGATCTACAAAGCAAGTTCCAGGACAGCCAAGGCTATTACACAGAGAAACCCTGCCTCAAAAAACATACAAACAAAGATATTTATTTTATTACTAGTTTTTGAAGATTTACTTGTTCTGTATCATGTGTGTGACTGTTTTGTTTCTGTGTGTACACCACATACATGTCTAGTGTTTGAGGAGGCCAGAAAACAGTGTTGGATTGTCTGGAACTGGAGTTATAGATGGTTGTGAACTGTCACGTGACTTTGGGGAACTGAACTTGGATCCTCTGTAAAAGAAGCAAGTGCTCTTACCCACTGCGCCATCTCTCTGGCCTTCTTTTTTTTTAAGTGTGTGTGTGTGTGTGTGTGTGTGTGTGTGAGAGAGAGAGAGAGAGAGAGAGAGAGAGAGAGAGAGAGAGAGAGAGAGAGAGAGAGAGAGAGAGAGAGAACAGTGCCTTCTGAGGTCATGAGGCATGGTGTTCCCTAGAGCTGGAGTTATAGGTGGCTGTAAGAGCCACCTGATGAGGGTGCTGTGAACCCTGGTCTCTGCAGGAGCAACATGTGTTCCATGTGCTCTTAACTACCGAGTCACTTGTTTTGTTTTTTAAAGCCTTTTTTTTTTTCTCTGCATGCCTCCCACCTCACCTCCAGGGCTAAAGCCCATTTAGACTTAGATGTTATCTTTATATTCTGCATGCACAGGCCTGGACCAAGAGCTTCTCATTCAGCAACTGGAGATGATACTTAGGAGGTTGAATGTCAGGCTGGAGAGATGGCTCAGCAATTGAGAGCACTGGCTGCTCTTCCAGAGAACCTGGTTCAGTTCCCAGCACCCACGTGACAGCTGACAACTATGTAGCTCCAGTTCCAGGGGATCCAATACCCTCACACAGACATGTGTTCAGACAAAACACCAATACACATGAAATAAAAATACATTTTAAAAAGAGAGAGAGAAAGAAAGCTGAATGTCCCTACCATTGCATACCTTCTAGAATGTCCTTACTTTAAAAATGAACAATAGGGTATAATGTACAGTTTTGGCGAGGACTAGAACCCTTGTACACTGTTGGTGAGATTGTAAAACAAAGTGAAAAGCCTGCTATTGAATGGAGAATTGTCAAGTCACCAGTGCCAAATCTGGTCCTGCTCCTATAAGAAATATCTTAAAGCTAGTTGTTTATAATATCAGAAGGTTCTCACAGTTCTGAAGGCTGTAGACACAAGACAGAGGAGCCAGCCAATTGTTTTCTGGTGAGAGCATTGTCTCTCAGCTACGGCCTCCTGCCCTTTTCTTTCTGTCTCCCCATCCTCCAGCTCCCCTTCTTCCTCCTTTTTTTTTGGGGGGGGGGGCGTCGGGGTAGTGGTGATGATGGTGGTGGTGATGGTGGTGATTCTGTTGAAGCCAGGGCCTCACAAATGCCAGACAGACATCTTACTAACAGATCTAGTCCCAGCTCTTAAAACTTAAGAGTGAGGTTGTAGAACTGTACTTTACAGTATGTTTTTTGAGTATAAGAGATGTGACTATCCCAAACTGAGACTTGCTATATGTGCGAAATTTACGCTGAGTTTAAAAGTCTTGGTATGAATCAAAGAATGTACAATATCTTACCAATATTTTTACTAATATTTTTCTTTTATTGTTTTTTATTAAGATTTATTTATTTTTATTTTATATGTGTGGGTGTTTTTGCCTGCTTGTCTGTCTGTGCACCATATGCTTGCATTGCTTGTGGAGGCCAGGAGAGGGCATCGGATCCCCTGGAACTGAGTGAAGATTGTGAACTATCACATGGGTTCTGGGAATCCAACCCAGGTCGTCTGGAAGAGCGGCCTGTGCTCTTAATTGCTAAGCCATCTCTCCAGCCCCTGGTTTGTTTATTTATTTACTTATCGTTTGCATAAATTCAACTAATCAAATTCATAGTCCTCCAGTCTCAGCTCCCCAAGAAGTTGGGATATGGGTTCAAGCTACCTTGCTAGACTAATGATATTTTAATAGTGGTTGCATATTATTCAGACAATAATATGTATACTATATTACATTAGGTAAAACATCATTAATTTTTAAAACAGTTGAGTGCTTTCTGGAGACATAATAGGTTTAAGTAAAAATAAAATTTGCAAGTTAAAAGACATTTTTCTTTCTCTCTTTCCTTCTCTCTTTCTTTCCTTCCTTCCTTCCTTCCTTCCTTCCTTCCTTCCTTCCTTCCTTCCTTCCTTCCTTCTCTCCTTCCCTCCCTCCCTCCCTCCCTCCCTCCCTCCCTCCCTTCCTTCCTTTCTTTCTTTGGAATACAGGTGGGGGCCAAGGTGGGAGGTGGTGTGGTGGGGTGCAGAGTTTCATGTTGCCCAGGCTCATTATGTGGCTGACTGTCCTTGAACTCCGGATCTTCCTGCCTCAGACTGAGTGCTGCACCACCATGCCCAGCCAAGCAATCATATTTTAGAGCTGGGAAGAAGCATACAAACTTGATTTTCTTCTAAGAAGAGGTTTTGATTACTATGCCAAAACAGCGCAACTAAGAGTCACTATAGAGAGAGTGCTTTCCTCCTGCAGAAAGCAAGAGTTATTGGCTCTTTGAATCAGGCGAGGAGTTTGGGAACTTTTCACAGATCAAGTGTTCATGTGCTTCTCCCTCCCGATGCTGTGTATTGACCCCAGGGTTTGATGCTAGGCTGAGGCTCTGCCACTGAGCTACACCTCTAGCCTGATGGTGCTGCTCACAGTGGCTCCTATGATCAAAAGAGACAACAAGGAACCCCCTACATGGGCTTTAAGATGCTCTGTGCTTTACCCTCACTGTGGTGTCTTCAATTTTAAAAAGTGTAGAACTTAAACAAGATGCATGGCCACATTCACCCCGGCTTGCAAAGGACATACTTGGAACAAGCGTTCTTTATGCTCTTACTTAATACTCATCTTTTCATGTTGCCCTCCCTTCCAGATCAGCAACGTCTTGTTTTTCATTTTACCGCCCATCTGCATGTGCCTGTTCCGCCAATATGCGACGTGTTTCAACAGCGGCATCTACTTAATATGGACTCTCCTAGTTGTAGTGGGTAAGTGGAGTCATGTGGGAACGGGGACTGAAAGGGAGGAAGTGGGACCCTGAACGTTTCCTGTCCCCTTTGAACATAATGTTTTGTAAACCAAAGTCACTCTGACGTCTTAGCTGTTGTTCCCCTGATGCCAAAAGGACTCTTGAGTGCCGACTTGATAACAGATCTGCCTCTAACTCTCACAGACCGGCACTCAGAGTCTGTGGGCAGCCACTGGTGGTGTGCCAGCGTGGTTTTCTGAGGACCTCTGAAACAATTGAAATCTGATGAGATTGTGGTTCCAAAGGACTTAAAGAAAAATATTTAGACGTTTGTTCCCTCATTGTTCTGTGAAATACTTGTGTGATTTCCATTTCCTCTCCGGCAGTTTGGGAATTCTTAACAGGGAGATAGTGTTGACTTTTATTTACTGCCTGTTATTGTGAAGGTTCAGAGGATGGAGCCTGAGTGTGCTTAGAATTCTTACTGTTGTGATGTGCTGATGTCTGAAGCGGTGGGCCTGTGTGAGTCTGCTCCCCATTCTTTTTTGATTGTGATTGTTTCTAGGAATCGGATCTGTCTACTTCCATGCAACTCTCAGTTTCCTGGGTCAGATGCTCGATGAACTTGCCATCCTTTGGGTTCTGATGTGTGCTCTGGCCATGTGGTTTCCCCGGAGGTATTTACCAAAGATCTTTCGGAATGACAGGTAAGCTTGTGCTAAAAACTTTTGCTACCTGTGGTTGCCAATGTAGCACACTCATCAAGTTAGCAGTATAACACACTCATCAATTTAGCAATGTAACAAATTCATCAAGTTAGCAGTGTAACACACTTATCAAGTTAGCAGTGTAACACACTTATCAAGTTAGCAGTGTAACACACTTATCAAGTTAGCAGTGTAACACACTCATGAAGCAAATTACTGCATGAGTGAGCTCAGCTAGCTTCCTTATTGTCCTCCCAGTTTAATGATCTGACAGTACAGTTGACTGTCTGATAAAAGGAGAGAAAATGAGCTTACAGATAAAAGGAGAAAAGTTGGGGGAAGAACTTATATTATGGTATGGGCAAAAAGTCAGAGATCTGATTTGTGTGATATGAGCAAGAGCGAAAACACTTTCAATGGAAGAGAAATTTTTGGAAGGTATTTCAAAGTCCTTTGGTTTCTTGCTAGAATATGTCCTCAAGTGCAGACCAATCCATCAGTTTCATACACATGAAGGAGGGTTTGTGCTGATGGTTTTGTTCTTGGAGGTACAGAGCTAGTTATAGGTTGTATCATATTACATATTGGGTTTTTTTCTTCTTATAATGCATACAGATACACACTACTGTACACTCTGTGTGTGTGTGTGTGAGAGACAGAGAGAGAGAGACAGAGAGAGAGAGAGAGACAGACAGACAGAGACAGACAGACAGACAGACAGACAGACTTAGGTGTAGACGGAAATTTCTCTGGTCCTGCCTTGCCTAGCAGTCTGGACAAATCTCTCCCACCCGTGGTTCCACAGCCGCTTATAAAATCATTACTCAGAGGCTTATATTAATTACAGATTGTATGGCCTATGGCTTCAGCTTTTGTTAGCTAGCTCTTTCATCTTAAATTAACCCATTCCTATTAATCTATATGTTGTCACGTGGTCATGGCGTTACCAATCTGCTGGCGTCTTGTTGCTCCTTTCCTGGCAGGCTGGTATCTCTCTCCTCTCTACCCTTCTTCTCTCTATAATTCTGCTTGGATTTCCTGCCTGGCTGTAAGCTTTCTTGCCATAGGCCAAAACAGCTTTATTTATTTTCCAATGGGAGCTGCACATATTCACAGCATTCAGAAAGACATCCCACAGCACTCAAGACCAGAAACCCAGAACTTCTGCAAGGGATGCATTTCAATTTCAACATCCATTGTGTTAGGATTATATGGATATTGAGCAAGTCTTTTTGAACACTATTTTATACTATGTATTTCTCTCAACACTAAGATATAGCAGTAAACAGAGCATCAGTTTTTTCCTCTAATGCACTTCCCCTGAAGTTGGGATGATTGCAAATCAACACACAAGTGGTAGTGTGATGAGTGCTGTGTTGCGAGATGGAGCTGGTGGCTGTGCCAGCGACATCCATCCCGGTTGATTTCCAGTTTGACCAGAGGAAGCCCAACTGAGAAGCTGCCTGAGTGTGTTCTCATGTGAAGGCACAGGGTAAACCAGCCTACTGAAGATGAGAAATGCACCCAAACACATCAAACATGCATTTCTCTATAGGATATCCTATTTTGTCAGAATATAGACAGAATATAGATAAAGGGTTTAAAATTTTGGTGTCAGTGAAGCAAGCTATGCCTGTCTAGGGAAGAATTATACCAGGACAATAAAACAATTCGTGATCATTTTTCTGGCATGTTGGAGAGAGGCAGGAGCTATGCAGTTCTTAAAGATTAAGATTTCAGGAGCTGGAGTGACGACTCAGTGGTTAAGAGCACAGACTACTCTTGCCGAGGACTCAAGTTCAGTTCCCACCACCCATGTCAGGCGGTTCACAGTTGTTTGTAACTCAAGCTCCAGGGGTATTCGACATCTCTGGCCTCTGTGTGCACATGCCCACACACATAATCAATGATAAAATAAATAGAGAAAGAAAAACTTAAGACTGTTTTTTAAAGACTGAGTGGGAGGAATATTCATGGAAAATATTGGCTGCAGTATTTTCTTGTGTAATATCCTATTTTAGAATCAATCAAGTAGATTACATACATACATACATATTTATATACATGCATAAAACAAACATATTTATTATTTTAAACATTTTTAAAGATAAAAAAGAAGAAAAAAATTGAAGATGTATTTATTTTATTTTATGTATATGGATGTTTTGTCTATGTGTATGTCTGTTGTTTGTTTTTGAGACAGGGTCTCATGCAGTCCTGGCTAGACTAGAACTTATTAGGTAGCTGAGCTGAGCCTTGAACTCCTAATCTTCCTGCCTCTACAATGAGGTAGAGAGAAAATATTCCTTATGAATTAATCTTTATCCTTTGAAGTAAGACTTCAATAGTACTATTTCTGAGTATCATCTAGAATTAGAAGTACCCTCAAGAAAGTTATTTTTCAAAAAAAAAAAATGAGCAAGTTGGTAGACCTTTATCTTGCCTTCTAATCAGCAGAGAAAGCATGCTCTAAGACCTCCCATTCCTTCTTTCTTTCCTGCTTTCTTTCCATCTCCGCCTGTCTGTTATTGGGAATTGAACTCAGGTCTTTGTACACACTCTGTCACTGAACTACATTCTCAGCCCTAGAAAGTGTGTTTTACAATGTGCTCAGCAGCCAGGAGTGATGGCCATGCCTTTAATCACAGCACCTGAGAGGCAGAGGCAGGCAAATCTCTGAATTTGAGGCCATCCTGGTCTACAAAGTGAGTTCCAGGACAGCCAGGGTTACACAGAAACCCTGTCTCAAAAAATCAAAAACAACCAAACAAAATAAAACAAAACAACAAAAAACAATGTGCCCACATTGCTGTGGTGTCCCCGGGGTCTCCTGTAAATCTTGATCGGTCTCAGAGGAAGCCCTGAGGGTGGG
Source organism: Peromyscus maniculatus bairdii (assembly GCF_049852395.1). Classification (NCBI taxonomy): domain Eukaryota; kingdom Metazoa; phylum Chordata; class Mammalia; order Rodentia; family Cricetidae; genus Peromyscus; species Peromyscus maniculatus. The sequence goes on from NC_134853.1 coordinate 107,790,508, forward strand.
GACCAAGAGCATGAGACAATGTCACCTGCAGTTCCGCAGGTGAGGATATCCCCTCCTGGGGTGCCCATCGGTCACCTCAGGTGTTGCACTCTGCAAGGCCTAGGGATTGACAGAATTGGAGCAACAAGGCAATGAAGAAATGAAAGACACACAGACAGAAGAGCTGGGGATCCAGTAGCTCATGGCCTCTGATGGAGATGTACCAATAGTGGCTGCAATGTGGAAATTCAGTGCCTTTCTTTATACATCTAACTAGATGAGGTGAGGTTAGTGTATACAGCTGAAGCAGGGCTAGTGTATACAGCTGAGGCAGGGGGCAGGTTTAGTTCATCTTGGCAGGAGGTCTCTGTACAGGAGCATTCTCTGCCTGTAAATATGAAGAGGAGGAAGTCACTGTGGACATTTTCTGCACACACTGTCTACATCCACATGCAGACCAGGGGAAGGCTTTGCAATTTCCTGAGTCTGACCCAGGGAAGGCTTTGGCATTCCTATGAGTCTGAGGCATTGTGGTCCTTGTCTTGACCACGCTTATGTCCTCAGCATACACACACTCAGGACTTCCTCAGCTCCTTACACTTTCTGGTGTGTTAGTTTGGGCATTAAGAAACAACTTTTTGGGCTGGAGAGATGGCTCAGCTGTTAAAGGCTAGGCTCACAACCAAAAATATAAGAAACTACTTTCCCCTAAGAACTCATCTTTCAGGTTTTGGGATCTGAGTGAGAAATTGAAGAAATTTCTCTAATTGTGGCTAGCATTCTGTAGTCCTAGGTTGAAATTCCAGTTGGCAGTTTTGTTTTTCTTAGTTACAGATGCCCTTCTCCCACACCTTCATTTCATGGAGTAGAAGTAAGGAGTGTTTAAATGGGAGAAAAGGAAGCGGGGTGTTGATGTTGGTAATTGAAACCTGTCAACTTAATAATGAAAATACTGAGCATCAACGCTGGGGATTCGGGCGGGCCTGTCACGGCACTGTGCGGTATTGATGTAGGGAGGATGTGAAGACGTGAGCCCTGGGCCCTGGGTGTGGGGAGAGTCATCTGGAGGCTGAGGACCACGAGTCCTGTCCTGACTGGGGAGGGGTTTGGGTTCCTGCTGTTGGTGTTTAGAAACTGGATGGCTTGGTTTGCTATCTCCTCATCTGTAAACTCCCCCAGGGCTGAGATGACGCACACACGGCACCACATTGAGCAACATGGTCACTGGTGTCCCTCAGCTCTCCCGGCTGCCAGGGGCACACAGTGGACAGCTCTGCTTAGGGTGTCTGAGGTACACGGACCAAGCAAGGGGAGGGCAGGCTTGGAGAGCTTGAAGGGGCAAAGAAAGCAGCAGCACACAGCTAAAGAGACGCGAACGGGCCTCATCCGAACCTGCCCGTCTTCAGTCTCCCGGCCAGGGGCAAGCGAGAATGTCGAGCATCCATGGGGGCTTCTTAGGATTGCAGTGGGTGGCTGTTCTGCCGTGGAGGCACAGGTCAGTCTTCAGAGTTCCTATCAGCAATGCCAGCACTCGGGAAGCAGGGGCGGGATCTTTGTGAGTTCAGACACAGACACACAGACACACACACACACACACACACACACACACACCCAAGTGGATCAGAGAAAAATCAGAGATGGGCGTGAGTGTAGTTTATTACAGAGCCCCTGTGTAGAGTGCATTATGCTTTGAATTCAAGTCCTCGCACAGCACAAAATAAATAAATAAATAAATAAATGGAGAGAAGATTAAACAAAAAGGTATATATAATACCTTGCTTCACAGAGAATCAGCACTCAGGAAGTACAAGAAGCCACTATAAAACACAAATCTGGACATACATTTAGAAGATATCCTAGTTAGATTAGTACTGCTGTGATAAACACCAGGACCAAAGCAACCCGGGGAGCAAAGGGTTTATTTCAGCTTGCATTGTATTTCATGAAGGGAAGTCAGGGCAGGAATTCGAGGCTGGAAGCAGAGACAGACCATGGAGAAATACTGCTTACTGGCTTGCTCCCCAGGCTCACGTTCAATTGTTTTTCTTATACCTCCCAACATTCCTTGCCCAGCATCCCACAGTTGGCTGGGTCCTCCTCTCCCACATCAACCAGTAGTCAAGAAAATGCCTCCAGAGACATGCCTCCAGACCAATTGGGTGGAGTCATGTTCTCAGTTAAGGTTCCCTCTTCTCAAATGAGTCTAGTTGACAATATATATCTGTGATTATATATTATATATATATATATATACTATATATATATACTATATATATATCACAGAATATAATACTGTCTATAGACAGTGTTCATTAAACCAATAGGATATAATTGCTAGGTTAGGAAAAGACAGATTCTCATTTTACTTAGAAATCCCAGGACTCTTCAGAACGTATACTCAACTACTGATGGCTATTAGTAATTTTAGGTATTTTTCTTTTCAGACAAACTAAGGAAAAAGCATATTGCAGGCTAATGGAATGTGCTTCCCAAATACCCTCTCACGTGCACTTATGAGTCCCTTCTACAAAACCTCTAGCCAGCCTTCGTTTCGCAGTCCACTTCATTTTTAGGATCTTGGAATGCTAGGGAGCAGGCTAGGCGCTGCCTGCTTTAGCATAGATAAGGCTAGAAGGGTAAGGTCTCTGGGCCTTGGTGCCTCACTTCAGAAACTACAGGGCGGGAGAGCTCTCCGAAGTCCTCTCCAAGGCCGAGTGCTGCAGCACCAGGACCTAGCAAGGGCCGGCTGTTTTAAGTCGGTGATGTTTGTTCTGTGGTTATTGAAACTGCTGGGTCCTAACCATCTGCAGGGACATCTCAGAGGTTTGTGGACATGGTTTTATCATCCATAAATGATGGCAGGTTTTATCATTCATAAAGTCCATCTCGCTTTGTAGGAGTAAAGGTGACATTACCAAGTACCAAATATTAAAAAACAAAACAAAACAAAAAAACCAGGATCAGTTCTCCTCTTTAAGGGGTAGCTAATGACAACAGTAGCAACTTTATTGTGAGAAGATGGTCAGGAAGTTGGGTTGCTGGATTTGGGTTTGGGAAATACAGAAGAAGGGGTGCTAAGAGTTTCTTCAGTGGGTGCTCTAGCATGAGACTATAGGGTTGACAGCTAAACACAAGCCCGAGGTAGGGGCTGCCTGCCATCCCAGTTTGGAACACACACTGTCAGGGCCCCTCGCTCTGGAAATTTCTAGCTCTCTAATACCTAGGTCCTCTGGTGACTCTTGCTTGGGTATGCTGGGCTGGCTGACTTTCTGCTGGCCATGTGATCTTTGTTTATTTTGACTAGTTGCAAAATTGTGTGTGTGCACAGGATGTCCTCATTGTCCAGTACATTCCTCCACTCCCTCTGGACCCAGTGTGGGGAGTTGCCTGCGACTGTGTCCTAAAGTATGTGCCTTTAAACTATTTGGCAGTATTCTATGGAACCTTTGGGGATTACAATCGCTGTCCAGCCTGCTCTCCTTCAGAACATATTATCAACAATATGATAATTTTTTTTTGAGCTAAGGATCGAACCCAGGTCCTTGTGCTTGCTAGGCAAGCGCTCTACCAAGGGTAGTATTTTTTTTTTTCTGTTTTGCTTTGTTCTGTTTCATTTTGAGACATGATCACACTCTTAGTCTAGCTGGCCTCGACTTATAGCAATCCTCCTGCCTCAGCCTCCCAAGTGCTGGGATTACAGATATGAACTGTAACGGCCAGCTCAACAATAGCGATATTATTAACATAGTATTTCTTCTAAGGAAGATGGTGATAATGGTCTTACTGGCACATCACCCATCCTGGGCCCTATATTAAGTGCTGAAAGGCTCACAAGAATACCATGGGTATTAGTGGTTCAGTTTCAGGTTGGAAAGGCTCAAGGAGTTAAGCTTCTTGCAGAGGTCCCATGGTCATTGAACAGTGGGGCAGGATTTGTGAGTACATTTGTCCCATTGGAAACATTTGTGTTTTAGTGATTGTATTCCTCTTTCCAACTTGTGCTTGAGTCCTAAACCCTTGGGTATGGAAAGGTGAAACACCTTGTAAATTTACTATTTTCCCTCCTTTCCCCTCTCCTTTCCCTCTCCTTTTCTCTTTCTTTCTTTCTTTCTTTCTTTCTTTCTTTCTTTCTTTCTTTCTTTCTTTCTTTCTTTCTTTCCTTCTTTCCTTCTTTCCTTCTTTCCTTCTTTCCTTCTTTCCTTCTTTCCTTCTTTCTTTCTTTCTTTCTTTCTTTCTTTCTTTCTTTCTTTCTTTCTTTCTTTCTTTCTTCCTTCCTTCCTTCCTTCCTTCCTTCCTTCCTTCCTCTCTCTCTCTCCTTCCTTCCTTCCTTCCTTCCTTCCTTCCTTCCTTCCTTCCTTCCTTCCTTCTTTCCTTCCTTTCTTCCTTTCTTTCTTTTTCTTTTTTTCTTTTAAACAAGATCTCATGTGTCCCACACTGGCTCCAAGCTTGCTAGCTGAGGATGACTTTGACCTCCTAACCCTCCTGCCTCCTCCTTTCATATACTAGGATCACAAATATGCACAACCACACTTAGTGTTTGAGATGCAAGGATGGCCCCCAGGGCCGCATGCATGCTAGGGAAGAACTGTGCTAACTCAGCTCTGTCTCTAGCTTCTGAATCTCTGGTTACGTGTTTCCAGTTGAAGGGGAGGGGGTATAAAAGAATTCATAGCGAAGAAAAACTGACAATGGAGTTAAAAGGGTAAAACCATGTACAGACGTGGGGTACCATGAGAAGGTCAGGAAACACTTGGGCTTCTCCTGTGTGACAAAGAGAGGGAACAGAGAGGAGAGACCAGCAACAGGCCTTAGCCTTGACATGCCAGAAGCAGGGAGAGTTGCCCAGTGTCCCAGAGGCCATGGGCCTGGTGCTGGTGGGGCTGTCTTCAGGCTGGCCAGGCAGTCTTGCTTCCGGTAACTGAAGAGTTCTGGCCTGTCAGGAAGAAAACATGGGTCTCCTGAGCATTTGCTGCCGGCTTCCTTTCACATCTGTCTGTTCCCCTCTGGTTCAGGGTTACAAAGCCCATTCGTTCCAGTCAGAAGGTTGGCAGCTTGATCAATGATTTCCTGTGCCTTGATGATAAATGCCTTTCCTCTTTAGAAGATAAATTTGTGTTTTGAGGGGGTCGATGTTCTTTGATTTCTTTATAATAGAACTTCATTCCAATCAGTTTCCTAACTGTGGCCTGTTCCGGGGCTCTTGGCCAAAACAAATTCTGCTGATGACAAATGACAGAAGCCACAGGAAAGTCATGTGCTCCTTAATTTAAGGCATGGATAAGGCCACGGAGAGTGGCTAGGCCAGGGCCTCTTTCCTCTATAGATCAGGAAACAGGGTCCCCAGAGAGAGGAAGAAGTGTGTCCAGGATCACGTCGCCACTTCTAGCCGGCTCCACTTCCCCTGAAGGCTGTGGGGAGAGTGTCTGTGATCTGTCATGTTAAAAACTTGTCAAGACAGACCTCCAGTTCACACTAGACCTACAGGCTGCCAGGAAATATTCATCCTATTTGATTCCCCCCCCCCCCCAAAAAAAAAACTTTCAGTTTTGTAGGCTGGGCACACAGGAATTTTTTTCTTTTAAAGCAGTAATATTTATGCTTTCTTAATGATCTCTGATTGTCTCATAAAAGTTATGTGTGATGACCTGTTGGACCAGGGCTTGGCAAAGTATTGGGGCTAAATGGGTTCCGTGAGGTTTTATCAGCACATAATGCATGTTCCTGAACTTATCTTCATAAAGGCAGAGTTGAATACCTGAGGCAAAGAGCTTGGGATTTGCAAAACCTAAAATGCTTCTGACCCTTTACAAATTTTTTTTTTTTAAATTTGAAACAGGGTCCTTTTTTTTTTTTAAATTTATTTTATGTGCATTGGTGTGAAGATATCAGATCCCTTGGAACTGGAGTTACAGACAATTGTGAGCTGCCATATGGGTGCTGGGAATTGAACCTAAGTCCCCTGAAAGGGCAGCCAGTGCTCTTATCTGCTGAGCCATTTCTCCAGCCCTGAGATGAGGTCTTAAAACATGTTATGTAGCTGAGGCTGGTCTTGAACTCCTGATCATCCTGCCTCCACCTTCCAAGTGCTGGGATTACAGTCTTGTGCCATTGTATCAGGTTTATAGGAAAAAGGCTTGTCAAGTCCTGTAGGAAACACAGTTAAAAATGGGGAAATCACTGTCAATGTCTCTCCCCCAGAGATGTAGGTTGACTGTGGTTTAACCATTTCACAGCTAAAAGTTTTCAAAGTCTTTGTTTCCCAACGATCAGCTCCTGGAAGGAGAGTGGATGGCTTTTAGATATGGTTCATCTCTGACCTAATCATACTTAGCATAGACCAGTGGTTCTCAACCTATGGGTTGGCAACCCCCTTGGGGTCACAGTTTAGGATTCATAACAGCAGCAAAATTGCAGTTATGAAGTAGCAGCACAGTACTATGGTTTGGGGTCACTACAACACGAGGAACTGTGTTAAAGGGTCCGAGCATTGGGGAGGTTGAGAACCACTTGTGTAGAAGTCAGCACAAACAGTGCTGGCTACACCTCGCCAACAGTAACAAGCAATGGGAGAACCCTTGCCCAGCGTACACAAGGCCCTGGGTTCAGTCCTCAGCTTGGGGCTCGGGGAGCATGTTAAATAAACAAGCGGGATCTCCTTTGCTAATGGATTTGGTTTTGACTCCACTGATTCAGGGGCAGGTTCAAGGCAGTGGTGTGTGTCCTGTCTGCAGTTACAACGTGCCTGGCGTTTGTCAAGCCCGCCATCAACAATATCTCCCTGATGACTCTAGGGGTCCCATGCACTGCCCTGCTCATTGCAGAACTGAAGAGGTGAGTGCCCTTCTTCTTGTCTTTTGTTGCCTGGGTAACCATTTTCTTCTGGGAAGTTGTAGATGAAGACCTCACATTCATATGCAGAAACATTTTAAAAATATATATTTTGCCGGGCGGTGGTGGTGGCGGCGGCGCACGCCTTTAGTCCCAGCACTTGGGAGGCAGAGGCAGAGGCAGAGGCAGAGGCAGAGGCAGAGGCAGAGGCAGAGGCAGAGGCAGAGGCAGAGGCAGAGGCAGAGGCAGAGGCAGAGGCAGAGGCAGAGGCAGGCGGATCTCTGTGAGTTTGAGGCCAGCCTGGTCTCCAAATCGAGTTCCAGGAAAGGCGCAAAACTACACAGAGAAACCCTGTCTCAAAAAACCAAAAAAAAAAAAAAAGGAAAAAATAAATATTTTTTTAAATTTTTTGAAATACTTTTAAAATTTATATATTTTATTTTGTGCATATGTGTATATGTCTGAATGTATGTATCATGCCATGTGCATGCACCAGGAGCCCTCAGAGATCAGAAGAGCGGCCCAGTCCCCAGAACTGGAGTCACATATCTAATGAGCTGCCTGACCTGTGTGCTGAGACCAGATCTGGGTCCTCTGGAAGAGCAGAGTGCTCTTAACCTCTCAGCCATCTCTCCAAGTCTTCCAGAAACATTTGATGTGGGCTGGAGATATGGATCAGTGGTTAAGAGCACTTGCTGCTCTTCCAGAGGATGGTGATTTCATTCCCAGCCTCTACATGGTGGCTCCTGAGCATCCACCATCCTCTTCTGACCTCTGCAGACACTAGGCATGTACTGGGCATGTACATGGTGCACATACATTCAGGTGAAACATTCATACACACAAAAAGAATGAAAAAAAATTTTATTTTAGGTCTTGTGTGTGGGTCTTCTCGCCACCAAATTCATGCGATCACCGATCTAATTTTAAGGTTTGATGAAAACATTGTTTTTGTTGTAGTTACCTTTACAATGTGTTTTAAGCTATACTTCTCTTATTATGAACACTGAATGTCTTGATTTTTTTGGAAACTAGCTCTTGTTATGTAGCCAAGGCTAGCCAGGCTGTGGACTAACTCATTTTGATCTTCCCACCACAGCTTCCTTAGTGCTGGATTATAAGTTAATCTACCATGCTCATGAGTGAGCTTTTAAAAGCTAAAAAAAAAAAAAAAAAAAAAAAAAAATTACGTGTGGATGCTCTGTCTGTCTGTCTGTCTGTGTACCACTGGCATGCCTGGTACTTGAGGAAACCAGAAGAAGGTGTCAGATTCCCTGGAACTGGAGTTAAAGATGTTCTGAGCCACCATTTGGGTGCTGGGAGTTGAACCCAGGTCCTCTGGAAGAACAGCCAGTGCTCTTAACCCTTGAACCATCTCTCAGCCACCAAATTTTTTTAAAATACTTTTTATTAAACTTGTTCTTGGATGATTTCATGTCTCTACATAATATATTCTGCTGTCTCTCACCCCTGCCCTATTTCCCTCCCATCCTTGTGGATACCTCCCACCCTTCCCTACGAATCCGTTTCTCCCATGTTGTCTCTTTCTGGTGTTCTGGAACCCACTGAGCTTAACCAGGGCTGTCTGTAGGAATATGGGTTTGAAACTGTCCAGTGGAGCCTGATGGGCTCACCTGTGAGAACGCAATGGCAGCCAGTGCCTGCTCTCCCCCCAGAATTCACCAGTTGCCAGCAGTTCACCAGGCAGGGGTGGGGTTCCATGGGCCCCTCTCTGATCCGTGATTGACTACTGAGAGGCCCAGTCTTGTGCAGATCCCGTGGAGGCGGCAGTCACGGCTGCTCTGTGATCATGGTCGCGATGGCTGTGCCTGCTCTGAAGAGGGCATTTTTGCAGCCCTTCATATCTTCCAGTTTTTATAGTCTTTCCAACTCTTCCTCCACGTTCCCTGAGCCTTAGAAGGGGTGATGTAGATGTCCTGTTTCAAGCTGAGCACTCAATCATCACCTGCTCTCAGCACTTGAGCAGGTCACGGGTCTCTGCATTCACTGCTGTTCATTGCAACGAGGTGTTTCTTTGAGTAAGGCCAAGAGTAGCGTTTGTGAATATAAACACAAATACTTGCAAGGCGGTTTGGGTCCATGCCAATTTAGTTTCCCCCTTAGGGGTTCAGACCCCCTCAGTCATGGATTTGACTAGGCTTACAGTACCACAGTTCTGTCTTCACTGAAGTAGGGTCTTCCTCCCTCAGATAGTAGTACTGTGGGATGTGTTAGCTCAGCATAGGAGATGATAATTTCTCTCTGGTCGCTTTGCTTCCCAGAGCTGCTCTGATCATCAGCAATAGCATCCGGGGCCAGAAGTGGCTCAAGAGGCATTTGAATGTGCTGCCTAGAGGCAAAGGGGGACTGCCAGATCTCCTTTACTTGGCTTCTCTGTGAAGCCTGCAGGGATAGGTTTGAAGGGACCTGTTTTAGAAACCAGTTGACTTAGTCCTAGAAGAACAGCTATAATGATATAAAAGCCTATAAATGAATAAAACAGAGAAGTCCCCATTCTCCAATAAGCTTAATAAAAGACCCACATTTATTTAGTTATTTATTGTGTGGACATGTGTATGGGCACGCCTGTGTCAAATCGCATGTGTGGAGGTCAGAGGACAATTTGTGGGAACTGGGTCTCTCCTTCCACCAAATGGGTTCTGGGGATCAAACCCAAGTTGTCAAATTTGGCATCAAGTGCCACTACCCAGTGAGTCATGATGACAGCTATTTATTTATTTATTTATTTATTTATTTATTTAGAGACAGGTTCTCATGTGACTCAGGGTAGCCTTGGACTTACTATATAGTTAGGTTGTCCTTGAACTGACTGCCCCTCCTGATTCACCTCCTGGGTATTAGGATTGCAAGTGTGTGCCGCTGCACCTGACTGTAATAAGCTTAATTATGGGCATCTGGGTGTTTAAATAGCCAGAACCCCATTGTTTGGAGTTGAGGGTTGAGTCAGAGGGCCTTGTGAGGAGGTCTTGGCAGGGTAGGGGTGGGGAGGACAGAGTCAGAGGGCCTTGTGAGGAGGTCATGGCAGGGTAGGGGTGGGGAGGACAGAGTCAGAGGGCATTGTGAGGAGGTCATGGCAGGGTAGGGGTGGGGAGGACAGAGTCAGAGGGCCTTGTGAGGAGGTCATGGCAGGGTAGGGGTGGGGAGGATAGAGTCAGAGGGCCTTGTGAGGAGGTCATGGCAGGGTAGGGGTGGGGAGGATAGAGTCAGAGGGCCTTGTGAGGAGGTCATGGCAGGGTAGGGGTGGGGAGGGTAGAGTCAGAGGGCCTTGTGAGGAGGTCATGGCAGGGTAGGGGTGGGGCGGGACAAGGAATGACAGCAAATGAAGGAAGGATTTCTTGGTCCATTATAGGAAAAATTGTAAAATTCGATGGAGGTGATGGCTGAACACTTCTCAGTATGCTACAGGACACTGAACTGTATGCTTTAAGTAGGCAGATTTTTACAGTACATGAATTGTATCCCAGTAAATCTATTAACAAAATGGTAAGCTCCAGGAACAGGCCAGGTGATCCTGTCTCTGGAACCATGGGTCTGATCAAACTGCACATTTCCCACATGGGATGTTCAGCTTTTCTCGACTTCTCAGTAGCAGTCTGTTCTCAGTGATGATGAGGAGATGTAGAGAGGGAGAAAGTGTAGCCTATAATAAATAGTGGTGATCTCATCACCAGTAAGACTGTGTAAGACTGCAGCTGTGTTCTGCCACAGCCCCACACTGCTTCTCAGGGAGAGATCTTTTAATAAAGCTCGAGTTGATCCATCGCCCTTCCTGACAGAGTTCTCTCACTCTCCTGTGCCTTTAAGACTCAGCCGTTGCCAGGTGGTGGTGGCACATGCCTTTAATCCTAGCACTTGGGAGGCAGAGTCAGGTGGATCTCTGAGTTCGAGGCCAGGACAGGCAGGCACCAAAACTACAGAGAAACCCCGTCTCAAAAAACAAAAAAAACTTAAGTGTGTGTCTGAATTTCTTTTTGCCACAGTGACCACAGGTTGCTCAGATATGCGTGCCTGTCCTGTGACCGCGGTGACTGGCTAAGACCTGTGTCTGCAGCTGTGGGACAGTGACTTGCTTTTTCTGTCATATGTGGCTAGACTTCTGTTGTCTCTATTGGCCTTCCTTCTGGGCCACAACTTCTCTATTTCCTCACTGCATGGCTTTCCTCCACATCTTCAGTGTGAACTTACTGAAGACTGTGTTCAAAAGCTGGTTCCTATTAAGAAACTACTTTGTTGGAGAAAAATTGGAAAATATAGACAAGCACAAAGGAGAACAATCTTTTACTTTTTACTAAGTAGAATGTTTGGTAGTGTTTAGAACAAAGCTTGGCTCATTTCACTGGACAAAAGTAAACTGTGGTAGAATATTTTTTTCAGGTGTGTTATTTTTATTTATGTTGCATTTGTTTAACTCCGTGAAGCTTTGTTACTATGCCTGTTTAATAAAGAGCTGAACGGCCAATAGCAAGGCAGAAGAAAGGATAGGAGGGGCTGGCAGGCAGAGAGGATAAATAGAAGGAGAAATCTAGGAGGAAGGAGAGAGAGGAGAGGAAGGAGGAGCGTTTCGGGGTCAGCCACTCAGCTACACAGCAAGCCACAGAGTAAGAGTAAGATTTTTTTGTTTTGTTTTTGAGACAGGTTTTCTCTGTGTAGCTTTGCGCCTTTTCCTGGAACTCACTTGGTAGTCCAGGCTGGCCTCGAACTCACAGAGATCCGCCTGCCTCTGCCTCCCGAGTGCTGGGATTAAAGGCGTGTGCCACCACCGCCCGGCCCAAGAGTAAGATTTACAGAAGTAAGAGAACCGGAAAAGCTCAGAGGCAAAAGATAGACAGGATAACTTAAAGTTAAGCTTGTTAGAAATAAGCCAAGTTCAGACCAGGCGTTCACAATAAAGAATAAGCCTCTGCGTGTGATTTATTTGGGAACTGGGTGGTGGCCGCTTCCCCACCCCCCAAGAGCAAAACCCAACAACAACACTAAACTTGACTCATTGTCTCATGATGATAACTATTAGTCTTTTGTTGTTTGCCTTTCTAGTTTTTATTTTTGCCATCTTATATATTTGCTTAAAACATTAGCTCAGTAGGATGCAGCTTTATAAAAATGGGTTACTTTTCAAGTTACTCTGAAATTTGGTTTGCTCACTTGGGGATGTATTATAGACATCTTTTTCAGTAAGTAAGTATAACTTTCCAGATCATTTTTAACACCTTCATAGAATTTGAACTTAGGGTATGGTATGCACCTGTAATTCCAGCACTTGGGGTAGAGGCAGCAGCCAGCCTTAGCAACAAGTTTAGTTCAAGGCCATCGTGGGCTGCTTGAGACCCTGTCTCAAAGACACACAGGGAGGGTGGTTGGGGAACAGGGAGAGCATCGTAAGAATCTGAATTATAGCTGTATTAAATTTAGTTAAATTTTGAACATTTTGAGTCTAGTTTTTCCACCGTTATAAATACCTATGTAATGAACATCGTTGTGTATTTTGATCTATAATAACAACTTTTTAACTTCTGTTTAGTTGAGTAGAGTTATTTCACGAACGAGGAATCTTGGGCTGTGTGAAGAATTGGAAAGCCACCTCTTCCTCTATGACCAGAACAGTCCAGGTTTTCCACTCGGCTGTTCCCACTGTACTCCTTGCCTTCCTCAGGGTCATCATTCTTCACATTTGAGGCTTTTCAATTATTTTTTGGTCTCATTCACCGAGTCCAATGTCGTGTCCCTCCATGACCTGCTGTTGGTTCTTATCCCCTGAAGTCTAGTCTCACATTTTCTTATTTGTTTGTTTTGACTTGTATTTATTTATTTATTTATTTTATTTTTAGAGACAGGGTTTCTCTCTGTAGCCCCGGCTGTCCTGGAACTTGCTCTGGAGACCAGGCTGGCCTGAAACTCAGCTCACCTGTCTCTGCCTCCCAGTGCTGGGATTAAAGGCGTGCGCCACCACTGCCCGGCTCAGTCTCCTATTTTCAGCTGTAGGCTGGGTCCACTCCATCAGACTGTCTCCCGGCACCCAAGGCTGCTGCTTTGTCTGCAACCCTTCCCAGGGCTTCCTGGTTGTTTTCTCTCACCACCCTCCACAAATCCACTTTTAAAATTCCCAGATGAAAATAAACAAGCCAGGTGGTGGCGGCACACACCCTTAATCCCAGCACTCTGGAGGCAGAAGCAGGCAGATCCCTGAGTTCCAGACCATCGTGGTCTACAAAGTGAGCCCCAGTTCGGCCAGGGCTACACAGAGAAACCCTATCTCAAAAAACCAAACAACAAAATTTCCCAAATAATTTTAAAGGTACCACTGTTTCTAATGCCATTAGCTTTGAGATCTCATGGCCATCATTGCCCTCCAAAATCTCTTGCCACTTCAAAGGACCCCTGTCTCCCAAAGGAACTCTTTCTACAGTGTTTCCCTGTTACCTCCTCCCACTCACCACTCCCCACCCTCACACCTCTCCAGTAGGTCATTACATCTGTTTCCTGCTGCCTCCTCCGTTCCTCTAGTCTTCTTCCTTCAAGGGGGTATTTTTCATATGAGTCCTTTGTCCTTGTACACACTTCAGTGGCTCCTTACTGTCCCGCTTTCTCTGACCTTGCTTCCTTCTGTGTGCCTGGTGACCAGTCAGTCTGGACAGGCTCCTTACTTTTTTTCCCTCTTCAGCTCATGCTTGCTCATACTTTGTCCTCCCAGTCGATGGCGGCCATTCCCCACCACAGCTTTGCAGGGATCCAGCCCTCCTACAGCTGCTTTGGGGATGCCAGCTCCATCTCAGGGCTTTGCTAACCCCTTCCTCTTCCTCAGCAAGCTCTGTGTCTTCCTTCCTAAACTCTGTGCCTTTACATTGGGTTTAGTGTGTGCTCCCATGAATGTGGATAATTCTTTCTTTCTTTCCGGTATATTACTCAAAGGCAGAAATTATACCTACCTGTGAATTTTCCAAGGTGCCTATTACCTCTGAAGAATTCTAAAGTCTCTGTTCCCCAGTTGTTTGCTAGGTAGCTCCTTTTTCATTCTAGAGTCATGTGATTGCTAGAAGAAACTTGGGTTCAGGGGCTAGACAACTTGGGTTTGTGGCTTGGCTTTGCCTTCCAGTAGCTCAGAAATTCAGGGCATTTTCTTCACTTCCTTGGGTCTTCCATAATAAGGTTTAGGTCTATTAAAAAAAAAAATAGGGGGCTGGAGAGCTGGAGAGCTGGTTAAGAGCACCGGCTGCTCTTCCAGAGGACCTGGGTTCGATTCCCAGCCCCCACATGGCAGCTCACAACGGTCTGCAACTCTAGTTCCAGAGGATTTGGCTCAGGCAAAACATCAATGCACGTAAAAATTAATAAATCTTCAACGAATAAACAAAGCTGGAGGAGCTGGCAACACTTAGGAAACTGAGGCAGGAGAACTGCAAATTCAGAGAGAACTTGCCTCAGCCAACAAGGAAACAAGCTAACAAAGCTTATTTCTTTTGATCTTGTAGTGAGTTTAAATAAGTTGTATCTAGTGTAGAATCTCTCCGGGGTGGTGGATTTTCAAGAAATAATAGTTGTGGCTGCATATAGTAATGCTTGCCTTTAATCCTACCACTTGGAGGTAGCCTCAGGGTAGAGGCAGGCTGATCTGCATAGTAAGTTCTAGGCCCACCAGGGTTACTTACATAGGGAGATTGTCTCAAAACAAAACCGCAAAAGGAACACTAGTTGTATTAGTGTATAGTTGTATTAGTTTTCTGTTCCTCTGATAAAACAGCAGCTTCTAGAAGAATGAGTTTATTTGGACTTGCAATTCTAGAGAGAGGAGTCCGTCATGGTAGGGAAGCATGCCAACAGGAGCCAGGAAGCAGAGAGGCCACCACATCTTTTACAGCAAATGTGGAGTAGAGAGAGGAAACTGAAAGCAGGCAGCGGCTATACTATACACTCTCACAGCTCACCCCGGGGCAGTGGATTTTCTCTAGCAAGGCCCCACCTTCTCAACCTCCCCAACAGCACCACCAACTGGGGACCAAGGGCTCACATGCCTGAGCCTGTGGGGACATTGCTCATTCAAACCAGCATACTGGCTACTTTCCTTTTCCTGTCCTTGTTTCAACAAGTACCCCAAGCAGTGTAAAGAGAGACAAATACCGCCTTCCGTTTTAGCTTCTCTTGTATGGATTCTTCCTTTCCTATCAAGGGATCCTCCCTGTGTTCTTGGCTGGAGATGCCTACTGAACTACCTTTACTCATTATTTGTGGCCTGAGGATCTGGCGCCCCCTAGGCATGGGGCCTGCTTGCATCTTCTGTGGAGGCTCACAAAGGTTTCCTAGTGAGAGCTGAGCTTGCTTTACCCAGCAGGGCTGCATTAGAGGATTGCTTGACCACATGTGTAGTTACCAGGTGATTGGAAGGGTAACTGCACTGGGCTGTGCTAGGGGGAGGTCTTTTGCTCCACCCTTTGGCATTCCTATAAAAGGCCCTTTAGAAGAGACAGCAGGGGCCGGTGGATAATGATCTAGGCCCTCCTGAGGCTATCCTGTGCTTGTGTTTCTTTCCTTTCTATCCTATCTAATATCTCTTAAGCCTCACTCCTCAAGAGTACCCTGTCGTAAAATGTGGGAGCTGGGCTCCCAGAATCTTCACTTATTCAACCCTGGATACTCTCAGATAGTCAAGATTTGTGGAAGACACGTAACTAAATTTCTGGTGAAGTCATCTAAAATAGATTAGAGCATTCAGTCCAGTGGTGCTGACTTCTCTTCAGCCTGAAGTGAATAGACTGTTCTAGATTTAGCTGGGTTTTTTGTTTGTGTTTGTTTTGAGACAGTGTCTTTCTGTATAGCTCTGGCTGTCCTGGAACTCACTGTGTAGACCAGGGTCGCCTTGAACTCAGAGACCTGCCTGCCTCGGCCTCCTGGGATTAAAGGCATGACCACCACACTGGGTTTATGCTGCCTTTCCTTATCTTTAGGTTTGTTTGTTTGTTAATCTACTTAGCTGCTTACCTGTCTTCTGTAATCGCAGAAGTCACAGGTATGGAGAGTTCAAGTTGACAAAGCTGGGTTCCTTACCCGCCTTTCTCATGCCTAGTCTTTTCTGTAGTGTTTCCAGCTGTGCTAAATAGGAGTACTGCGTCCAGATGTGCAAGTCAGAAGCTATCTTCCCCTGAACATCTCCTCTGGTCCTGGTCATTGTTCTACTCATTATCATGGCAATACTGATAAAATGCAGAGTCTTTCACACACACACATCTCTGCTGTCCCTGTAAGTTGAGCATCGCCCCCTCCCACCACACACACACACACACACACACACACACACACACACACACACACACACACACACACACACACCAAGCTCCCCCTTCTCTCTGTTCTCCTTGACTTCTGTCTTCATTTGAGCCCAGGTCCCCCTCGCTGTGGCTAACGGCCGCTGGCCCTTTAGTTTGGGGCTTGGCTGTTTATGTGTCCTTGGATGGCCCTCCTGCACGATTAGAAAGTAACTTGTGTTACTGTTTTGTTTAACCTCTGCTTGACACAGAGGGACACTGCTCGGGCAGGGCTCAGGTCTTTTTGTTCCCTGCTGTGACTCAGTTACCACCCAAGTCTCCCGGAGGAAAAGGAAAGTTCCCCTGCACTGATAAGATTCCCAGAAAAAAGGGTGCCCTTGGCCCTCTTTGCACTTCCTTCCAGCATCTTCCCTGTTCTCACGTGGCGCGTCATGTCCACGCCAGTGTGTCTCCTTGTGCCTTGCTTTGCTAGGGAACCAAGAGGAAAGACTGCCTTTTATCGCTTTGCTTCCCTCTGGCCTTCCTTCCTGAAGCATGTCTGGCTGGTGGCGGTTCAGCGCCCCTTCTGAACCTTCTTTCACCAGGAGAAAACGAAAGCTTATTCTGACTCAGGGTCATGACCTGACAGCGCTGAACTTGGGGTTTGTAACTGTTGGGTGCTTGTCCCTCTCCTCTGGTAGCACACAGACTACCTTCCAGTACCATGAATGCTCGTCCGTAGGGTGAAGGCTCTAGGTAGGCACCAGCTTCAAGTTTCCGTGTTCAGTGAGTTGAGTATGTGTTGTCTTCAGCTGTAGCGTGTGGAGAGCCAAGGCAACTTACAGAAGGAAGGGTTCTCCGGACTTATAGTTCAGAGGCACAAGAGTCCATCACTATCATGGCGGGAAGCATGGGGGGCAAGCTGAGAGCCCAGGCTTTAAACTCTCAAAGCCCTCCTCCAGTGACACACTTCCTCCGTCGAGGCCATGCCTAAACTTCTCAAACAGCGCCTCCAACTGGGGGCCAAGCATTCATCCCGTGAGAAGGTCTCATTCTAACCACACATGAGTGATGTCCAGCGGACACACCTGAAGACAGACGAACCACATGGCTCTGTGAGGGAAGAGTACCCCAGGCAGAGGCAAAGCCCGTGGGAAGGCTGGAGGGCCCATTCCTGCTAAGGCCTGAAGTGTTTGAGGGGCAGCATAGTTTGAGCAAAGGGAGTGAGTGAGGACCAAAGCATAGAGAGAAATCGGGAAGGAAGGAAGGGGAGCCCACACTTGGGGCCCTGTGGCCACTGTGAATGCCGTGGCGCTCTCTCTCTCTCACTGAAGCAGAACATTGCCAATTGACTACAAGGACAAAGGTGAGTGTAGGTTAGAGAGGAAGAGATGATGGGGGCCTGGACCCACATGGCCAGAGGGCAGATTTGGGGTGGGTTCTGAAGGAAGAGCTAAGAAACCGGATGTGGGATCTGTGAACAGGAGGAAAGACTAGCTGAACTCTGTTTTTGTGTCTGTATTAGACATCAGGGTACCTTTCAAGATGGTAGGTGGTTCTATGCATCTGGAGTTAGGGGCCAGGACTGTGTAGGAAATAAGGTTATGTAAGTCACGTGTGTCTATGTGGATATTTACATCTGTGTGGTTGTGTTCGGTAGGACACGCCTCTCAAGAGCTGGCTGGGGTAGATGGATGAGAAGTTTTGGAGGTACAGGAGAGGTAGCCAGCAAGCCCCAAGGAACCGAGAGCTGACACTCTCTCCCTCTGCCTCGCAGGTGTGACAATGTCCGTGTGTTTAAGCTGGGCCTCTTCTCCGGCCTCTGGTGGACCCTCGCCCTCTTCTGCTGGATCAGCGACCGAGCCTTCTGTGAGCTGCTCTCCTCCGTCCACTTTCCGTACCTGCACTGTGTGTGGTAAGCTCCTGCCCTGGGGTGGTGGCATTGACACTGGTGGCCGCACGGGCTGCTGGGCTGGGTGCTCCCTGCCAGGTGCACAGGTAGGTTCCGGGGGAGGGCCTCAGAGCCAAGCATTCTTCTTTCTCTCTCCTGTCGGACGTTTTAGAAACGACGGACAGACAGTAAGGTAAGCGTGTGAAAAAGGCTCCAGGGTGCTGGTTTAGCCAGAACAAGCTCCCCACCCCACCCCCCTCAGACCTCATTGTTATGCTGCACCGCGACTTGGCAGCCTCTCCTGCAGCTCCTTAATTAGTACCCGGGAGCCTGAAAAGTGAGTCTGCAACCTGAGCTCCAAGGTCTGGATGGATGGTGGGGGAGGGGGAGCTGGGGACCTATGTGATGTGAGGACAGGATGGTCCTCAATAGGAACCACGCCTTCAGGGCACTTGTGACCAATGAAAGCTTGGACCTCGCCGGTCATCTAGGGACAGTCTCACCTATTTTTTTTTTAACAGCGACAGACAAAGCCTAGGGGACTAAATATCTATTGTTGAACATCACTCACACTGCTTGCTGATAAGGAAATAGAGCGTCTGTATTTTGGGAAGCCTGGGAATGACTCTAAAGTTTAAAAAGAAAATGGAGGTTACCAAACCACATACAGACCCACACTCAGGAAGGGGAGGAGGCAGTGAAGGAGTCGGGAGGTGTAGTGGTAGGGTGCCTGCATGGCATGCACAAGCCCCTGGGTTCAAACTCCAGCAAACGAGGAGGAAATGGGGGTGTGGAGTGGCTTTCTTCCTAGGCACTACGTCAGCTCCAAACCCAGGACGAGGCAGTGTCTCTGTCTGTCCTCATGACGGCTGAATACAAAAGGCGGCAGGGAGCAATGCTCGTCTAATGTCCTGGTAGATGAGGAGCATCCAGGGGAGCTTCTCTAGTGCTCTATATAACTCCACATCCAGAGCCATCTTCAGAGTGTGATCTGGGAAAGGCGGCTCACACCTGCCCTCCCAGCACCTGCAAGGCCGAGGCAGGAAGTTAGCCACAAGATCCAGGTTAGTGTGGACTACATAGTGAGGGCCTTCACACACACACACACACACACACACACACACACACACACACACACACACACACACACACACACGCGCGCGCGCGCAGTCTTTCTTTCCCTCTTCTCTCTAGCTACAATTGTGTATCAATGAGTCATTCTGTTTCTAGAAAATTACAATGGCACCTTTCTATATGTGATACAAACTGGCTCTGTTTTAAGCCAAAGTCCAGTCAGGATGTCCAGCTGGTGAGTGGCCCCAGGCCCACATGGATCCACATGCCACCCAGGACATCTATGACTCTGACCCAACGAGTTTGTCGATGACAATGTCCTATTGCGGTGTTAAAATGTTAGATAGCCCTGAATATAGATCATGCCCACCCTTCCCCTTTAAGACAGCAGTATCTCAGGTAGCCCAGGCTAGCTTTGATTGTATACATGAGGATGACCTTGAACTCCTGATCCTCCTACCTCTATCTCTTAAGTACCGAGATTCTAGGTGTGTACAAATGGAGTGTGTGTGTGTGTGTGTGTGTGTGTGTGTGTGTGTTGCATACATAGGAATGTGTTTGCACAATCATGTTCATGCATGTGAAAGCCACATCAGGGAGTCAGTTACTTTGAGACAGGGTCACTGAATCAGAAACTTGCCTTTTCAGCTAGGCTGGCTATCTAGCAAGCTTTTTGGATCTGTCTGTCTTGCTGTCCTTCAATGCTGGGATTGCAGGCACACACAGCCATACTCAGCTTTCTACGTGGATGCTGGGGATTTGAACTCAGGTCCTCATGATTGTAGAACGAGAGCTTTTTTCCCACTAAACCATCTCCTGAGCTCCATATTATGTCATTTCTAACTTTTCAGTTTTGTAAATAATCTGTAAAAACATCTATAATTGATTCTAATCTTATAGGTTAAATTGTAATACAAATTAGAAGATGGCAACATGCTTTTTTTTTTTTCTTTTTCTTTAAAATAAGGTCTTGGACTGGGGGTGTGATTTAGTTGGTACAGTGCTTGCCTAGCATAGACAAAGCCCTGGATTTGATCCCCAGCACTACATAAATGGAGAGTAGTGGTACAGGGTCATAATAAGTGGCAGGCTGAGGCAGGAGGATTACAAGCAAGTGAGCAGCTTGGGTTGCCAAGTGAGACCTTATTTTATCTATCTCATTATTCTTATTATCCTTTTTTTTGTGGGTGGGGGCGGGGGTGGGAGCAGGAGGAGGTTGGGTTTTGTTTTCTCAAGACAGGGTTTCTCTGTGTAGCCCTGGCTGGCCTCCAATTCACAGAGATCCACCTGCCTTTGCTTCCCGAGTGCTGGGATTAAAGGTGTGCACCACCACCGCCCGGCTTTTGTTTTGCTTTAAAACACTGGCTCACTATGTACTACCAGTTGGCCTGGAACTCTGTGCACACCAGGTTGGCTCAAATCCACAGAGAATTGCCTGTCTTTGCTTCCTGAGTGCTGGGATTAAAGTCGTGTGCTACCACGCCCAGCTATTTATTCCTCTTTGGGACAGTCTTGTGTATTCCAGGTTGGCCTCAATTTCACCATGCAGTCCCAAGTGCTGGCATTCAGGCTAGTGCCACCATATCAGACTTTGTTCTGTTTCTGTTGGCAGTGCTGGGGGTCATGGATGCTAGGAAGTCTTCCACTTTTGCCCTGAGCAGTTACATCCCAGTCCTGAGATCACTTTACTGAGGTCTCTCAGGATGCCTCAGCCCACATGCTCGCACATGCAGTAGGTTATTAACTCTTTAAAATTTTTGCTAACCTAATAGGGAAAAAAATATTTTGTTTTTATTTTTCATGTCTTTAAAGACAGTGTTACTGGATTCTTTTAAAATGTAATCTGGATGGTAGCATTAGATTGTAATCTAATTGTAAGCTGCCCAATTTGTCATGTTTCCCCTCTTGAAATATGCCTTCTAATGTTTTTGTCTTTGGTCATTACTGTCTACAATGGCTATGTGCTGTTTGTTATGCAAATTGTAATTAATTACTCATTACTTAATAATTGTTGTTTTGAGACAGGGTCTCACTGTGTAGCCCTGGCTAGCCTGGAACTTGCTTGTAGACCAGACTGATTTCAAACTCCCAGAGATCCGGCAGCCTCTGCCTCCCAAGTGCTGGGAATAAAGGCGTGCAGCACTGTACCCAGCATAATGAACAATACACGGAGCTGCCATGTATGCTGACTCCAGCTTCCGGTTATTGTTGGGGGCTGGGTCTTATTTCTACTGCCTTCTCCACTCTTCACCCAGTCCCGTTTTAAAGCACAGCTCACACAACACTTATAATGATTAACACATTTTTGGTATTAGTTTTAGCTCTTTATCATATTGGGTAAATATTTCTCCCAGTTTCCTTTTTTTTTAAAGCACATTAATAGTTTTGTGCTGCATTCATTTTGAATTATGTTGTCACGTCTGACTTTTCTTTATGGTTTCTGGACTTTGTGTCATTCTAAAGAAAGCCTCTTCCATCAAAGTTATGAAAATATAGGTCTTTTGGAATATGTATTAAAATCATAGGGCCTGGAGAGATGGCTCAGCAGTTATGAGCACTTGCTGCTCTTACAGAGGACCCGGGTTCAGTTCTAGCACTCAGGTTGAACAGTTCACAGCTACCTGTAACTCCAGTTCCAGGGGATCCTATACCCTTTGTGACCTCTGCAGGTACCCATACAGGTGTCCATACACTCACACAGGACACACACACACACACACACAAGTGAAAACAAACCATTTTTAAATTATTTCAAGCAATTAAAAAATTTAAGCAATTAAAAAATTTCACATCTGTTTGTGAATTTGTGCTTGTATGTATATGCGTGTGCACATGTGCATGCCATAGGACATGTGTAGAGGTCAGAGGACAACTTTTGGAAGCCAGCCAGCTCTTTCCTTATGCCATGTGGTTTCTGGGGATGGAACTCAGGCCCTCAGACTTGGTGGCCATCACTTCATCTACTGAGATGTCTCACGGGCTTGTATTTTAAATCTTTAATTCATTTGGAACTGGGTTTCAGTATAGGGTATAAAGAAGAATCTGTCTGCCTTTAAAAGATTTATTTCTTGATGAAGATCAAAACTGAAGCTTTGACAGGCAAAGATAATTTTTTAAAAAAGAATTTTCCCATAAAGCCGCAAGCGCACTTTAATGTAGGATGATTTCCGATGAAAAGCACAGGCTGTACTCATCGTTAGGGTGAAGGTGGGATCTAATTCAGAGATTCAGGCCCTTCTGATTTTGTCCTTGACCCTCAGTCTTACTGAAAAGGCCCTAAAGATATTTGGTCCAATTATCAAATAGGATTTTTTTTTGAGACAGGGTTTTTCTATGTAGCCCTGGTGGTCCTGTAGACCAGGCTGGCCTCGAACTCACAGAGTTCCCCCTGCCTCTGCTTCCTGAGTGCTATTACTGTGTAGCCTTGAACTTGTGGAGTCCTCTTGAGTTGGCTCCCTAGAGGTCTGAGCTACAGTGCCATTTCAGGTGGGCATGCTTTGAATTCTAGGATGGTCTCAGGTGTTGAAGATTTATCACAGCCCTCCTGGCGTTGTTGGCTGTCACCTCCTTTCCCTGGGGACAGCAGGGAAAGGTGGGTGGCTCCCGGGGAGAAGCCGGCGCCAGGCTCACCTCTGCCCTCTCTTGCAGGCACATCCTCATCTGTCTTGCCGCATACCTGGGCTGCGTGTGTTTTGCCTACTTTGATGCTGCCTCAGAGATCCCCGAGCAAGGTCCAGTTATCAGATTCTGGCCCAGCGAGAAATGGGCCTTTATTGGTGTCCCCTACGTGTCTCTCCTGTGTGCCCACAAGAAGTCGTCAGTCAAGATCACATGATGACAAGGCAGTGGCCGCCGGCGGCGGCGTCTCTACTTGTTTCTCTTCCCGCACTGGGCTTCATTGGCTGGCAAAGATAGCCATGGGGCGGGGGGTTGAAGCATTGGTGTGGGTGTGTCTGTTTAAAATTCTGTTCCTTTGGGCTCTAACTGGACCACTGTGCCTGGGGAGGAGGGATGGAAAGCTCAGGGATAGTAAGTGTGTGTTGCTCAGCATCCCATCCAGGCACATGGGCTTGCTGGGTTATGTCCCTGATGGCAGTGGCCGAGTAGTTCTTTGGGAGACCCAGGGTAGCTTCTTGCTGGAGAAGGCGGCTTGCTGTAGATCCCACCATCTCCAGGCTCTCTGATTATGCAGGAGTCAGCCCCTCTGAGACACAAGACCTTCTGATTTTGTGAGGGAAAGCACCGGAGCTTTTCCAGTTACAGGAGAGACATTGTCCTTCAACACAACCAAATGGACAGAACACACATGGGGGGGGGCTTGTGGCTAAGGGGGTGGGCTTGTCACCTGCACCTCTCAGCTTTCCCAGGTTTCCCACGGGCTCGTGGATCCTTCAACCACTACCTCTGCTAAGAGATGGAGACTTGGCCTCAGAGGGCAGTTAGTAACCCCCTCTAAGCCAAAACCTGCATCCGCTTTAAGCAAATATTAAATATTGACGCTGTTCCTGCTTTTCCTGAAGCTCGGGAGCCTCAACCCCACAGACAACTGCTCTGGTGTGAAGACTCCACATACAGCCCCTCTGCTTGCCACCACTTGACCTCTTGTGAGGGCACCAACAGCTCATTTCAGTCATGGAGGCAGTCTGGGTTTGACTGTGGAGTGTGTGTGAAGCTTTGGAAAAGTTTTTCATTGGAAACTCCCAGGATGTCCTTACCTCCAAGACTTGGACCCCATTCCTCTGCTGTTCCTAGGGAATGCGGACTCCTGGGGGATGTAGGACTCCTGGGGGAGGTGGGACTCCTGGGGGAGGTGGGACTCCTGGGGGATATGGGGCTCTTGGGGGAATGTAGGACTCCTGCTTTTGATCTCACAGTACCTGGTGCTAACTGGTTTCTCAGAGCACTGGACTGTTGGCTCTTCTGTCGCTACACTCGATGAGCTGGTTTCGGGGGGGCGGGGGGGGGGGGTCACAGGTGGGCGGGGCCTTCTGGGTATGAGGTGGGATGGGGGAATCTCAGGGATGTTTGCAGCTCAGGCACCTCGTCCTTTCTGACATTCCATTGTGGGGAGTGGGGCAGTGCTCAGGGGTGGAGTCATGAGGCTGTTCTGAGTGGTGGAGCGTTGTCCTGAGTCAGAAGGAGCTAGCCGGTTCTGGCACTTCAGGAACTCTTACCCTGGTTAGAATTTTCACAGAGTCCATAATGGAAACTGAACTCAAGTTTTTACACCAATAGACTCCATTCTACTTCTGGGGCTTTGAAGTAACTTGCTAGGCGATTTCCTGTTTATAGTAGCAAATCTTTATGGAACATGTCTGTGTGAAGTAAGTGGTCTTTTATTAAATTTATAGCATTTATTAAATCTCCCAGGCAGCAAACACACAAGTTATTTGATTGGGGATTTTCAAGGCAGAAATATTTGGTTTTGAGTAAGTGTATATGTTATCTTACTATAGCTTAAAATATATTTAAGATGATTTTGAGTTGAATGTTCGTGGCAACCTAGGGATTCATGGGATTGCTGTTGAGTCCTTTGGTTTTTGAGTCTAGAGTTTTTCAGAGGGCAAAATCAAGCCATCCTTGTTTCTGGTTATCTTCCCAGGCATGTGGTTCGCTCTTATCTCTTCTACACTATATAAATGTCCTGAGGATAACACCCAACTGCCTGAGTCTGGAAGAGTCCCTTGGGGCTGGAGAGTTGGGTCAGCAGTTAAGAATACATGTTGCTTTCCCAGAGAACTCAGATTCGATTCCCAGCATACACATGAAGCTCAGAACCTGTAACTCTAGTTTCAGGGGATCCAATGCCCCCTTCTGATCTCCAAGGGCACCAGGCATGCATGTAGTGCACATACATGCAGGCAGACAAAACATTCATACACATAAAGTAATAAAATGGATAAAAAGTTGGCAGTAGGAGAGGATTTTTAGATGCAAGATTTGATTTGTCCCAAAGGCTCTTCCATGGCAGTGGTGTCCTCAAAGTCAGGGAAGAACCATTTTGCATCAGGAAAAGAACTTACTGCCTAGGGCCTGTGCTGACACCCCCAGGAATAGGGATAAAATATTATTGATGGATATGCTTGGACATGATTGGCTGGAAGGAAGTGAACCCCTGACTCAGTGGGCAGCTTCTCCAGGCATGTGCTACCACACCTGCTTGGGATGGAGTATGTGTGCGGGCAAACACCTTTTTTTTGCTTCTGTCTGTGACAGAGCTTTGTTCCTCTGTCCCAGGCTGGCCTCACTACTCTTATATATAGCCCAGGCTGGCCTCAACCTCATGATGAGCCCCCAGGTTAGTCTCTCAAATGCTAGGTGTGATGATAGCAGTGAGCTACCACACCCATCTCAAACAGAAATCTATAGCTTGCTAGCAAGGGACTAGACATGCATGAATCTAATTTTGAGCTGAGCTTTGGGCATTGTTCGTATTTACATTAATGTTCTACATGTTTAGAGGAGATTGGGACACTACAGAAAAGCAGCAGATGAAAGAAATTGCTCATACCTCTATTGCCTTAAAGCATTCATTGCCAGCGTTTTGGCTTTTGGGTGTGTTTCCTTCCTATCCTTTCTGCCCTGCCACAGCTATAATTAGATGTCATTTGGACCTTTTATCCTTGCATGGAATTTGAATGCCAGCGTTTTCGTGGAGAGCTGGTGTGGAGTACCCTCGACCTGGCTTTCTCTTGAATGCTGATTGCTGGATTCTGAGCTCACTCCTGGAACTATCTTTTCCATGAAGCCTGACTGGAGCAGCCCCTGAGACATGAACTGACTTCAGCTTTGTGATGTAACGCTTCACCTTTGGATCTCTGCGTCAGAGTAAACGGCTGTTAAAGATGCAACTTCATGGATTTTAATGTGTCAAGAGTGGTGAAAACAAGTTGAGTTCACTAACTGATGTGCAGTCTAGGATCCCCTCCCTTCCGGCAGGGTTGACATTGATGAGTGTGGTCATGGCCACCTACCAGCATGAGTGTCAGACTCTATTCTGTTCCAAATCTGCCCGAGATCTCAGGACATAGAAAGCCAGGAATGTTACCAAGTGATCATCTCTGTCCCTGATTGTACAGTTCTGATCCATCGTTGATTCTTAGAAGAACTCCTCTCTTTAGTGCCCCGTGATGCCAAAACCAGCCCTTCAGCAGAGCTCTTTCCATCTGTATCCATTTGTGATGTGATCTGTGGGGGCCTCTCCGGTGAAAAGTGCCTACAACAGTCATTATGGGCCAACACTGTTGTGCTGAGGGACAAAGCTGAATGGTTGTCACACATGGGCTTTGTAAAAATACTGCCACCCATTCTATTGGTTGGGTTTCTCAGGTGACTGAAACTTCCCTCACAAGTCATTTCCTCCCCATCCCCACCCTGAGCCAGCACTGGGATTTGAACCTTTCCGGCTCTTCTTCAGGTCTGGTGACTAACTATGACTGGGGTACAGGCAAGGGCTGGAGCGTGGCCAGCCAGGGCCTCTCTCCCCATTCCTTTCTCTAACTGAACTTCGATTCTTCCTAACCAGGACTTGACCTGGGTGCTGTTGATCCCACTGGCCAAAGACACACCTCCGGCCAGATTAGGATTCTCAAGTGATTTTATAGACATTTTTATCCCGCAGACTTTAAAAACATGGCCGTTACTCCAAAGGGCTTGTGTCTTTTCCTACATGTCAAGTGAGACCGAAAACTATTTTATAACCACAATATGTAATCCAAGTAAATAGAGTATTTTCAGATATATACCATGCTTTATACTTTTATGTAGGGTGTGCTGTGTACGGGTGGTATGTACCCTGGTGGAGGTAGCATTAATCATTGCTCTGAGGGAATTTATAGACCTTTTGCACTTTATGCTTTTTTGTGTGTGTGTGTGTGTGAACTCTGATAATCATGGTTAATATTAAAGCCGTTAACTGGCACTTTCTGTGAATAAATATGTATACAGA
Source organism: Peromyscus maniculatus bairdii (assembly GCF_049852395.1). Classification (NCBI taxonomy): domain Eukaryota; kingdom Metazoa; phylum Chordata; class Mammalia; order Rodentia; family Cricetidae; genus Peromyscus; species Peromyscus maniculatus. The sequence continues at coordinate 107,817,482 of NC_134853.1, forward strand.
TCTATTTCTGAAATGATTTTCTCTTTAAACATGTTTATCATGATTACCTGTGTGTGTTTATATGTATGTATGAGGTGTGTGTATGAATGGCGGCCCTCCCACCGTGGAGACAATCTCTCCTTCCACCTTCATGTGGGTTCCAGGACGTGAACTCGGGTTGCCAGGCTTGGGTGGTAAATACCTTTGCCTACTGAGCTGTCCTGTTAACCCATTCATTAGCTTGTTCTCCCTCCATGTCTTTTAGACAGAGCCTCACGAAGCCCAGCCTGGTCTTGAACTTACATATACAGTTAGTGATGACCCTGAAATTCTGATCCTCCCACCCCTACCTCCCAGTGGGATCGCAAGGTGGTGGTTTGAATGGGAATGGCCTCCGTAGGCTCATATGTTTGAATACTTGGTCCCCAGTTGGTGGAACTGCTTGGGAAGGATTAGGAGGTGTGGCCTTGGTGGAGGTGTGTCACTGTGAGCAGGCTTAAGGTTTCAAAAGAATCACCTGCCATCCCCAGGGCACACTCTCTGCCTCCTGCGTGTGGATCAAGACGTGAGCTCTCAGCAGCCACTCTGTCTTTGCCCCGTCATCATGGATTATAACTCTCTGAAATTGTAGGCCCAATGGAATGCTTTCTTTGATAAGTTGCCTTGATCATGGTGTTTTATCTCAGCAATAGAAAAGTAACTAAGATAGCCACCATGCCTGGATCTTCAAAATCATTTCTGAGGATGAACTTTTCCCTTCCTCCTTCCCTCAAGCCAGTGTCTCATATTGTAGCCTAGGCTGGCCTGGAGCACTCTGTAGCCCAGGCTGACCTCAAACTCGTGACAATCATTATGCCTCAGGCTCCCGAATGCTTGGGTTTCAGGCAGGAGTCACCACCCTGAGTGAGTGTGCAGCTCATGGATTGCAGAACACAGTGTGTTTGCCTGAGTCTATTGGTGAGAGGTCTGGGCACCTGTGACCACACGTGCTCAAAGAAGTATCCGGTTCATTGCTGACTTCTCCTGAGCTGTGAAACCAGCATACCCGAATGTCCTAAGCACAGACTGCAGATCAGCAGTGTGTATTGATGAGGAGTTCTGCGATATGCCATGTGCCATCTTACACAGAGGGCGGCTCACCGGTACTACATTTCAGGCAGTCACCGGAGGCAACATTGTGTGACATTTCCAAACAGTGACTTGGGTGGCAGCATCTGCATCTACCTACTTACTGTTACAACATGCTGTGGCAGTCATTTCAGTGTAAGGATTCATTGGTCATCAAGGTTAGATAAGATGGGCACCAGAGAGGATGGATTACTAAAAGTCCTTGGGGTGGGCTCCTTAGACTTTTCTCTAGTTAACAGGAAGAGACATTTGTAGCCCTGGAGCCTTGCGGTGTCTGATGAAGCTGGGTCTTCTCTCTAGGGCAATGTCCCTGCCTGTGATTTTCTGGGGAGTGATGTCCCTAGGAACCACTCCCCTTGATAAAGAACCCCCTCTGTGGCAAAACTAAGCAAGGATCTGACTCCTTTCTGGTTCTGAGATTGGTCCCTTGATCCTGAAAACAGGGTCCCAGTCTCTCTTGACTGGGTAGTGGGGACAGAGGCTGGGTGGGGGGAACAGAAGCTGGGGAAGGGGGCTATGTGTTTAGGAAACAGTGTAGAGTGCACCCCAGGATATCGTTACAGTCTGTATGAGTCTGGCTGGAGGAGACAAATTCTACAGGTTTCCCTGTCCTCTGTTTCAAAAGACCGGAGTTGGAGTCTGACTCCTCTCCTTAAGGCGGACATGTTAAGTGGTGCTAGGGGGTGTAACCCAGGGCCTTGTATGCGCTGGGGGTGTGACCCAGGGCCTTGTATGTGCTAGGCAAGCACTCTGTCCCAGAGCTACATCCTCAGCCCCTGACTTCCTTTCTAGGGACATTTCATGACTTTCGACCTCAGTTGGGGATGGTCTTGCATGCATATAATCCTACTGTCTGAGAGGCATGGGCAGGAGGATTGCTGCAAGTTCAGGCTAGCCAGGGCTACATAGTGAGATCTTTTCTGGAAGAAAAAAAGATCCAAGAGAAGAAGAAAAAGAAAGAAAAGGATTAAAACCCACAGATATGCATTATGGTAAGGTGCCAATATGAGGGGCTGGGGAGAGGGCCCAGTGGGCAAAGGCACCTGCTGCCAAGGCTACTGACCAGAGTTCAATCCCCGGGTCCACATGGTAAAAAAAGACTCCTGCAGGGTGTCCTCTGGCCTCCTCATGCACACCACCACCACCACCACCACCACCACCACCACCACCACCCCCCCAAACAAATAAAATGGAATTTAAAAAAGACTCTAACAGACCAAGTATTGCAAACAAAGTGAGATCAGTATGCCAGGGAGGCCCCTGTGCTCCTAACTCCATTGCAGCACTATTCACAACTGCCACGATAAAGAGTCGACCATTGATTGTGTTCTCTGATGGGTGAATACATAAAGACTATGTGGTACAGAAACGGAGGAGGATATTATTCAGCCATATGAAAGAATGAAACCTTGCCACTTACGGCAGTTGATGGAGCTGGAGGACATTAGGTTAAGTGAAAAAAGCCAGGCACATAAATAAGTTCCTGGGTGAAGAAGAAGAAGAAGAAGAAGAGGAGGAGGAGGAGGAGGAGGAGGAGGAGGAGGAGGAGGGGGAGGAGGAGGAGGAGGAGGAGGAGTCAGACATGGTGGCGCACCCCTTTAATCCCCGAACTCTGAAGACATCTGGGTTTGAAGCCAGCCTGTCTACAGAGTGAGTTCCTGGACAGCCAGGGCTACACAAAAAAACTAAACCAGTGTCTTAAAATAGTAGTAAAGGACAGCAGCCACTAGAGGCCACTGGAGGCCCCAGCTGTTGTGGCTTGATCTGGAAACTCCTGTGGGTGTGGGCTAGGGGGACTTTGGGAAGGGACTGGATCACGAGGGCTCTGACTTCATCCGTGAATTACACACTGATAGATTCACAATTTGGTGGCATTTTGGGGAGGTGGGGTCCGGTTGGAGGAAGCAGTCACTGAGGGTGCTCCCTGGGAGAGTATTCTGTTTGGGGCCCTTTCCTCCCAGTTTGCTGCCCAGCATGAGGTAGGCAGCTTCTGTGGCACCTGATGCCCAAAGCGAGAGCCAGTGGACTCCTGGAGGCCGGGACCCTAGTCTTCCCCCTTTTCTTCCTTGAGCATTCTGTCAGCGCTACAGAGAGCTAACTAACACGAAAGGGTGGGGCAGGGGGCACAGAGTGGATAACTGTACACTAGGGATATTTCTAATGCCCACGGCACAGCCTGGCGAAGGTAGTTACAACAGTTTATTACACAGTTCATAAAGAACTGGAGAGGAAGTCTCAGGCTCCTAGCACAAAGACATGTCAGATGTTCAGTGTGACGGAAGTGCTAGACATCCTGGTTTGGTTGGTACATGCCATAGACATGCGTTATCATGGTGTGCTCCATAAACATGTACAATTATTGAGTGTTAAGAAGGACTGGCCAGGTGTGGTGGCGCACGCCCTTAGTCCCAACACCAGGGAAGCAGAAGCAGGTGGATCTCTGTGAGTTTGAGGACAGCCTGGTCTACAAACCGAGTTCCAGGACAGCTAGGTCTATTACACAGAGAAACCCTTTCTCGAGAAACAAAACAAAACAAACGACAAACAAACAAACAAAAAACAAAAAAACCACCCCCGCCCCTCCACAAAAAAGGACTATATGGTACATTCAAAGACCTTCAAGGACCAAATAAGGATGGGGAGGGGCAGGCCAGGGAGTCCTGAACAAAGTGGAAACTTACTTTTCTGCAAGGCCTTTTTCCAGGTGCACAGTCTAGACAGCCCTTAACCTGGGATGTGGCTTTAGATCTCTCATGTTTTCCACTTAGTTTCATACTGTCAAATTCTTCTATAATTTAAAAATACAGTTTCTGCATGTCATTCTCCATTCTGGTTAGGACTGGTTTTTGTTTTTGTTTTTGTTTTTGAAAGAGTAACATGGAGGCAGGGATACATGGTATTTCCCTGGCTGGGCTACAATGTTCGAATGCCCTCAAGTGATCCTCCTGCCTCAGCCTGTGGGGTATCTGGGGCTGCCTTTACCAGGCCTCTGTCACTCTTCAGGGTTCTGGCATGCCCCTCCTGCTTTGTCGCAAGTGGCACTTTTGTCTCTGATCATCTCTGGCCAATGACACTCAGTGTATATGTGAACGACAGAAGACAGGATGAGAAGCACAAAATAAAAATGTAAAGAAGAGGAATGAAGACAGAAAAGAAGGAAGGGAGAAAAGGAAGAAAGAGAGAGAAAGAAAGAAAGGGAGAAAAAGAAAAAAAGAAAAGAAATAAAGAAAGAAAAGAAGAAAGAAAGAAATAAAAAGAAAGAGGAGAAAAAAAAGAAAAATGACATAATGGTATTTGCTAGTTATTCTGTGAACAATGCAACCACTGGGCCAGAAGGGTGGAGAGAAACTAATGGAGTAGCTGCGCCACCTTGTGACAATATGTGGTATTGTTATCAGCTATGCCTGCTTGTCTCCAAACTCAAAGTCTCGAAAGTCTGATGACAAATTTTCAGGGGACGTGCATGTTTCCTTGGCTTTTTTTTTTTTTTTCAACCATCTTTCTGCCTTCATTCCCCCTTCTCTCTCCTCAGCAACTCATTTTTTCATGGCCTAAGGTATTGGATATTGCTAGAATTTTAAAAATGAATACACTCCTGCATGTAAAACCAACTCTGTCTGTCTATCTACCTATCTGATATGGTCTGATGTAGGTCACCCTGACCTTAAATTCAATATTACTTCATGTAAAGTCCAGAATGACCTGGAATTCCTGATCCTCTTGCCCTGCCTCGCCCCCCCACCCCCACCCCCAACCCTGAGGCTGGGATTACGTGTGTGCATCACCTGGTTTATCGAGAGGTTTATTTGTTGTTGTTGTTTATTTGTTTTTATAAGATTTATTTATTTTATGTGTGTGAGTGTTTTGCCTGAATGTGTGCCCAGTGCCTTCGGGGGACCGGAAAAGGGTGTCAGATCCCCAGAAACTGGAGTTATGGACGATTGTGAGCTACCCTGTGGGTGCTGGGAATGGAACCCCATTGTCCGTAAGGACAGTGAGTGCTGTTAACTGAGGTTGCTTTTGAATCCTCTGAGATCAACAGCCCCATTCATACAAGAGAAACACTTCAGCACACATCCAGCTAAGACGGGATGCTGCTTACAGCTGTTACAGCTGTTCCGCAGTGTTCAGAACAGAACACCCAGAACACCTGCTCTGAGAGCTCCCAGGTGCTGTGGATTCGGGGCCTGTCTCTCCTTGCCTTCTTCCTGGTGTGTTCTGAGCTCTCTGACTTTGTCCCCTTAAGAGAATCTTCTGTAGGCTGTGGTGGCGCACACCTTTAATCCCAGCACTTGGGAGGCAGAGGCAGGTGGATCTTTGTGAGTTCAAGGCCACTTAGTCTACATAGTGAGTTCCAGGACAGCCAGTGCTACACAGAAAGACCCTGTCTCAAAACAAACAAATCATAAGTAGATAAATAAATAAAGGAGCTTCCAGAACTTTGCAGTTCTACACATACCCTCTCATGATTGTGGATGCTCTTTGCTGGGAGACAAATAGCTCCTACACTGAGTGTCTGAGGCGAGACTAGTTTATTCTTCTGCATTTTAGAATAAAGGCATAGGACAATATCATGTCTTTAGGATTTATGCCTTCTAGAGACCTGTGGAGACCCACTCCGTGCTCCCTCTGGGCTGTGGGTGGTGGCCACCCTGCCTGGTCAGTCCTGACCTTGTAGGTGCCCTGTTTCATTCCTGTCTCTACGGTCATGTGGCTTCTTCCCTGTCTCTCCTGTGCCCAATATCCACCCCCTTTGCCTTAAAATGATGTCATTTGGGCTGGAGAGATGGCTCAGAGGTCAAGAGCACTGGCTGCTCTTTCAGAAGTCCTGAGTTCCATACCCAGCACCCACATGATGGCTTACAACCATCTATAATGGGATCTGGTGCTCTTTCCTAGCATGCAGGCAGAACACTGTGTACACAATAAATTAATAAATCTTTAAAAAAAAAAGTTGTCATGCTTGGATTGCCCTAGGAAGGGGAAATAGATGAGATCTCCTGGGCAAACTGGTGGTGGGGTGGGAGTCGGGGTGGGGTAGGGGGGAGAGGATGGGGGATGAGGACATGAAGGAACGGGATGGTCGACTTTGGGGAGGGACAGGGAGGGAGAGCAAGGAAAGAGATATCTTGATAGAGGAGCCATTATGGGGCTAAGGAGAAACCTGGTGCTAGGGAAATTCACAGGAATCCACAAGGATGACCCCAGCTAAGACTCCAAGCAATAGTGGAGAGGGTGCCTGAACTGGCCTTCCCCTGTAATCAGATTAGTGACTACCTTAATTGTCATCATAGAATCTTCATCCAGTAACTGAAGGACGCAGCTGCAGAAATCCACACCTAGGCACTGGGCTGAGCTTCTGTGGAGTCCAGTTGAAGAGAGGGAGGAAGGATTATATGAGCAAGTGGGGTCGGGGTCAAGATCATGATGGGGAAACTCACAGAGACAGCTGACCTGGGCTAGTGGGAGCTCATGGACTGACGGCTGGGGTACCTGCATGGGACCGAACTTGGCCCTCTGAATGTGGGTGACAGTTGTTTGGCTTGGGCAGTTTGTGGGGCCCTAGCAGTGGGACCAGGATTTACCCCTAGTGTATGAACTGGCCTTTTGGAGTCCGTTCCCTATGGAGGGATGCCTTGCTCAGCCTTGATGCAGGGTGGAGGGGCTTGGTCCTGCCCTAACTTGATATGCCAGACTTTGCTGACTCCCCATGGGAGGCCTCACCCTCTCTGAGGAGTGGAGGGGGCTGGGGGGTGGGGAATGGGAGGGAGTGGGAGGAAGGGAGGGAGGGGGGACTGTGGTTGGTATGTAAAGTGAAAAGAAACCTTTTCAGTGAAATAAAAAAGATGTCAGTTACTGGATTTATGTTCCATTTGAATCCAGTGTGACTTTGCCTCGACTAATTGTATCTTTTTATATCTTTGAAACCCCTGTTTTCCAACAAGTTGCATTTGGTCTGGGTGAATGTGAATGGGGGGTGGTGGTGGTGATCCACTCCAGGGTCCTATAAGATGCTTTCTACACCTGCTAAGAATGTGAGGTCCTCAACCCACAGTTACATGTGTTTGTGCTCTCTCTCTCTCTCTCTCTCTCTCTCTCTCTCTCTCTCTCTCTCTCTCACACACACACACACACACACACACACACACACACACACACAATCCTGCTTCCTTAATACATTCACCCTCACAATACAACATGCACACCCAGGGGTCTTATAGTACGCCCATGGTCCCCACTGGTGATTGCTCTGCTGGGTTTTCATCCTCTCGAGTCCAGCTGGGGTGTGCGCTCCATTTTCAGTCTGTTGTGGAAAGACACAGTGAATATCGAGAGATTTGTAGGCAAGACAGGAAATAGTAGCTGGTACGAAGCTTGCTTGGTGTTCCCTTGGCATAAAGTCCCTTTGTTCTGGAAGCTAAAGTGTTTTGGGGATCCTGCCACACACCGCCCATCTGGGCCTTGATCTCCTGGTTTATGCATTCCCAGAGGCATGCAGGGGCTGACCGGGTGATCACTGGTCCAATCAGTTCATCAACTAGTTCACAGAGTAAGAGATGTGGTGGTGGGAAGGCCTTGCTGAGCAAAGTCTCCCCAGACTTGAGGGGTGTCTGCAAGGGGCGAGGACAGTAAGCTGTCCACTGGGACAGTGCTCTCAGGGGCTGGCGGTGGCTTTTGGTTCGTGCAGAAGGTCTCATCCCAGTCAGTTCTCTGTTTTAAACACCTTTGAGTTACCCCCAAGCAACTGGGACCCATTAACACCTTTAATGTTTAAAATGTATTTATTTTATTAGCTTTTATAACTTTCTTCTACTATCTGGGGCTGACTGGGTGACAAAGGAAATCTTCTCAGCAGCTTTCTTTGTTCCCTCTAAAAGGGACCTAGTGAGAATTGTTTAAGTCTCCTTGGTCAGTGCTGGACAGAAGGGAAATTCCGTCCTGTCCAGGCTGTGTTGTCTGGCAGCACCCAGCCCAAGGGGAGTTTTCTACTTTTCTTCCAGAGAATGGTGGGCTTTTAAATCAATCAGATGGATCACTGGTTAATAAGGAGACAGAAATCGTGAAGGAGAAAGGAGTGGACCTTTCTCTTTTCCTTTGGGCTCAGGGGAACTTTCCCCCTCCCCTGGGGCTGCGTAGAGCAGACACTGAGTGGAGTGGGGGAATGCTCATGGTGGGGGACTATTTCCCCCTCCCTGTATGCATTCCACTTGGGTGGCAGGGGCCCTGGGAGGAGAGGCCGGGCCCTCCCCACCTCCATGCGTGGACCAACCCTGACCCTGACCAGGAGTCAAAAACAAAACAAACAAGCAGCTCCTGCTGCCAGAGTGGGACAGGGGAGGTTTATTTTGGTTTCTCTGGGTGACCTGGCAGAGCCAAAAGGATTCGGGTACCCAACAGGAGGGGCACGGGTCTTAAGCCAAGTAGGAGGAGGTTCTCACATCAGAGAGAGCCGCTGGTCAATACAAGAAAACAAAACTGACAGAAACACATAGAAAGGACACACACACACACACACACACACACACACACACACACACACACCAACCAGGGATGGCCACTACACATTCACACACCTGAACAGGCAGAGGGACCCAGTGGTGTCTCAGATGGATCTGGGACACCGGATCAGCAATCATGTCTGACCTCTCCTACGCATCCCAACAGAAGGCGCCCTAACCAGACTTACCTCTGGAGGTGACGTTCAGGTGATTTATTTCCTTTTGGGGTGGAGGTATCAAATTCCTCCATAAGGCAGCAATTGATCAAAGGGAGTCTTGGGGACCTGGACCTCAGGCTGTGTGCCCCTTAGGAACTCCCTGACCACTGCACCCTTCTTTGATGGGAGGGGTTCTGAGACCCCCTGGTGTCTTGAGGTCTTGCCCTGGGCATCTCTGTGGGACCTCCAGAAATGCTGTGGGCTATTCACCAGAGAAGACTGCTTGGGCGTGGGTTTAAGCCAGTAGGAAGTCTTTATTAGCTGGCTGGCGACTGCACTGGGTGGTAGGGATCCCAGTGTAGCACTGAGCCTTTCTTGGGTGAGATTTTAATCACAAAAACCATGTTCTGGGTTGACATACTTCAGTCAACAAGAGCAGCCAGAAGTGGAGCTACAGAAACCAAAGAGCAAGGTTAGTACACTCAGAGACTTTCCCAGAACAATGGACATTGATGGGTTAGGTCTTTGCCTTCAGTTTTGGCAGGTGGTGCTGTCTTCCTGCTGAGTTTTATAGCCGGAGTAGCACTCCCATCATGGAGTCAGTTCTGCTGAGATCTGGGGCCCTGTTACAATATGGCTGACTGTGGCCTGGAACACAGCATGCTGCCAGCCAGCACATCTTCAGTGTGCCTGGGCCCATAGACACTGGTTCTTTAAGGCAGGAAGCAAGTGAGCACACGAAAAGGAGGGACCTGGGGGTAGGTGGCGCTTCAGTGGCAGTGGCAGGCTACGGACAAACTTTCCAATAAGCTGAGCCGCACACGGTGTGCTGTGAGACCCACCTAACTAGGAAGAACAGAGGGCGGTGATGTTCGCAGAGTAGTTGAGCACCTTCAAGCGGCCCAGGCTGAGTGAGGGCAGCGCTCCTGTTGCTCTGAAGGTCACGCCCCAGAAACCCTCCCACTCTGAGTCTCCCCAGGGTGACCAGTCCACCAATCCTAGACCTGTTTCTGTGTCCTTCCCGTGTTTCCACAGCAGTTTGTCTCTTTCTACCGTAGATGCGCCCTGCTGTTTCTGTATTCACCACTGGGGATGAGGAGACGTGTGGCTCCTTCTTAAGTCTAGAATCAAGGGACATTAAGCAGCACATGCCCGTCTCCCATATTTAGGACAGCGGCCAGAGGTTTCAGACGCTGGCTCGGCTCATATCAGTGCTCCAAGGGGAGGCTCACCTGCTCTGTCTACTTCTCGAGTGCACACGCAAAGAAGGTAAGTGTGGTGGTGGTTTGTAGCAGGAATCTTAAAAGTTCTTATTAATAAAATCAAACCTGAGGCGAGTTATTGGGGTCCATGCTGGTAGATCAGAGAGACAGAACAAGCCACAGCTAACCTCACCTGGTCAACTTCTCAGCTGGTCTTGTTTTCTCAGACTGGAAGCTTCTGTGTCCTCATCCCAATGGCTCTCAGCTGAACTGCTGCTTGAAAGCCTGAAGCTTAACCAGCCAAATGCTTAACCAGCCAAATGCTTCTAGTTTCTGGTCCTCACGCCTTATATATCTTTCTGCTTTCTACCACCACTCTCTGGGATTAAAGGCTGGCTTTCTGGGATTAAAGGTGTGTCACCATGCTTGGCTTTTTCCAATGTGGCCTTGAACTCACAGAGATCCAGAGGGATTTCTATCTCTGGAATGCTAGGATTAAAGGTGTGTGCTATCACTGCCTAACTAGTGGCTTTTCTGTTCTCTGACCCCAGATAAGTTTATTAAGGTACACGATATTTTGGGAAACACAATATCACCACAGTGGTTTGAATGTAACTGACCTCGGTAATCTGCTAGGGAGTGGCACTGTTAGGAGGTGTAGCTTTGTTGGAATGGTTATGGCCTTGTTGGAGGAAGTGTGTCACTGTGGGGGCGGGCTTTGAGGTTTCCTGTGCTCAAGATACCGCACAGTGTCTCAGTTGACTTCCCGTTGCCTGCAAGATGTAGGACTCTCAGCTACTACTCCAGCACCATGTCTGCCTGCATGCCACCATGCTCCCCATCATGATGATAATGGACTGAACCTCTGAACTGTCAGTGAGCCACAGCAACTAAATGTTTTCTTTATAAGAGTTGCTGTGGTCATGGTGCCTCTTCACAGCACTAGAAACCCTAACAAGTAAGCCAGCAAGACCAGAGGCCTGATCAGTTGCCATAGGGACCATGGGGAACCTGATGAGGAGTGCTATGCCCATCAAGATAGAACAGGGTGGGCCAAGGCAGGGCTGGCCTGCGTCCACCGTTATGTGCTCTGAGGGTCATGACCACCCATGGAAGCAGAGGTGAGGGGGGGAGAGTTCTGTGCTCACATCTGTGTCCTGGGCACTGGGAATGGTGCCCAGCACCTAACAGGCATGTGGTATCTCCAAGGGGTAATTATCTTTGGTGTTCAATCCAGGGGCCTTTAAAACTGCCTAGCCTGACTCCCAAAGGTTCCTCCCCTCAGCCCGAATCAGAGTCCTCATTGTCACCAAGCATTTCTTCTTTGTCCGAAGTTTGAAGAGACAGTGAGAAGGGTGATGCGCCTTGTCTTACCTCCGAGGCGTACGAGCCGCTTGGCACGCGTCCACGTGGCTGTGTTCAGGGAGGGAGGCCCCATGAGTGGCGTCCGGGCAAGTTGTAGCCAAACCTGTGTCAGTCTCCCCTTTGTCCCTCCGTGCCCCCCTGCTGGTGAAGCGTGACAAGATGACAGGTCCGCCCGACTGCCTGCCCTTTCCTCCAGCTAAAGAAAACCAATGGGATGAAAGTGCTTAGGGTACCCAGGCAACCGTTTCCCTAGCTCTAGGACCGCACTGCCCTCTTGGACCCTGTGACTTTGGAGGCTTCTGTTGTCTGCGTCTGAGCCCTTGGAGTGGGGCTGGTGCTGCTGAAGGCATGGCTTATTTTGTGTCAGCCGGTCTCACTGTGTGTCCCAGGCTGATCCGGGATTCCCTATGCATTCCAGACTGGCCTCAGAGTCTTGATCTTCCTGCCTCTGCTCTGTGGTGCATGCCTCCATTCCTAGCTAGAAGCTAATCATAATTAAGCTAATCATAACCATATTAGTCATGTGTGACACTGGAGGGCTCTGAACAATAGACAGAGAAGCCTACTGCGAGGCTCAGAGGAAGCGGACTTCAAGGAGCCTCAACTGAGGTTCTGTCCTGGAAGTCTTCACTTGGCCCTTTTCCAGGGTCTGGGGACAAGGAAAGACCGAAAACCAGGGTGCCCCTGACAGCTTAGAGTGATGGCCACACTCCTTTCACAGTCACAAATTAGGCTAAGGGCATCATGAACTCTAGTCCACCTTTTTTTTTTTTTTTTTTCTCTTGCCTCGGGGATCTTTCTCCAGAGAGACCCCACGAACTTTCTGTGCCTAAGGGTTAGGATCCAGTACCTCCGGGATAGAAACCAGAGGTTCTGACTTTCGGTTGCAGAGGCTGGCCACTAGGTGTCACTAGTGGCTCCGCAGTCCCTAGGAAGGGTGGAGGCAGGTGCCAGGTGGGACCCAAGAACCCTGGGAAGGAGTCGTGGCTCCTGAATGGTGGAACCTGAATTCAGGACAGTGTTAGGGACACCCAGCAGGCTCTGTGCCTGGAGTATTCCAGGGAAAGCATGATGGGGCCCTGAGACACTTGCTCTATGTCTTTCTGCCTTGCTGGGTTATCCTAAGAGAGCAGCACTTCACCTCCCTCCGGCTGCAAAAAGGGCTTTGAAACACCCGTTCCTGCCTCAGGGAACCTCGGGAGTAATCCCCCTGGGCAAGGAGATTGATTTCAGTGCTCAGTCCAAAATCTGACTGCTTAGCTTTCTCTGAGATCATCCGTGGTGACCTGTGAGTGAAAGTCTCAGGAGAGGTGAGAGAGAGCCCAGTCCTGGTCCTGGCCACCTGCTTCTGGTGTGGCTGGCAGTGGGAGTGGAGGCGCTGGCTGAGCCTGGCCTCAGTGCCTGTGACACAGAGAAGACCTGTCACATATTTTACAACTTTACCCTTGCCTCCAAAATGATGTCTTAATTTCCTGCTTACTGAACAGACGGTAGGGGCTCACACAGCAGTGAGTTGATTGAATACATGTTTGAGGGTGATCAGTGTAGGGATGGAGACCTGGGCATTTTCTCAAGGTCACAGTCAACAATTCTTACCACATTCCCAGGTTTTTTTTTTTTTTTGGAATCGGAGAGACAGGGCTGAATTGCAATCAGCTCCAATCAGCTACTTTTAGCCTGGGTCTCCCCACATGTAAAATTAGGTCAATATTCACCTTACAGATGCATGCTCATTAATTTTACATCAGCTTGGCTGCGCCAGGCATGTCCTGATAGACATTATTGTGGGTGTTTTCATGAGACGAGGATATGTTTGGCTGATAGATTTTAAGTAAAGCAAATCCTTTGGGCCCTGTGGGTGGACCTCACCAATCAACTCGAGATTCAAAAAGAAAAAAAGCCTGGCGTATTCCAAACAAGAGAAATTTCCCCTCACATATAGTGCTTGCAGTCATCAGCTACAGTGTGGCTCCTTCTTCCTCATCGGGGAATATCAGTTGTTCTGGTCTCCAGCCCATTAGCTGGAAGTGGAACCACACAGCCTTGAATCTTTTGTCTCTCCAGCCTACTACGCCCCCTGCAGATTCTAGACTTACCAGTTTACATAACTGTGTGAGACATTTCCTTATAATAAATCCCTTTCCATCTCATAAAGCATCCCATGAGTTCTGTTTCTCTGGAGACTCTTTGCTCTCCAGGAGTATTAACAGAAAGTATTAAACCAAAGTACCAAACCAGCCAGTATCCAGTCGGTGCTCTATAAATGCTTCTTTGGGATTTGGCTTCTCAGCTCTCTTGCTCAAGCATGGAAAGATACCTAAATTCAGAGGTTAAATACATTAGTGATTACCTAAGAGGCACCAAAAATTCAGCAGTATCACATTAAGAAAATAAATCAAAGTTTTTCTCTTGGAGAAATTGGACCAAGAACTAGCTCAAGTTTGAATTCTTCACTTTTCACCCTGTGTCTTCTGTCTGTCTTAAACTTGTGGTTTCTGGCTTGTCTGTAATCTGTCTGTTGTGTGCCTGTCATGCCTGGATGGAGTATGACTATCGGTCCTTCTGTCTGTGTCCCCAACAAAAGGACTTTGCTCTGCATTTATTGAACAGCATAGAAAGCATTACATGGGGGAAGGAATGGGGAACGCTTTACAGAAATCTTAGCAGAGTAAGTCACTGATTCCAACTGAAAGAGCATATGGATATAGCATTCTGTATCAAGCTGTATCCATATGCTCTTTCCAGGATTTATAGTGGGTATTTGTTGTTCAAGGTTTCTTTTGACATGTTTGCAATTTTCAGCAATTTATCACCATAACACACACATATACACTCATGCATCCCTCTGGGTCAGGGCATGGGAGAGTACATAACTTATAATTAAAGTTATACATTAGCTTGGGTTGTAGAAGCTGATTACATAGGAAATGCAAGGCATGTAAGGCTGGTTTTTACATTGTTGTCCCCCCCACCATGCCCCTTTTGATTTTTCAAGACAGGATTTCTTTCTTGTAGCCTTGCCTGTCCTGGAACTCACTCTGTAGCCCAAGCTGGCCTTGAACTCACAGAGATCTAGGTTCCAGTGTCTTTGAACATAAGCGACTACATTGCCCCATCTAAGGAAAGAAAGCATTCTTCCTCGGAATTTGGGAATCTGTTGGCTGATCTTCCAATATTTCCTACTTTGAATGGGCTGACTGCCTGGCTTCCGGCACATTCTTCCTTCAAGGGGAACACTTCCTGAGTTTATCCCTTTACCTTCCTGGCTCCAGTTTCCCCGGCTTTGGAATGTGAGGTCTCTGTTCCTTGTCACAAGTTTCTTGGGGTGGGTAAGAGTGGGAAGCATCAGTTCCCTGTCCCCTCCCCTCATCCATAGCCTCTCCTCAGCCACACGTGCATCAGCCCCTGGAAGGCGACAGGGTGGGTGTGTTATACTTTTTCAGATATAGACCTCTGTAGCTTGAGTTTTTCTGCCTTGCCCACAGTCAGGACAAATCTTTGTCACCCGCCAGTCCCACAGCCACTCAGACCCAACCAAGTAAACACAGAGACTTATATTGCTTACAAACTGTATGGCCGTGGCAGGCTTCTTGCTAACTATTCTTATAGCTTAAATTAATTCATTTCCATAAATCTATACCTTGCCACGTGGCTGGTGGCTTACCGGCATCTTCACATGCTGCTGGTCATGGCGGCAGCTGCAGTGTCTCTCCGCCTCAGCCTTCCGCTTCCCAGAATTCTCCTCTCTCCTTGTCCCACCTACTTCCTGCCTGGCCACTGGCCAATCAGTGTTTTATTTATTGACCAATCAGAGCAATTTGACATACAGACTGTCCCACAGCACTTCCCCTTTCTTTTTTTTTAAAGGAAGGTTTTAACTTTTACACATCTCCAAAGCCAGCTTGGTATATTTGGGAATTTGGGCGTAGCTTCTCTTACTACTTCCTGCTGGAGGGGGGCGCTGTATCTTATGGGGATACAAAGAAAATTTTAGGATCATGGAGTAGTCTGTGAGACTGTATCGTCTGAACCAGTTGCCTTGAAACGATTCTGGATGTTGGATCATCTGGGCCATGGTGTCATCGGAGACCTTTCAGGTGGTCTTGGCTGGTCAAACCTGATGTATCTTAATCTGGAACAAATCCATAGCCTCTGGCTTTCTGTAGAAACAAAAGCAGAGCCTCTTTTCCAAAGCAACATATCCTTATAGCCAAATTTTGAAGTCAAGGTACCTTTAAAATATACATTTTGGCATAACTCAACAGCTTTTGCAATCAAATATTTTTCTTCAGTTACGAATATCAAAGAGAACATAATCCAGATTCTCTGTGTGGTAGCCATCTTTATGTGGCTTATGTTTTATATTTCCTTGAGCCTATTGCTTTAAACTGCAGCCTTTTAAGCCTGAAATGGTGCTGTGGCTGCTGGCTCCGCCCACTTCAGCTTCCCAACATGGCGGTGGTACATTTTCTGCCAGCTCTGGGAGCCATCGTGGGTCTATGCTTTTATCCAAGTAGCGTGTAGCCCAGAAACCTCTTTTTGTTTTGTACTAGCAAAGGCTAAATCCACCAGGCAGCTTAATGTGCCACTTGCAGAGGCCTCATTCCTGCCATAGTGCAGGTCAAGTGCACACGCTAGGAACCCGCCAGTAACTCAAACCGGCAGCTGCTGCTCATATGAGAGAGACAATTAGGAAGCTGTTTTTAGCTCCGTTTTAGAATCTTTTCTCAGGTTTTAGGTGGAAACTCTTGCCAACACGTTGGGCGCCATTTGTAGCTTGAGTTTTTCTGCCTTGCCCACAGTCAGGACAAATCTTTGTCACCCGCCAGTCCCACAGCCGCTCAGACCCAACCAAGTAAACACAGAGACTTATATTGCTTACAAACTGTATGGCCGTGGCAGGCTTCTTGCTAACTATTCTTATAGCTTAAATTAATTCATTTCCATAAATCTATACCTTGCCACGTGGCTGGTGGCTTACCGGCATCTTCACATGCTGCTGGTCATGGCGGCAGCTGCAGTGTCTCTCCGCCTCAGCCTTCCGCTTCCCAGAATTCTCCTCTCTCCTTGTCCCACCTACTTCCTGCCTGGCCACTGGCCAATCAGTGTTTTATTTATTGACCAATCAGAGCAATTTGACATACAGACTGTCCCACAGCACTGACTGCCTGGCTTCCGGCACATTCTTCCTTCAAGGGGAACACTTCCTGAGTTTATCCCTTTACCTTCCTGGCTCCAGTTTCCCCGGCTTTGGAATGTGAGGTCTCTGTTCCTTGTCACAAGTTTCTTGGGGTGGGTAAGAGTGGGAAGCATCAGTTCCCTGTCCCCTCCCCTCATCCATAGCCTCTCCTCAGCCACACGTGCATCAGCCCCTGGAAGGCGACAGGGTGGGTGTGTTATACTTTTTCAGATATAGACCTCTTTTCAACCCAGTGCTTCTTAGCGCTTGGTAGCAATTAGTAGAATCATTTTTAGCAGATTTGAAAACTTTCATGTCCCTGGTACACTTTGGAAATCTGGAATACTTTGCTACTGTTAACTTTCCCCCTAGTTTTAATTAGCAGTATAGCAAAGCCACACAGGATCACATTCAGGTCGCTTGATGACACTTGCTGATTTGAACCACTTGAAGCTTGGCCTACATGACAATTATCAGGGACCACGTCACATATGACCACATGTAAGGCAGCTCCTGTTTGTTGTTGTCCTCCAGCTCTGTGGCTCAGAAGTCTTCTGCACACGTTCCTATTGCTTGGGCCTGGTGAGCCAGATGGCTTCGTTTTCAAAAAATGCTAAATAATAACACATATAAAAGCTTATGTAGCACACATGCCTGTTCTAAGGTCCAAACGACAGCGCTAACAACACAACACAGGGACTATCGAGATGGCTCAGTGGTTTAGAGCACTGGCTGCCCTTGCCCGAGTTCAATTCCCAGCATCCATATGACTACTTACAACCATCTTTCACTCCAGTTCCAAGGGATCTGGGGCCATCTTTTGGCCTCTGAAGGCATCAGGCACATATGTGATGCACAGGCGTACGTGCTGGTCAAACACATACGTAAACAAAGAAAACCAAACAAATTAAAAAAAAAAAAATCCTTGTCCTCACATTCCATTGTCGAGGAAACAAAACATGACTGATCTCTTCAAACCCTGTGTCTGGAGATGGCCTCCCCCTGTTTACTCAGGACTCTCTCAGTGTTAGCACCATGTTAGTTCCAGGTCCCAGCCAACCCCTTGCTTTGTGCCATCGTGGAAGTCAGTCGCTCTCTCTCCATCTCTTCCCCCTTCCCCGAAAGGGTTCCTCTGAGCAGTTATTTAGGTTTCCTCTGCTTTTGAACTTGTGTACATGGGACCTCACACTGTTCCGTCGATGATTTATTCCCCTGCCATCATTTGTGGGCTCTGTCTTATTGATGTGTGTAATCACAGTTCACCCAGCCTCCCTAGTGACAAATGATCCGGCAGTAAATACAGCAGTGTCTCCGCTCCTCGCTGTCACCAGACCGTGCAGCCTTCGTTACTGTGAGCGGTGCCACTTGGTCTTGGATGTCTCCTGGCACAAAGGGACAAGATAGTTTCTGGGCTGTTTGTGAGAAGTAGTCTTTATCAGCAACGGCTGGCCTGCCAAGGGCCAGAACTCCATACACCGCTCTGGTCTTGTGAAACCCTGTGTGTGTGTGTGTGTGTGTGTGTGTGTGTGTGTGTGTGTGTGTGTGTCTGTGCCTGTTTGCTTCAACCCTGGATGCCAGAAGTTCCTGAGACTCGATTCTGTCACATCCTTCCTGTTCCCACCGGTTACGAATTAGCCAATTGTGTCGGATTGTGAGGTCAAGCTCCCAGGGTTGAGGAGACACAGTCACCATCCTGCATCAGGATAAAAACTGAGTGACCGTGAACATCCCGCTCTGTGTCCTTGCTTGCCCAGTTTGGATCCTTGTGCTTCCTGTTGAAAAACTAAACCGCCTCACTCAGTTACTTTCGCTTTATTGTTTGTGTGACTCTGGAAATGCTCCCTTTTCCAGCATTATTTACTTGAGACACATCGTTAGAGGATAAGACATGTATATCTTTCACCTTACCTACAAAATACGAATATTTTTTTATGAAAAAGTGATGTTACTGAAAATTTTTTTTTTTTCTGTGCTATGGTGGCTCATGCCTTTAATCCCAGCCCTCAGAGGCAGAGGCAGGTGGATCTTGGAATTCAAAGTCAGCCTAGTCTACAGAGTGAGTTCCAAGACAGCCAGGGCTACATAGAAAAATTCTGTCTCAAAAAACAAACAAACAGAGCTGGAGAGATGGCTCAGCCGTTAAAGGCTAGGCTCACAACCAAAAAAAAAAAAAAAAAACCCAACCAACCAACCAACCAAACAAACAAACAAACAAAGAAACAACAAAAAAGTGATGTTATAATTGGAGAAGCAGTTCTCCGGTTCACTGCTCTACCAGAGACAGGAACTGGTGAAAGAAAATGGATTGGTTCATTTCCAGTTTGAGCCAGAGGGAAAAATCCTCGGTTTCTCACAGTCTTGCCTGTAGCAAGGTTACAGTTTATGGAAAAGATGAGACAGAAGCCGAGGAATGGACGTGTGTAGCTGGGAGCTAAGTTATGCTAAGTGCTCAGTCTATGAGGTTAACCTTTTCCAGGGAGACAGTCCCTCCTCTATAGCCAAGGCTTTGGATTGTGTTCTCACCACAGCATGGGATTTCCTGGAGAGATTATAGCTTCGCACAGGATCCCTGTGCTAATTTCCATTATCAGCAATTCTTTTCTTTTTCTTTTTTTGGTTTTTCGAGACAGATTTTCTCTGTAGTTTTGGTGCCCGTCCTGGATCTCACTCTGTAGACCAGGTTGGCCTTGAACTCATAGGGATCTGCCTGGCTTTGCCTCCCAAGTGCTGGGATTAAAAGCATGCACCACCACTGCCCGGCTAAGCAATTCTTGATAGAACCTGTTTCCCAGGCCTTGCTAAGCAGGCCTCACGGTGACGGTGACGGAGGCCTCTGCAGCTGACAAGTGCTATCATTTCTTTGAACTATACCTAAATTTTCCTGACTGCTGTTGAGACTGAATTTCTTCAGAAACGGAATGGTCTTTTCTAGTTACTCCTCCGTGAAAGGCTTACCCATATCCTTTGTGCGTCTTTCTAATGGGCCAGGTGGTGGTTTGAATGAGACCGTGCCCACAGGCTCTGGCATTTGAATGCTGGGTCCCCAGTGGGTGGTGCTATTTGTGGAGGCTTAGGAGTTGTGGCCTTGCTGGAGAACATCCATTACTGGGTGGGCTTTGAGATTTCGATGCCTCTCGACACTCCCAGTTCACTCCGTGGGCTTCTTGCTTGTGGTTTAGATGCTGGCACGCCCCTTCTGCCCCAGCTGCCAGGCCGACTGCTGACTGCCATGCTTCCCGGCCAGGACGAACTCTTAGTACCCTGGAACCCGAGGCGAGGAGACCTCACTTCTCTAAGTTGTCTCGGCAATGTTGCTACATCTCAAGACCAGACAAGCTGACTAGGACAGGCCTCCTGTCCTTTTGCTTGTAGATTTATAGCCCGCTTCGCTTTGTTTTGGTCTAAACACAGGGCACCAACCCTGGGATTAAGTGCTGAGGTTAGGTGTGTGCCACACTCAGCCGACTTTTCGGTTTTGTCAGGGTCAAATCAGGTTAGAATTGCCTTCAGAATCAAGGTGAAGGACTGAAAACTCAAAGAAATGTGTCTATTTGTGAAAAATGTTTTTGTTTTTGTTTTCTATCAAGGGAGCCAGACAAGGGCCCACATATTCTGAACCTCCCTTTCCCCTTTGCATAGATTATCCAATCACTCCAGATTGTGAAGGTGAGCTTCCATTGATGGGATGAAATGAAGTTACCACCCATATCAGGAATAATAGGCAGATGCGTTCTTGGTCACGTGTGCATGCTAGCCTGGGTTCTGCCGCCCACACCATTTTGCAGAGAGAAATGGCCTTGCTGACTTCCTTTATTTTTGTGTGCTCCTGTGTGCAACACCACAGTTTTCCTTTCCAACCTATCTAAGACGTGGGCGAATGGAAAGCCAGGGCACTGAGTTCAAAGGTGGGCCCTTTAGTCTTGTTCACCTGCCAACTGTTAGTGTCATGCGTTTAGAAAAGAGAGCTGCTAGCTTTAGTGGGTGTCAGAAGTGGAATCCCAGACCTGCAGCACCAACTCTAGCTGGAAACTCATTCTCATGTGAAAGGGCAAACCCCACGGAGATCTAGCTCTGGAGACTTGCAGTTTTATTTTAACCTTCTGCAATTCTGGTGTGGTCAAGTTCTAGAACACCGTCTCATGCAGGAGGAGCACTGATTGACCTGCCATTCTGCAGGTAGCTCTCTCCCCTTTCCCCACAAATATATAGCAGAAGTGGTGGTTTAAAAGGTATTTGGGTCCCTTGATACTGAATTTTTCTTGATCCAGCTCAGAATGCTGCGTTCTTCAGCTTATGGGGCATTCTGAGAACAGCTTGGACGTGACCAGGACATTTCCCCTGCCAGAAGGAGCCATCAACCAGAGGCCAGAAGAAGATTGTGAGGACTAAAGTTATGTTTTAAGTTTAAATTACTGTCCTTAAGAGATCTATAAAACAAAAATGCCTCTAACCTGTAAGACCCACTTGCTCAGGGACAGATAAACCTGTAAGTCCCACTTGTTCAAGGACAGACAACTTCCTGGAATTCTGGGGGCTGTTCATTTAAGATAGCAAGCCATGTGTTTTCACTTTTGTAAACAAGTTTGGTTGCTCCAACTGTACAGGATGTGCTCAGTCACATGTAGGCAGGGAGGTACATAGGCAGGAAGTACATCAGGATGTATGCTTGCCCCATTGGAGGAAGGCAGGAAGTATGTAGCCTTGTGGGTTTTTCTTTATAAGCACCTGACTAACAATTTGCGGCCATTCTCTGGGAGTCTTGGGTATGGACCTGGCCAGTGTTCATTATCTTGGTTCAAATTTGGCTCAAAAATTGTGGTAGTGGTCTTATTCTCACCCAGTGGGGTTAACAAGACCTCCTGAATATCTGTGGAGGTGTTTTCAAGGATGGTGTCCACAGTGTTTTCCTGCAGCCCATGGGTTAAGAGTTCCTCTGCTTGTGGTCTGCAAGAGAAGGACCTGCTTCCTACCACCCTAGCAAGGATGGAGAAACCATCCTCTGCAAGCTTTTCCCATCAGGTGTCCACGTCAGCAAGGACCAGAATCCTGCCACCTGCTGCAGGGCATGTCTCACCAACACCCAGGTTCCCTTCCCTGGATTCGCTCTCTTTGGAACCTTGAAGGAAGCAGCTGGAGCATCTTCGGTACTCAGGGCTCTGCCTGCATTCACCAGTTCTTGTGCAGCCACAGAAGTCTGCTTGGATTTCCAGGCTGGGCATTGCTTACCGGGACTTGCAGGCAGGACAGAAGGACACGGAAAACTGAGAGGAGGACATGGAAAAGAAAGGAGCCCCTCATCCCGGAGTGGCTAAAGTCTCTGACAGTGAACTGGCTAGAATTCCAGAACAATTAACAGAGTTTTCTGTGAAGGTTTTCTACATAGAGGTATTACTCCTTTTATATAGAGGTATTTCAAATAAGGATGTTAAACAGGCCTAGGTGTAATTAACCTTCAAGTCGGCCTTTCTCCTTCCCAACTGTAAACCTGCAGTTTCCTAGGAATCTCACAAAAACCCACATTTACAATGAAAGACATGTCTTGTTTCCTTGTGCAACCCCTATGACCCATGGTTTTGTCTATTCAGATTGCAGTTTGTTCCAAGGTACCTCTGGAGCTATGCTATAATCTCATTTATCATAAAAGGGGGAGAAAGTGGGGGCTGGAGAGACAGCTCTTGCAGAGGATATGAGTTCAATTCTCAGGTGGCTCACAACTGCCTGTAACTTCAGCTCCAGGGGATCTGAGATTCTCTTCTGGCCCCTGTAGGCAAAATTACACACACACACACACACACACACACACACACACACACACACACACACACACACACCAACCACAGTGTACCCCACCGCACACTGCACATACATAAAAATTAAACAAACTTTTAGAAGACAAAGAGAAAGAAGGAGATGGAGGTATGTCCCTTAAAAACCCCTGGAACAGTGTGACCTCAGAAGCTGCCATTTGAACACATGGCTACTCTCCTAAGCACAACTCTCTCTTGAGAAGTCCCCCCACCCCTGGGTGTGTACTATCCTTTGCATAAGCACCTTTCTTCTCTCTTTCTCCCTAATACTTGTGCTTAACTCTTTCTAGTAAACTCCAGCTCTGCTCCATGCTAACTTGTCTGACCTAGTCACTGTTCTGTTGCTGTGAAGAGACCCATGCATGACCAAGGCAAATTTACAGGAGAAAACATTTAGCTGGGGACTTGCTTACAGGTTCAGAAGGTGAGTCCATGAACATCAAGGCAGGAAGTGTGGTAGCAGGCAGGCAGGCATGGTGCTGGAGCGGGAGCTGAGATCTTACATCCTGTTCTGAAGGCAGGAGGCAGACAGAGGGAGACTGGGCCTGGAATGGGCTTTGGAAACCTCAAGTGACACACTTCCTCCAACAAGGCCACACCTCCTAATCCTTCCCAAACAGTCCACCAACTGGGAACAAAACAATCAAATACATGAGCCTGTGGGGGTTATTCTCATTCAAACCACCATATAGCCCTGATGTTCTTTTCTGTGGTGAAGTCAAGAGTCTTAGGTTCACCTGAGTAGAGACTTCATTTTGCTGCAGACTGTAGCATGGAGGTATGTCTCTGGTCCATGCCCAGTTGCCTCTGACAAAGTGGACAGAGTGACTTCTGGGGTGGCAGCTGTGTGATGTGGAGGGATGGAGCAGTGCACGTGGGACATGAAGACGAGGCAGTGTTTTGTCATCTGCTCTCAGCACTTTCTGGAGCGTTACCTGTAGTTTAAAATGACTCTTCTCTTTTATAATTATTCCCCTCACATACAGTAGCTGTGAGGTTTGGGAGTCAATTTACCACACATCTCCCTGACCCCGGCTAACGAAGCCAAGAGTGAGCACAACTCAAGGTGGAACCCGCCAGCTCCTGGTCCCAGGAATCTGGACTAAGGGAAGTGCCACTGCTGGTGTGTAGCCGGCCTTGTAGTGGCCATGTCCCTCAGTTTACAGACAGGAGCAGAGAGCGTCAGCATTGCATATGGCAGATGCATTGACAACGTTCTCGGTTCTTCCTGAAGCCCTTTTGGGTCCTGTGAGGTAGTCTCTTGTGCCAGTTTATTTTATTTTTTTCTGTCTTTACTGAGTTGTCTCTCTTTTTCCTTCTGATTCTTCGTCAAGTTGTATTGCATTGCTTAAAACTAAACAGAGGATCAACGAGTATAGGATTAATCTGCTGGGAGGATTATTGGGCAGAGTTGGGTCTCAGGCACATTGAATAAAACAGGTGCTCCCTACCCCCACCCCCACCCCCTGCTGCCCTCTGGACAATGAGGGTTTGGTGGTGACTGGACACAGACATTGCTCCTATGTTCACCTGCGGGGACCGTCATCACCATCATTTAGCAATCTATTTCCTTTCTCCACTTTATTAGCTCAATACATTTGAGAGGGGAAAAAAATCATGAAAAAACCCCGATCTCTCCTGTCCCCTTTTCTGCTTCTGAAGGTACCACTGCAGTGGCTGACAGACGTGTCTGTGTGTAAAATGTGCTTTGTCCTCTGGGAGGAAACAAAGAATTAGCCCAAGAGCAGCTGGCTGTGTGCACCGACAGAACAGGAAGGGCGCGTCAGCAGCCTCTCCTTCACCCTTCCTCAGCCGAGTCCTGGCATCTCCCCCTTTGTGTAGATCACGGCAGCCTGGTGGACGCGGTCTGTACACACGGTCTCCGTCTGTGTTAAATCTGCCTGACTCTGATCCTCTGAGAGAGCCTGATTCAGAAACTCTACCTGGATGTGTCAGTATTCCTAAGGTTTTGTCTTTGACAAGGACACAGGTCACCCCAGGTTCCACAATTCATCCCAAAGAAGTATTTTTGTTGTCTGTATTGGGAGATTTTGGAGAATAGGAGCAAGGAGAGGCAGGGAGTCGCCAGTGGTTTTCTTGTGTGTCTGACATGTCCTAAACCTACTGCTTACTAAACTATGTGGTTCTGGGCAAATGATTCTCTCCTTGGAGAGTCTCTGTTTTCTACACAGCTGGGATAATGAATGACTACCTCACGTGTAAACAGATCGAGACTGTCCATTCAGTTGAATGACTGGAGGAGTTGTTAAAAAAAATCAAGGTGCCAGGAAGCACCCAGATCAATTAAATTAAAATTTCTGGGTGTGGGAGCCAGCCATCAGACTTAATTTTCCTATGTTCACAGTGTTCAGCCTAACATGAGATGGTGAGGCAGTGTGTAACAGCTGCTTTTAGGAATATAACTATAAGTTGATCAAGAATTAATAGACTTAATGAACTATTAAGAGCTCAATTCATTTCCTTTTGAATGCATTCATCCAACCATATCTGAGTCTTCCTTGTGTGCCAGGCTCTGTGCCAAAGTGTCCTTTTCCAATTCAGAGTAAAAAGCTCATACTCCTTTCAAGAGGAAATTTAAAGACTGTAGAGATACAGCTCATTTTTAAAGTTCTTGACATGTGTCCCAGTTAGCTTTACCTGTCAACTCGACACAACCTAGAGTCACCTGAGAAGGGAATCTCAATTGAGAGCTTGCCCAAACCGAATTGGCTTATGGGCATTGGGATTATCTTGATTGTTAACTGATATGGGAAGGTTCAGTCCACTGTGGGTGGCACCATTCCCTGGGCAAGTTGTTATGAGCTATATAAGAAAGCTAGCAGAGTATGAGCTGGAGTGAGCCAGCAAGTGTTGTGGAATATTATTTTGAAGCATGAGTCAGATATTAGGGGTGAACGCTGAAAGATCAGAGAAGCAGAGCAGCAGTCACTAGAAACTCTTACCTCTGGGAATGCTCAGACCCAATGGGTCCAACATATCTCTATGAATCCTCAGACTGAATGGGCCAGAGGACTTGTCTCCACCCACCTTACTTATATTCCTGTCTCTATCTCCCAATTGTGCTGGGATTAAAGGCATGAACCTCCACTGCCTGGCTCTGTTTCTCTTTTAGACTGGTTCAACCTCATATATTCCAGGGTGGCCTTGAACTCCTGATTTTCCTGCTTCCTCCTCCCAAATGCTGGGACAGCCTGGCCTCTATGGTTAACTAGTGGCTAGCTCTGCCCTCTGATCTCCAATCAAGCTTTATTTGTCAGAACACAAACAAAATACCATACAACATTGTTTTAACTGGGCAAAGATATGTTACATTTGTTCATGCTGCAGAATATTACTTTAACTGTGAAAAAGTGTGTTACTTTTGTTTATGCTGCATTTGTTTAATTATGTAAAGATGTGTTGTATTTGTTTCACCTTGCCTGCCTAAGGCACCTGATTGGTCTAATAAAGAGCTGAATGGCCAATAGCTAGGCAGAGGAAGGATAGACTGGGCTGGTAGACAGAGAGAATAAATAGGAGGAGAATTCTAGGCTTGAGAGAGCAGAAGAAGGAATGAGAGAAGGAGGAGGAGAAAATGAGGGAGACTCTCTGGGGTCAGAAGCCAGGCAGTAGTCAGCCAGCCAGAGACAGCAAGAAAGTAAGAAAAGGTAAGAAAGCCCAAGGCAAAAGGTAGATAAAGAGAAACAGGTTAATTTAAGTTAAAAGAGCTAGCCAGAAACATGTCTAAGCTAGGCTGAGCGTTCAAAACTAGTAAGTCTCTGTGTCATGATTTGGGAGCTGGTTGTTGGTCCAAAAGAAAAAGCCTGGTACAAGCAAGCAGCACTCCTCTGTGGTTTCTGCTGCTACTCCTTGGCTGTGAGTGAGTTCCTGGGTCAGACATAATGCTGTGTGGAATACCAACATGTCTGCCTTCAAGTTCCTACTTTGAATTCCTGCCCTGACTTTCCACAATGATAGACTATAAACTATAAGTTGAAATAAGCTCCTTTCCCCTCGAAATTGCTTTTGGTCAGAGTGTTTCATTATAACAATAGAAATGTGACTAGAACACTATGCCACACAAGGACCTGAATTTATGCCCAGAATCCATGTGAAAAACCAGTGTGGTATCATCTACCTGTAATCCCAGACACTGGAGGGAAGACAGGTAGATTCCCTGGGGCTCACTGGCCAGCTAGGCTAGTCTACTTGGTGAGCTCCAGGCCAATGAGAGGCACTGTCTCAAAAACAAAACAAAACAAAACAAAACAACAACAAACAACAACAACAACAACAAAAAAAAAACAATCATAAAAAACCCCAAAAACCCAAGGTGGGGATGGGTCCTGAAGAACGACATCCCAGGTTGGTTGTCCTTTGGACTCCACATGCAAGCATATACATACAGATGTCCATCCCCACAAACACACATAGGTGCATGTGTGTGAGAGTGCACAACATCCATATACACACAAGCACACACACAGAGGTGTGGGGAGGTTTAGGTTTTCTAGGGCAATTTGGCCTTCCCATTGTTCATGCCAATGGCTTGCTAGCACCGTTGCAGGTAAGCTTCAGGCACTTGGTACTTCTTGGAGTCATCCCAGGCCTTCTTGTGTCTTTATGCCCTTCCCTGAATGCTACCCTTTGTTATCATCTTCTCACACTTCTCTCTCTGCTTCTCACCTGGGAAACCTCTTATGATGGACTTTCTGAGCCAGGACTTGAAGACAAATGGATACCCAGCATTGCCTGTTCCTCTATAACTAATGAGCCACAGTGGCTCTTAGGATTTCTTGAGTGCCTTGCAGGGAGCAAATGATGACTTCTCAAGGCACCTTCCTGCAGGAGGGTGGCACAGTGGTCTACTCTCCATGCCTTACTCTGATGAAAAGTGCTCAGGCCCAGGCAGGCTTCTTTCTCTTTCTCTTGCATATCTGTTTCTGTCGTTCCAGGATCCCATGGAACTCCAGGCTTCCTCAAAGGAAGCCTCCTGGACCATCCATAGCAGCAGGGTAGCTTAGAGCCATTATGTGAACTGTCTCAAGAATCTGGACCCCCAGTGCCACAGGAGGACCTGAAGTTATGAGTGGGATCTGGATGTGGGTGGAATCCCACGAGGTTCCATCCCTGGGGAGCAGATGATTTTTATGACCATACATACTTCCTGAAGACAGCTCTACCTCCCCCAGCAACTCTCCTGTACCACAGCCTCCTCACAGGAGAAAGACTATAGTGGTTGCTGAAGCGCTGGCAAGTTCTGTAAAGCCCCCGTTAGGGATCTAGTATGAACCACTATCATGAGCTGACTTGTAGGGTAGCCCTGCTTGGAAGAAGGCACCCAGTGGCTCTGTCTACACCTCCTAGTCATCAGAAGGCAGTGTGCAAGGCTTAGATTTGCATGCTTTCTCACTGGGCTGTGAAACTTTCTGTAGGAGATAGGAAGACCTCATTTAGTGCTCCAAATATCTTATCCATGGTTCTGGCTCTTCCAGGCCCAGACTGTGCCACTGGATAAAGCTGTCAACTTTCTGAACAGGTACCTTAGTACACACACACACACACACACACACACACACACACACACACACACACACGCAAAGTAAATAGGATTGAAAGATAAAAATGGACTAAATGAATGTTCCATGTTTTATTGACTCACATTTCCAGCTGCACAGATAGGTTATTCTAGTTTTTATTTTAACATCTGGTTGAGGTTTGGACTCTTTAGAAATGATAAGTTTGAGCTTCAGACTTCAGAGTAGGGGCTACCTATCTTCCATTTGTTACCCAGTACCCTAGATGTTACTGTGGTCCAGAAGGGCAGAGTTCTGAAATGTTCCCACTTCTATCACTCCAGAAAGAATAGTACTGTTTGCCACTTAGTTAGGCCTTCTATTGCTGTGAAGACACACCATGACCACAGCAACTCTTAGAAAGGAAAACATCTAATTGGGGCTGGCTTACAGAGATTCAGTCCATTATCACGATGATGGGGCATGGTAGCATGCAGGCAGACGTGGTGCTAGAGAAGTAGTTGAGAATCCTACATCTTGCAGGCAACAGGAAGTGGTCTGAGACACTGGGCAGTATCTTGATGATATGTGAGACCTCAAGGTCCGTCTCCACAGTGACACACTCCTCCAACAAAGCCACACCTCCTAGTAGTGCCACTCCCTTTGGGGACCATTTTCTTTCAAACCACCACAGCCACCATACACTGAATGGTGCTGAACTTAAAGGCACACGATTGGCCAGTTATATGAATGGGTTCATTTTCAAATTTACTTGTTTAATATTTATTTATCAAGTCTCATATTGTACCACGTACCATGCTGAGTATTAGAGATATAAGGATAAATAAAACACAACCTCTGCCTGTGTTAGCTCTTGATGCATAACAAATACCTCAAAGTTGGTGGCTTAAAAAGGAAAGTATTTAGTGAGCAGTGCTCTGGGTCAGTAATTTGGACTGTGTTCAACAGATCACTTTTCTGGTTTTGGCTGAGCCTTATTGGGATCTGTGGCCAGCTGTCCTCTGGGGCCACTTAGGGTCAGCTTGGGTGGCTCAAGTCTGACCCACATTCTCTCTTTTCTAGGGAGTCATCTTGGCTCATTTATGTATAGTCAGGCTGATTCTAAGAGAAATGGAAACAGCTCTCCTGGGATCTGCACTGACGGGATAACAAGGCGCCATTGTAGGTAGTCTACGGTCAAAGCAGGCACAAGGTCCACCCAGTTTCCAGGGAGAAGTGGACCCCTTTTTCACCTTGTCCTAAAAAAAATGAATGTATCTTTAGACATCTTTTCACTATACACTAACACACGCTAACCTGAACTGGCAACTGTCTTCTTGCCCCTATTTCCTGAGCGCTGGGAGTACCAGCATGCATCATCATGCCCAGCTAAATGCCTGCGGATACTCACTGCTGAGGTGTTTGAAGTAGGGGACCAATGATGGCTGACCACAGATGGTTTATTTTCTTGATGTGTGGAGCTCATGGCTGGTCAGAAAGACTAGAGCTGTACCAAGTATTATCAAGAAGTACCTTTCCATTTTTCCTGCTTCTGTCTTCCCCTCCTTCCCTCCCTCTCTCCCTTCGCTTCCCTCCTTCCCTCCTCTTCTCTCCTCCCTCCTTCCTTTTCTCTTGTTTTCTCTCCTTCCCTCCCTCTCTCTATCTTTATCTCAATAACATTTGACATTTTACATCATGGAACTCTAGTGAATCTATTAATAAAACACCTTCTACAATGATGACATTGTACATTTAAAATTTTAATCTATAATAGGAGTAACACATAAACTATCACCACCACTAAGCTGCTGGTCATATATCCAGCCATTTTTATGATACCATATCTACACTGTAATAACTTCAAATTGTACCTGCATTTTATTAATATAAACCCTTATAGTCTGGATCCGAAATATCTCTGTGATGGTTAGTTTTTGTCAACTTGACACAATCTAGAGTCACCAGAGAAGAGAGGCCCTCAGCTGAGAATTGTCTTCATCAGCCAGGCCCATGGACAAGTTTGTGGGCTATTTTCTTGATTCATGATGGACGTGGGAGGGCCCAGCCCACTGTGGGCAGTGCCTTACCCGGGTGGGTAGTCCTGGATTGTATTAGAAAGCCAGCTGAATATGAACCTGGCAGCAAGCCAGGAAGCAGTGTACCTTCCGTGATCTCTGTTTAAGTTCCTGCCTCCTTTCCTGGTTTCCCTCCTTGGTGGCCCTGTATCCTGTAAGCTGAAATAAACACTTTCCTCTTTCAAGTTACTTTTGGTCAGTGTTTTATCACAACAAGAGAAAGTAAACAACACAATCCCCCAAACAAGCTCATGGATTGAAGGCTCTGTTTAGGGGTGATTGGTTAGGAGGGCATTAATCTCATGGATGGCTTAATCTGTTGGCTTCCTGGCTGAAAGAGCTTGGAGGAGGTGGGGCCTGGTTGGAGGAAGTAGGCCACTGGAGGGAGGGGTGGTACAGAGGGGTCTATCCTGTCCTCCAGCCCCCTTCTCTGGTTTTCTCTGCTTCTCAGCATCTCTACTATGCATTCTCCATCATGAGGTTCTTTCTGTCCCACACCTCAGGCCCACAGTGATGGTAACACTGTAATGGACAGACACCTCTGATGCAGTGAGCTGTAACAAGTCCGGCCTCCTTCCATTTCCTATTTTCTCACTGTGAGGAAAAACTGGCACAAGCACCCACGCACGCACGCACGCACGCGCGCGCACACACACACACACACACACATCTCTTTCTTCAGCTGGAAACAGAAGCCATCTTGTCAGGACGTACGGGATGAAACCACGGAGAGCGGCAACAACCTCAGTCATAAAACAGATCTCCAAAGAGAGGTGTTTACGTGTCTGTCAGAGAACGAGCTCCCGAGGAAGCATGCCACGCATTCCAAACACAGCTAATTAGGTGGAGTTCAGGCACACTTGTCCATGCCTCTTCCTCCAGGTGCTGGACAGGGGGTAGAAAACCCTAGGCAGCTGCACCTTTAGCCTCCCAGGGCCTTAGGACCACTGGGGTGGTTTGCGATGTTGTTTTATCTGGCTTTGCATCTGGCCTGTATTGCTAATTCTCCTAGATGTTTTTGAAGAGGTAGTTAGGAAGGATCAATGTCTCATCTGAAAGAAGGTTCCAGTTTCAAAGACAAGGCTTTAACAAAAAAGAAAAAAAAAAAAAGGATCAGGGAGTCTGGGCTGTAGCTCAGCTTGTAGAGTACTTGCCCATTGTGCATGTAGCGGGGGTGGGGGTTGTGGGGGAGGGGGGGCTTGAGCCCCAGCATTGGGTGTGGTGGTACACACTTGTGATCCCAGCACTCAGAGATTACAGAGGGAATGAGTTTGAGTGAGGCTGAGGCCACTATGGGATGCAGGTAAGTCCTATACCAAACTGAGAGAGAGAGAGAGAGAGAGAGAGAGAGAGAGAGAGAGAGAGAGAGAGAGAGAGAGAGAGAGAGAGAGAGAGAGAGAGAAGGTTAGGACACTTCATTTTACCAGCTGGACAGAGCCGATTCTCAGCCAAATGAATTCTCTCATGTTGTGCCCAGATCACAACCCTCAGAGAGACCACCGAAGACGAGCTTGCTGGAATGCTTTAAAAGCAAGGCTTTATTGGGGAGCAATTCAAGCCTAGGCAGGGACCCCATCAAGCCACACAACACAGTGGAGGCTGGAGGAGGTGCCCGCCCCTCTGCAAGCTCAGTTTTTAAGGGCAAAAACCACAGGGTTACATCAGTTAGGGGTGCTAGTATGGGTACAACTCTGACTGGTTCGCTTCTAGGGACTGTACAGAAACCTCATCTTTATCTTACTGCTAGGTGGGTGGTTGCCCGTCACCGTTTCTCACTGGCTGCCCTCAGGTGGGGACATTCTGTGGTTAAACAATCACCATGGAGACCAGGATCATGGTCACACACTCACCATCACATGATTAACTTGATGTCAGCAGTTCTGAGAATTCGAAACTCAGGCCTGTTTCAAACTGGGGCTAGGGGCTTGCTTAAAATGGAGGTGCTTTGGTTCTTCACTGACATGACCCAAATTACCAGAAAACCTGATATATAACAACAGGAACTCAGTGCCATGGACCTTTCAGAACATCCAGCTGACACACAGTGGAGCAATGGCAGCCACGGTTGTGAATGGCCAGGCACACAGGGCTGTGTTGGATTTTCCGCACAGACTGTAGAGTTTCGAAATAACAAAGAGACTCTGAGGCCACCTAGCCAAACCCCTTCACTTTTTTTTTTTTTTTTTTTCTGAGACAGGGTTTCTCTGTGTAGTTTTGGTGCCTGTCCTGGAACTCACAGAGATCCACCTGGCTCTGCCTCCCGAGTGCTGGGATTAAAGACGTGCGCCACCGCTGATTTGTCCCTCTTAATTTCTTTCTGTCCCCCTTTCCCTTCCTTGTCTCAGGCTGTTTCATTTCTGTACATGACTGAGAACATGTGATACTTCCTGTGTTTGCCTCATTACTGAACCTAATGCTCTCCAGCTGCATCCATGTTGTTGTAAGTGACATGATTTAATTCTTTTTTCATGGCCACGTACTATTCTACTGTATACCACACTGTTATCCATTCATTGCTATGGGGCATCGGGATGGTGCTCCCTTTTGGCTTAGTGGACCTTTCTGACACTGTGTTGGAGGCAGGGGACCTGGGACCTCATTCTCAGGAGAAAGTCTATGGGCAGGATGAGGCAGTGACAGAGACACCTGTGGTAAGGGGACTTCATGCTGCATGCACTCTGAACTCGTGTGTGTATGTGTGTGTGTGTGTGTGTGTGTGTGTGTGTGTGTGTGTGTGTGTGTGTGTGTGATTATCCAGCCTCTTGTTCTGGGATCGGAGGCCAGAAAGGCCACCTTGTGAGACCTTCCTGCTTGCTCAGTCTGCCCCCTGCTGGCTGTGATGCCACTGTCTCCACCTGTTCCGCCGCAGTGCAGACATGGTTAATCCACTATAATCTTTCCTGCAGAGCCAAACTCAGACCTCAAGCCATCTGTGCGGGCAGCCACCTTGGGGCATACAGTCACTGTGAGAGAGGAGACATGTTTGCAATCTTGCTTCTGAGTGAACGTGTCTGAAAGCGAATCTAGCAGTTCAGTTGGCTCCCGTCTGAACTCCACCCAGCATTTAGGAGGCTGAAGCAGGAGGCCACTGTGAGTTTGAAGCCGGCCTACACTACAGAGTGAGTTCTGGGCTAGACTGGAATGGGTTGCTGCGGAAGACCCTGTCTCAGAGCAATTGTAAAATCTGTGTGCCATGCTTCCGGCTCATATCATGGAGGGCGTGAGCACAGCGTCAGGGCTCAGGGCTGCCCTACCCAGGTGGGCCATGCCAGCTGCTGGAGAGCATAGGACTCTCCCCTCTCCATTCTATTTCCCACCTACGTGTTCTCGTGTGTCAGCTTCCCACCACTGTGACAAAGTACCTGAGGGAAAAATCCCTTTAAAGGAGGAAACGGTTTGTTTTGGCTTAGAGGGATCAGTGCACGCACATGTGGCCCTGTTGTTTCTGGACTGTGGTGAGGCAGAAGGTGACGGTGATACAAAACTGCTCACTTATGGTGGCCAGAGGGGGGGAGAAAGATTGGGGAGAGGGATGGGTGAGACAGAGAGAAAAAAGGGGGAGGGATGAATGGAAGATATATTCTTCCACGTCGCGTCCCCAGGGGCCTATTTCCTACAGCCACCACCTCCTGAAACTTCCACTCTCTTCCCATAGTGCCATCACATTATAAGACTGTCAGTGCGGTCATCCCTCAGTGACATCAGGGACCTCCTGATCTGGCCCATCCAAAAGCCCTGCCTCTGAACACTGCTGCATTGGGAACTAGGCCTTCAGCACATGAGCTCTAGGGGAGCATTTAGAATTCAAGCTATAGCTGTGTGTGTGTGCATGAACATATGTGTATATGTGAGTGTGACAATGACCCAAGATCACCAGCTGTGGCTGTAGGTTCAGCTTGTGGCCATTGCTGTGGGATAATGCTTTTGTACACTGGTTTAATGAAACGCTGATTGGCCAGTAGCCAGGCAGGCAGTATAGGCGGGATAAGCAGACAAGAATAATTCTGGGAAGAGGAAGGCTGAGTCAGGAGTTGCCAGCCAGACACAGAGGAAGCAAGATGTGAAGGCAGAACTAAAAAAGAGGTACCAAGCCACACGGCTAAACATAGATAAGAATTATGGGTTAAATTAATGTAAGAGCTAGTCAATAATAAGCCTGAGCTAATGGCTAAGCAGTTGTAAATACTATAAGCCTCTGTGTGTTTATTGGGGTCTGATCAGCTGCAGACTGGGCAGGACACAGGAAAATTCCAACTACAGGCAATAGCATGGAGCAATTCTATGCATGGAAATCAAACTTAAGTGTATGAAGCATCCCAATTGGTCCTCAATCCATTGCACTAGCTTAACAGAGAAAGTAAAGGCCCGGTTCACCAGTGTGGTCCACTGACATTCCCTGGCAACTTGTTAGAAATTCAGAATCTTAGACCTCACTTCCACCTACTGAATGATTGACATGCATATGGACATTAGAAAACTGGACCCACAGCATAATGACTTGGAATAGATTAGTCTTCTAAGGGTCTGCGATATGCTGGGCCCTTAGCAGACACCAACAACACTATTTGAATGCTCCGCCTTTGGAGGAGCTCAGTGCATTTAAAGGCACCATGCAGAGGAGGGGCTTGTGATGTGCTCTCTAGAGGAAAAACCCTATTCTTGCTTTGTGTCACTTGTTTTTTCGGTTTGTTTTGCTTTTGCACAGGGCCTCACTATGTATGGCTGGCATGGATCTTGCTATGTAGACCAGGCTGGCCTTGAACTCCCAGACTTCTGCCTGCTTCTGCCTCCCAACTGCTAGGACGAAAGACGTGCCTCACCACACCTGCCCACCTTTCTTTCTCTTTAAATATTTACTTTTATTATTTTAAACTATGTGCGTGCGTGCGTGCGTGCGTGCGTGTGTGTGTGTGTGTGTGTGTGTGTGTGTGTGTGTGTATGTGTGTGTACGCATACATGTGCAGTCATCCTTGGAGACCAGAGTTGTGTTCCCTTGGTGCTGGAGTTACAGGCAGTAGTGAGCCACCCAACACGGGTGCTGGGCACGGAACTTAGGTCCTCTGCGATAGGAGTATGTGTTGCTAACCACTGAGCAGTCTTTCCAGCCCATTTGAGCCACATTAGTTGCTTTAACTGCTCTTTGCTTCATTGTCTTTCCGTCTTCCATGTGGCTTAGCCTGGGCTCCGATACCCACCTGTCAGGACTCCTCCTACTTTTGTTTTGGTGGCTGGGGGTGAGGCTTGCCATCATCTCCCAGTCTCACTTTCATTATCTTCTCTACCAGCTTCCTGCTGGCTTTGTGGAACACGCTGATACGGCCCCCCCATCTAGCTGCGATGAATTTGCTGATTCCGTCAGAGTCCATTGCTGCTCTGCGCTGTCATTTCTGGGCCTGTGGTGAGGCCTGGGCCTGCTGCCCACATCTCTGGCTCGGAATTACAGGCAATTAAAAGGCAAACATGAAACAGAATGCTAGAGGGGACTTGTCTCCTAATAAGAGAATGCTATGTCCCATTGTCCCTTTAATTGGAGCTCTTTCCCTTGTTCTGAGATCTCACCCCCCGCCCTGGATTTCCCATTAAGTGGGCACCAGCGGCTAAGTGACAAGTGTCAGTTACGCTGACCAGAAGACACACACTGCTGTCCTTCGTCCTTATCTGTATAAGTAGAGAAGCTAGATGGCTGTCATCCCTGCTAAGTTCACTGTTATCTGTCAAGTCAGTGGTGGCTCTGCTTGATTCTGTTCTTTTAGCATCAGAAGAATGGCGATTAGAAGAAAAAAGACCGAGTGTCTCTAAGTCCATCAAGAGAATAAGTGATGGCCCGTTGAAATGGTTCCATTTGCCTCGACCGCTCTTGTTCAGTCCATTAGCAGGTGACACAGGGCACCCCACGGCCACCATCCTTGGCTTCTGCTGACTGCTGATGCTTACAGAGGCAGGGCTCTTTAAATCGAAGTAACCCAGTCTGTGGATACATCATCTTTGCTTAGACACCGTTAGTAAGAATTCTGCCAGCATCTCCATTAAGAAGAGATCAGTGACTAATCTGATGAGCTGGTAGCTCTTATGTGTGCGTCTGGCTTCTCCTTTGAGCCTTGTTAAAGTTCTACTCTTACGGCATTTTTTTTTTTTTTATACAAAACCATGTCACCCTCCACTGGGTCATAGGATAGCTACTAATTGCATGTGAGTATTTAAATTTAAATTAATTAAACATGGAGGAAGGCTTAGCCCCCAACTGCATCCTCTGCAACATTTTGAGTGCCTAAGAACTCCCATGTGCCTAGTAGCAACAGATACGGGGCTATTTCCACCACTGTGGAACGTTCCTTCGGATACTGCTGACAGTGGCTTGGTGGGATTTATAAGAACGTGGTCTTCTGAGCGTTATGGAACTTGGTCCACATGCCATTTCCCTTCTAAACAGCTAAATGACCAAGCATGTCACTTGGCTCCCCTGAGGTCACAGCTCCTGGATCTGTCATTTGCTATCTCCCAGCAGTGAGGATGAGGTGAGATGGTCCTGAGAGCCTGGTGTGTCTCTGTATAGATATCTGTTACTTACAGAGGGCAGCTTGGTTTCCGGGGATGTAGATGAAGGCAGTAACTCCCTGAGTTACTGAGGAGGCATTTTATTTTCTGTATGTGTAGGCTTTACTAGTGTTGATATATATCAAGAACATTTCTCACCACAAAGGGAACAAGAGAGTTTCTTTTGCAGCTACATATGAGTGACCATAATGCAAGAACATAGATTTGTTACCCCAAACACACATTCCACTGTGGTAACCACCTCAGGAAAATTTTTTTCATAGAAACCAAACAAAGAAAGTTAGAAATTGATACATTTTTCAAATATCCGTTTGGAGGATTACAGCAAACTAGAAAAATCTCAGTTATCTTCTGATATTCTTAGCATTTGAATTGGTGGAAGCTGTAGATCTGCTCACATATTCTCAAAGGATTTACCTAGTAGTCAGAGGATGTTAGGTTACGGGCACAGGTGAGCAACAAATGTCTCTTTAGGAGTCTAAAAATAGCCCAGGATAATTTGATTCTTTATAATAATCTGTCTGTCCACAGTTAGTGAATCAGCCTCGTAGAGGGCTTACTACAGCTAAGACCTTTTCTTGGGGACTTCAGTCCATAAGCATAGCTCATGCATGCATGTTATACATCACCCTCTTTTTCTCAAACAGGCATAGTGGGATGTTGGACATACTGGGAAGTATTTGGGAAAAGGTGGCATGGTGGGCCCCCTACAGAAGCAAAGCCTTTAGCGTGTTTTTCATAGGAAGAGCCTAGCACTTAGAGCACAATGATTCATTTCTGTGCAGGTCATTAGTGTCACTGGCCTGGCTGTGAGATGTTGGATGATGTGTCAGAGTCACATAACAACTTCAAAACATTTTCATATATTTTTATTATTATTTATCTTGTGTACGTGTGTGTGTGTGTGTGTGTGTGTGTGTGTGTGTGTGTGTGTGTGTGTGGCGTGTGTTGCCACTGTGTGAATGTGAAAGTCAGAGGACAACTTGAAGGAGTCAGTTCTCTCTTTCCACCCTGTGGGCCCCTGAGGGACCAAACTCAGGACATGAGACTTGACTGCAAACACCTCTATCCTCTGAGCCATCTCCTCAGCTAATCTGTATACATTTTCAAAAGCCCCCAGGCAGGACAGTCCTGCTCCTTCTCGTTAGATCGCTTGAGAACCCACATGAAATTATACTTATCTTTAATGGCTTTACCTTTGCTTTTTATGGTAATATTCTGATGACAGATGGCTCTCTGGATCTCCTGTTTCTGTTCTCTCTTACTTGCAGGCTACCTGGTAGGAAAGCCAGCTGGCGCATCCTCTCCCGGAAACTGCAGATGTTGGGGACCGGCTTCATAATATACTATTTTGCCAGCAGAGGGCAGCATAACCAAGACCGTCTTCGCAATTTAACTGCGTGGGTGGGCAGTCAGCCTGCTATCTCTCTGTTCCCTCGTCTCACCTTGCCCTGTTTTTGGCAGTCGCGCAGAGAAGAGATATTTTCAAAGTGACTCTGTTGTCCCAGCAACTGATGGCCAGGGGGGTGGCCCAGGAAACAGCAGCGGTATGGAGGTCCGCTTGCCATCTCTACACGGCCTGCATCTGGCACTGCTCTGCCCCTGCAGGAGGTAGCTGTCTGGGAAGCCCGTGCCAGCTGCCCACTCCTCAGACTTTGCTCACACGTCTCCTCCGTGTGTTCTTGTCCCTAAATGCCTCTTCCCAGGAAG
Source organism: Peromyscus maniculatus bairdii (assembly GCF_049852395.1). Taxonomy (NCBI): domain Eukaryota; kingdom Metazoa; phylum Chordata; class Mammalia; order Rodentia; family Cricetidae; genus Peromyscus; species Peromyscus maniculatus. Next base: position 107,855,655 of record NC_134853.1, read on the forward strand.
AATCTGAGTCAGTCTCTTGTCATTAAGTTAGTTCTTGCTAAACTATGACAGATGTCAAAGCAGCTGATGGAATGATTATATTCTCCCTGCCCCCATGCCGACAGGTAAAGTACAAGAGGGAGAAAGCTGTCAGAAGTTCAGAGCAGGGAGACGGTTTGTTTGGGCAGCTCGACATCCATCATTCCCGGCTGGGAAAATGGCAGGGAGAGGTCCGACTCAACTTCCTGTCTAAACAGTCCCGAATTTTTTGGTTTAACATTGCTTTAGAACGAACCACCCTCTCCCCCCCCCCACCTCCCCTCCCCACTTTGGCTTGGCCTGCATGGCTGTGTGCTTGCAGAAGTCATGGCTCTGCTGAGGAGACTTTTTTTGGTCTAGACTGAGTGTTCTTTCCTGGGGACACTGACTCCCACATGGTGTGCGTTTACATTCCAGTTCTTATTCTCAAACATACAATCAGTGACTCTTGACAAATCCAATCACACAGATTGGGTTTCTCTCTGAAACCCATGGAGGTTCCCCTCAGTGGTTCCAGGGTCTGATTTATTTGGGACCCTCCTGTGGGTGACTCTCCTCTTGCCCACAACTGGGGTCCTAGGGTGAACCCTTTCTCAAGGATATGTGACACATGCTAGATCCAAGACCCCACAGAGAGGCCTTAAAACCCCAGAAAACCTCTCCTTGTTCAGGATGCCAAGTAGGCTCTAGGAAGTCATGTGGTCACTTGCACCTTCTTGGTGGGGAGAAATCAGTTAGCAATGTCCCCTCAAATTATTATCAAATTCTGGGTGACAGAAAAGGCACCACTTTAGGGTACAGAACTGTGCTTATGAAACCAGAGTCAGTCACCAGTATCAGATAGGAGAGCAGAAATGGGTAGAGTGGGAGGTCGCTGGCGGCTATCGGGGATGTCTTTCTGTGCTTGGCACCCCTGGCTCCTCTCCCCAGGCATCGCCTGTCACCTCCTCTTCTGTCAAAATCCTCTCCTTCCGAATTCAAGTACACAGATGCATGAGGCGGGCCAGAGAGATCAATCACCCTCAGGGCTTCAGAGAGCTCGCTGCTCTTGCAGAACACCAGAGGTTAGTTCTTACCATGTTGGGTCACTTATAACTACCTGGAACTCCAGCTCGGGGGATCCAATGCCCATCTGGGTCCCGGTGGGCACGTGCTTCCTCCCCATACACATAGATTAAAAAAAAAAAAAGAGATGGTTTTCTCGGGGCTTTTTAAGATAGTGTGTATAATGGGGAGTTTCTGTCCAACACAGACAGTATACCGCAGCGAACGCCCGAGCATTCATCACCTCCTCAGCCAGGCCCAGTCCATGGACTCTTTTCCATGCACCCTCAAGTTATTCTGAAAGCAGATCCTAGCCATTTCTTATCGCCATGTCCCCTGCTGGTGGAGAACTTTTGGTGGCAGAGAGAGTCCAGACTGTTTCCCTCCCTGATGTGGCGCTGCCCACCTTTTCAGCCCCCTTCTCTCTTTCTTAGCCGTCTCCCCTCCCCACCACACTGAGTTGTGTTCCCCTGAACAGCACCTACCCCATCTATTGCTAGGAATAAATGTTTCCTTTTTCCAGACCTCTCATTCTTCCTGTGTACCCCAGAGGCCATCCCTTCTCTGGAACATTCTCTGGACGCCCAGATGAAGTCAGCCCCTCCTGTGAGAGCCAGTGGCACAGCGGCTCCTGTTTATAACAACTGTTTCTAGGCGGTGTGTATCGCTTACCGCACCCCAGGCAGTGTTCTAGGAGGCTTTCAATTAACTTAACCATGGCTATACACAGGGAAAGTCGGCACAGAGGCGTGCTGGACACTCGGCGTGTAAATGGCAGAGCTGGGATTACAGGCTCACACAGTCTGGCTGCTCACTCTAGCTCAAGGCCTGTATTTGGTACCCGTTTGCTTCCGCAGATTGTGCAGACTTGGGGAACAGGGATGGGGAGTCATTCTCTTCCGCACTCTAGGCCTGAGCCCTACCTGGCCGGATGGCACATTTGTTGCGGAAAGTATGTAACAGGACTCCGTGCGCTATCGTCTGGAGAAATGTCAAAGCACCAGCTTCCCAGAGCCAGCTATAATTCCTAGGGTAATAAGAACCCTTAGCGGACATGATTAACCTTTTTATTAATAACCAACACTTGTTCTGACCTTCTCCCATAACGGAGGCAGTCCGTAGCTCTCACCTGGGTTGGGGAAATGGGCGGGGCTAGGTTTTACATGGATAGTTTAAACAGCTTCCAGGAGCCCCTGGTTTGCGAACAGGTGGGGCCTCTTGTTTGGAATTTGTTGGGCTGGAGAGACAAGACACCAGAATGAAGTTTTAGCAATGACGCAGAGATGGAGAAGGAATCTGAGGATGCTGGGGACCGATGGGGTCTTCCCTCCACCTCTAGGCTTTTCTCAAGACAATGCCAGGTCAAGAGGAATGAATGTCATTTTCCTTGTGGTAAGCAGTCATTTTTCCCAGCCCCAGGCCCTGCACAGCTACAATTGCATTGAGCAGCATGTTTGGGTGAGCCAAGTAGCATGTTTGGGTGAGCCTATAGGAGGAAGCAGAGACGGCCTAATGTTCACAAGTTTCCCTGACCTGCGCCAGCCACAAGGACACGACATGGGTCATTGCTCGGGGAGGCAGACATAGTTGTATGCATGCACCCCAACAGTTTTGTGATATGCTAGGGCATCTCTACTAGGTTTTTCTTTTTAAATTTTCTGTGGTAATTGTTGTTTACTGGAAATTCTAATATTAAAATTTCAGCAAAAGCCTTTAACATTTTCTGTTCATTTCTCACTAATTAGAGTATTATAATTCACTGTCTGGCTATGACCTAGCCAAAGACTTAAACTTTAAGTCTTTTAAATCATCAGGCTTCTTTTCACAGTCCTTACTTGCCTCTTTCTTTTCCTTCCTTCCTTCCTTCCTTCCTTCCTTCCTTCCTTCCTTCCTTCCTTCCTTCCTTCCTTCCTCCCTTCCTCCCTCCCTTCCTTCTTTCCTTCCTTCCTCTCTTCCATCCATCTGTTCTTCTCTCATGTATTACATATCCTGACCACAGTTTCCGCTACTTCCTTCCCTCCCAACAGCCCCCCCATCCTCTCCTCCTCTGTTTCCCTTCAGGAAAAGGTAGGTCTCCCAGGGATATCAACCAAACATGGCATATCAAGTTGCAATAAGACTAGGCACATCCCCTTGTATGAAAGCTAGACAAGGCAACCCAGTAGGATGAAAAGGGTCCCAGAAGCAGGCAAAAGAGCCAGAGACAGGCCCTGCTCTCCCTGTTAAGTATACAAGAATACCAAGCTCACAACCATGACATATATGCAGAGGACCTAGGTCAGACCTGTGTAGGCTTCCTGATTGCCCCTCCAGTCTTTGTGAGCCCATATGGTCCCTGATTAGTTGATTCTGTGGGCTGTTTTCTTGTGGTGTCCTTGATCTCTTTGGCATCTATGATCCTTCCTCCCCTTCTTCCACAGGATTTCCTGAGCTCTGCCTAATGTTTGGCTGTGGGTTTTTGTGTCAGTTGCTGGATGAAACCTCTCTTATGATGATTATGTTAGGCCCTGGTCTGGAAGTATAGCAGAGTATATCATTAGGAATAATTTCGTTGATATTTGGTACTATCCTAGGTCTCTAGGCTGTCCAGCAGTGTCAGGCATGGATTCTCTCTTGTGGCATGGGTCTCAAGTTGGATCAGTCATTGGCTGGTTACTTCCACAAATTCTGTGCCCACTTTACCCCAGCATATCTTGCAGGCAGGACAAATTGTAGATCAAAGGTTTTGTGGCTGAGTTGATGTCCTGTTCTCTCCACTGGGGGTCTTGCCTGGTTACAGAAGATGGTCAGTTCAGGCTCCATATCCTCCATTACTAGGAGTCTTTGACAGAGTAACTCCCATAGATTTTAGGGAGCTTTCATCACACTAGGTTTCTACCTTGCCCTAAAATGCCTCCTAGTTCCTGTTGTCTCTCCCAATACTCTCTCCCTACACCTTCCCCACCTGATCTCTCCTGTTCCCATTTTCCCCTCCCAGAAAGATCCATTTGTCTCCCCTTGAGCCTTGTTACTTAGCCTCTCTGGATTTGTGGATTGTAGCATGGTTATCTTTACTTTACAACTAATACTTACTTATAAGTGAGTACGTACCATGCTTGTCTTTCTGGGTCTGAGTTACCTTACTCAGGATAATTTTTTTTCTAGTTCCATCCATTTGCCTGCAAATTTCATGATGTTATTTTTTTAACAGCTGAGTAATGCTCCAATATGTAAATGTGCCACATTTTCTTTATCCATTTTTTTGGTTGAGGGACATGTAGGTTGTTTCCAGGTTATGTCTATTATGAATAAAGTTGCTGTTAATATAGTTGAGCAAGTGTCCTTGTGGTAGGAGAAAGCATCCTTTGAGTATATGCTCAAGAGTGATATAGCTGGGTCTTGAGGTAGATTGATTTCAAGTTTGGACTCCCACCACCAATGGAGGAGTGTTTCCCTTACTGCATATCCTTGTCAGCATGAGCTGTCACTTATGTTTTTGATTTTAGCCATTCTGACAGGTGTGTGATGGGATCACAGTCTTTTTGATTTGCATTTCCATGGGTAAGGATGTTGAACTGTTCAACATCTCTAAGAACAAACACTTCAGGAAGGCAGAATTTTGACTTTGTGTATGAAAGACTTTTTATTAGTCAGTGACACCCAGAATCTTCCACATGAGATGATGGGGGCATGGCCAGCAATGGCCAGAACTACCTGTGAAACTTCTGGTAGATGATAACTTTTAGTGGGCAAATGAAGAAAATTAGAGTCTTTTCTGACTTGAAGCTCTGGGAGAATATTTTATAACCTAGAAAGTTCGGTATTCTTTCTGAATTCTGTCTTTCTGTATATCAGGGATTACATCCATTTCTGTATGTGGTATGTCACTCTGAATGTAGTGGCAAAAGGAGGCGTGTCCAAGTAGCTACCTTCTTCTCTTCTACCTGTCTTGCATGTCTTGACACAGCTGATGAGAAATCAGTTGCCTGAAAGCTCTGGGATCATTGTGGGAGATGGCACAGAAAGAGTGTAAGATCTGGAGGTGGTGGAGACACTTTCTTCTAAGCACAACAGGGCAGCTGAATGTATGAATCCTTAGCTGTTGTGGCAACATGTGCAAACCTGAGCACAGCCACACCAGACCAAATTTCAGCATGGACAGGGGAGTTAGACAAACAACCCCACTCACAGCTGTGCTGCTATTGGCAGTTGTTAGCGCTTGGAGAGGGAGAGTCAGTAGTAGACTACACTCCAGTGGAAGACCAAGCATCCATGAATAAGTGGGCAGGATAAATTTGTCTTGCAGGGTTAAAAAAAATGTATACCAAGTTGGGGGAGTAATGAAGGGGAGTGGATAAGGGAAGAGGTGGGGGAGGTGTGAATATGATCAAAATATGTTATATGAATTTCTCAAAGAACTAATAATTGTTGCAATAGAAATTTAAAAGTGAATCTCACCTGTGGGGGAGCTTTTCTCATTTTGCTGTTAGGCAGAGGGAAACCCTCTCCCATTTCCTCTCTGATGTGGAGGGAAAGGAAAGAATAGTTCTTGCTCAAAGTTTCTGTGTGCAACCTTTCTGGGCTGGGGTTCAGAGAGTTGCTCATCTATGCTGCTGGACTCTGTTAGTGAACTCTAGGTAGCCAGTCTGATGAGAACCACATAAAAAAATTGGAGTGTTGGAAGACATAGAAACTGTCTCGTGTTTGAAGCCTAGTATTGGTTAACTGATTATTTTTCTTAGTCATGTGTCTACAATTTAAAAGGTAATTGTCAATTATTTGATTTTGAGGAATGATTGTCTTTATATGTAGACATTTATTTATTTTGAGACAGAGTCGCGTGTATTCCTGGTTGTGCCACTGTATCCAATTTTATGTGGTGCGGGAGATACAATCCTGGGCTCGTGCATGCCAGGCAGAAACTTTGCCAACTGAAGTTCATCTCCATCCTGGTTCTGGAATATTAAAAAAATGCTTTTCTAACTCTTTCCCTTGGAGATAGGTTTTGACCTACCTTCTAAATTTTACTAATAAAGTAAATTTTTACTAATAAAGCATACATAAATTCCAATTCTGATTTTTTAAAAATCCACTGTTTTAACATTGAGGACATTTTGTACACAGTGCTGAAACATGGAATTTGTAGAAATTATTACCATAAAAGTAAATTGGAGGTTGCTAAAATAACTATGGTGAAATACAGAGACATAGGAAGGTTTTATTTGGGGTGTGTGTGTGTGAAATTTAAACCTGTAGGATAGTAGCAGACAAACTGGGCTTTGTAGAAATGCAGATTTCAAGGAGCTAAATTCTAGGTGATACAAACCCCAAGATTAGGCAATGTATTGAGTTTCTATTTTATTTTTTGTGTTCCTATTTTAAAATTTACTTAAATCCCTTATGAAAATATCAATAAAATAAAAACAAAGACAATGAGAAATAGTCTAACTGTATTCCATAAAGAACTGATGAAAGATTCAATCAGCTTCATGACTATTCTCTGGAAGTCAACATTGATAAAAGTAGTATAAATGTCATTCTTATTAAATAAAGATGGACAACATCACCAGAATCAAGATCCAGAGTTCAGAGCTTTTAAACATCATTGGCTTGAACACAGAATCAAAAGGCCTCATTTCTAAGAAGTGGTATTCATTTTGGGAGGCAAGGAGATGAGAGGAATGTAGAAATCAAGCTTTCCTTAAATGTGGATATGCTTGTTAGCTGTGTTGAAAATAACAGATCTTCAGTCTTTCTCCAGTGAGGAATCCAGCTACCAGGACATTAAATATCTCACCTTAGAATATGCCTTTGGGAATGTGTTGTCTCTTCATTTTTAGCTTGTGGAAATTCCTTCAGAGAGTACGAAGATTCTGTCCAGGGAGAGACTCAGATGCTCAACAAAGTTCCCAACCAAGATTGTCCAAGATTGGTCATTTGGAATGGGACAAGGAAGGAGCCATCTCAAAGCTTATATTTCAGTAGTCTTCTCTTCACACAAGAGACCATTGGAGGAAATAATACCAAACGGGTTTTCTTGCTTAATTTTTTTTTGTTGTTCTTTTGAGACAGGTTTTTACTCTGTAGCCCATGCTCGCCTGGTATTCAGTATGTAGCCCAGGCTGCTTTGAACTCATGGCAATCCCTCTGCCTTAGCCTCTTAACCACTGGGCTTATAGGCATGAGTCACTACACTCAGCTTTCTGCTTGAGTATTTAATTCTTCTAATTTTGATAAGATGTAAAGTTGTGTATATGTGTATGGAGTTAGTTCTCAGTTACACACTGCTTGACAAGACCATAACAGGGGCTGCGAGGCAAGCATTGGCCGAAGTGCAGACATCTTGAGGTAGTGGGCTGAATTCTCAACTGGGTCCTACCCTCCTGCTATTTTTTAGGAGAAATTTGGCAATGGCCGAATATTTTATTATGAAACTGGTACCCATAGGGTAAGACGTTCCCAAATGTACAGCACTTACCAAGTCATTTTCTAGCCTCAAATATCAATAGTGCCAATGTTGAAAATTATGTAACGGAGTTGGCAGGAACAGAAGCTGTAAGGCTCAGTTTATGTTTAGGCAACATGGTATTGATATGGATATCTGGTATAAGTCAGATAAAATGTGGCTGACATTGGACAAGGGGGAAGAGGACTATGAGTCAGCACAAAATGGCTAACACTGAATGTCTAGGCAACTCCACGTATACGGTGATGTAATCTGTTATATAACTATTTTTGGCAGAGTGCTACTTTTGTATGATCGTGTATAAACGTGGGTTTAAGGTCAGGTCCCTGATCCCTTAGCCTCTGCTTTTGCCAACCTGCTGATGTATATCTGTCCTAGGCCTGTAGTGCAGTGCAGACACAAAGATGTCAGTAGCAAGTTTGGGACTGTGGTCAGTATAAAGAGGCAGGAAAGGAATAAAGAATCTAATAAAGTAATAAAGAGATTAGTTGAATATAATTCTATGTGATACATACACACACACACATATGTACATCACATTGTGGTTTAGGAATTGTTTTATAATCATGTTTATCTATCATCTATCTATCTATCTATCTATCTATCTATCTATCTATCTATCTATCATCTATCTATCTATCTACTGTAAACTGAGGTGGGACTGCTGAATTCATGGAACCAAATGAGGGGACATGTAGTAGAATATTATTTTAAGGTATGTTACTTTTGTTTACATTGCATTTATTTAACTCTGTGAAGCTGTGTTACTGTGCCTGTGTAAAACACTTGATGGTTTAATAAAGAACTGGCCAATAGTAAGGCAGGAGAAAGGATAGGTGGGGCTGGCAGGCAGAGAGTATGTATAGGAGAAAACTAGGAGCCAGAGCAGGAGGAGGAGATCAGGTGCCAGCCACCCAGAGACACAGCAAGCCACAGAGTAAGAGTAAGATTCGCAGAAGAGAACAGGAAAAGCCCATAGGCAAAATGTAGATGGATAAGTTAAGGAAAGCTGGCAAGAAACAAGCCAAGCTAAGGCTGGGCATTCATAAGTAAGAATAAGCCTCTGTGTGTGATTTATTTGGGAGCTGGGTGGTGGCCCCCTTAAAAGAACCAAACAACAACAACAACAATGGGGACAAGGGATTTTACAGAAAACTCCATAATGTTGACAGGAACGCTGCCCAATACCCAATAGATTTTCAAAATTGAGCCGATGCGAAAAGTATGGGCCACGTAAGGAGAGGGCGCCATGGGCAATGAGTGGGGCTGGGTTCAGAGTCAAGAATGCAGCACCACCAGCTGTGGTCCCAGTAGATCCATTTTGGTAGCATTTGGGACCCCAGGACCTTGGTATTATGTCGAGGGACTGGTTTTCTACATGGTAAGTGAGGAATGTGACTCGGTTATTTTACCTGCTCCAAGATGGCAGACCTGGCTGTGTGACTTTTCAAAGCTTGGGAAGATGCTATAGGAATATGGAGATGATGAAACAAACCAAATTTATAAAATCCACATCAGTATGGCTTAGGAATCAGTTTATATAATCATTGGAGTATTTCATGTGTTTGAAAGAAATTTGACATACTGGATACTCTGATTACAATTTGGAATGTATAATTAGGTCTAGCCTCATGACTTTTAAAGATAGAGCTGGTTTATATGGTCAATAGTATTAAAATGCTTATAATAACCTGGTTTAGTATAATTTAAGTTTGATTTGTTGTAAGAATTGCTTATGACAGGAGATTTTGCTGTTTTGGTTTGTAAATCTATCAGGTATTTGAGGCATCTGAAAGAAACTGGTGTGTATATCAAATGCTGGAGGGAGGTGAATAACTCAATTCATAAATTAATCATTTAAGCTTATAAGTCAATTAATCATATTCAAATAAAAAGATGACCATATACGTTTATATAAAAACATTAGATTTATAATGAGACCTTCTTTTCTATCTTTTTGAGACGGGGTCTCATGTAGACAAACTGGCTTTGAACTTACTATGTAGCCAAGAATGACCTAGACATTCTGATCCTCCTGCCTCCACTTTCCAAGTCTTGGGATCCCAGGTAAATGCCACCATGCCCTGATATACAGCACATTTTTTTTTTTTTTTTGTCTTCAATAATAAGACTTTCAAATTGACTTCAGAGACAGGTAACTGTGGTCTTTGGAATTTACCCTTCCAATATATTTAAGTAAAACCTAATTTCCTAGGAGTATATTTCTTAGTGAAAAAAAAAATGACCATGGATATGTAAAAGCTCAGATGAGACCAGTAAACATTCAAGAAGTGAAACCAGCAGTAACTCTGCATGCCCCATGCTGGCTGTGAGTCCCTGCAATGAAACTCCCACCACTGGGTGTTTATTTCATGAGATGCTGAGTGTCATGACTTGTTGCAGGTAAGGATCAATACCTCCACCCTCTCCAAAAACAAAACAAAACAAAACAAAAAAACAAAAACAAAACAAAACAAAAAAACAACAACAAAAAACCCACTGATTTTTGGAGTCAATTGTTTTATTGTTGTTATTTTCACACCGAGGAGACTTAGTTACATGAAGTGTATTCAGTAGGTTGGTTATCAGTAGTAGAAGCACAAGGATGCAGACAGTGGAACATGGAGGAATGCCCTTTATCAGAGTGAGAGCATGTGACTGAAGCACACCACTCCAAACGGCCTATGTACAGGTGCAATCTAAATTCCAGTTATGTGCAGACAGAGTCACAGAGTAAAGGACACAGGGTCGCTGTACATCTAGCCAGCCGGTGAAAACTGCTCACAACAAACACACAAAAGGACAAAAATGACTTTAAAGTGCATCCAAAGGAGTCTTGAGGGCGTGAAGATAGGGGCAGAGATGTTTCTGTAGAATCCAGGCAAACAACGGCAGTGTGAGACCCTGACCTCCCCTAGGAAGATCCTTCACAAAAATGGCATTCTGATATGTTTTAATCCTTCCAAAATATATTCATTAAAAATTCTAAAAAATTGTTTTTATTCTTTTGATTGGCATAGTTATTGTATATATTTGTGGGGTGGAATAACATGACCAAATCTGGGTCATAGGTTCTGCTGTAGTCCAAGAAAAAGGTATGGTTGGCAGTAACTGTACATCTTAAAACAGAAGATTTTGTGTACTTTTGATATTTTTAACATAACCCATTTAAAAGACAGGTTATATCTTGTAGGGCATATATCTATGTTAGAATCAACATTAATGGTATTTTCTGTTTTAAAAATATGCAAATAATAAATGCATAACTTATCTTTTTTTTTTTTAACACTAGCAGTGGCTTCATTGAACCAGGAGGGTAGTGTTTGCTACTCTTACTTTTTTTGCTATTTTTGAGACAGGGTCTCATGTAGCCCAAGCTGGCCAGGAGTTTCCAATCCTTCTGCCTCTATCTCTTCAGTTTTGGGGGTACAGGTATACTGTCATGCCTAGCTTGCACTCATATTTTCATGCATCTCTCTGTGTCTGCATTGTGAAGAGAGAAGGAAGCTGTTGCTTATGGAGACTTGAGAAAACAAGATTGGGTACAGGGACCATGAAGGATTCTATGCCGAGTGCCACGGAAACTCTCTATTCTGGATGGACAGTCTGACTCTTTGAGAACCTTCAGCCTCCAAACAGCCAGTGATAGAGGAACATCACTGGCTCTGCATCCAGACATCCTTTCTTTAGGGCAAATTGTCTGGTAAAGCCTAAGATTGATGAGGTTGTTCAATTTAATACTCGGGCTTATGTGGATGATTTAGGTACCCTGCTGTGGTGGATTGTTCTGGGCTATTTTGCTCCGGTTAGTCATTATATTAGCTTTCACTCATATTGTATTACAAAGTGAAATATTAAAGGTTTTAGTTGTGGGAACATCTGTGTATATATGTGTGTAAAGAACTTACCCTCCCAGTCAGAAACTGTATTTTAACAGAAGCAGGAAATAAACTGCCCACTGCACTATGAAGCCTGTGTTTTCACTTGTTCGCCCAGGGACACAGAAAAATTTAGGGATAAGATGGTATCAATAGGTTGTATATCTGTCTGCCATTTTTATAAGGGAACTTCTTAGACCCATCATATATCTATATAAGAACACAAACACAGTCTAATTTTTCCAGGCATGTTTGCTAATTATCCATTTCAATTTCCATGTGGATGAATCTTGCTTTACATAGCAAACGGATTCCAGAAAAATAATCTAGAATTTTTAAAAAGGAAGTATTTTCAGTGTGGTAGTGTAACTTGCTACTTAAAGAAACCATGCGATAAGCTACTTTGAAAATGAAGAATGCTTCTGTGAAACAAAGAATTTCATTGATTTTCAAACAGTCTGATTAAAATACACACCTAAAAGTTTATTAGTAGATTAGGACTGTCTAGAAGAGTAGTTGTAAGGAATAAAAAACAGAACAGATAAACTTCATTTTACAACAAACACTACATAGAATGACTCATGGACTGTTTATTGACTATATTCAGAAGCCCTGAATATATGCATTATTGGTATTTTATGGCTTTAATTAAGACAATCGTCTCTTATGAAATACTATAAAGTGCAATATTAAAAAATTAAAAAACCCAAAAGGCATCCATTGTCCTTCAGTTTTATCCTGATGACAAGAATTGGGGATTCATTGAATTAACTGGCAAGGAATTCTCTGCCTTAATTCATACATGTAGTTCATTCTGGAAATGATTTTATTCTGGGATTCAGACCTATTTCACTTTTCTCTTGTTTGTGTGGGTGTAATATGATTTAAGAAAATTAGTACTTTCTCTTGGCTAGCTGAGTGTTATACAGAGCTGTCAGCACCCAAGGCCTTTATTACTTACATATCCATTATGAAGAAATTGCAACCCAAGAGGAAATTCCCACCTTTTGTTGACCAGGTTCCTAGTCAGGAAGTGTCCTTACTGTTTCTATCAACCTACTTCGTGGGAAGCAAATGCATGGTGGGGCTCATAACAAGAGGAGCTTTAACCCTTTTTTTCTGACTTCCCATTTGAAAGGAGAATGTTACTTCCTCTTGGTAATCAACGCAGGCAAGCATAAACCCAGAGTCTTGGGATGATCTAACATGGCTCCCTTCCCATCTCCTTTGTGACTATGGAATGAAGATGTAAGATGCAAACAGAGCTGTGATCTTAACCTCACCAGCACTCTGTGATAATGCTGTGACCAGTGTTCATCTTGACACCAGACAACCAATTCTCATTGGTACCATATTCAAGTCTACTGGTCCTTGGAAGGTGTTTACGCTGTTGTGCTCCTCTGTGGTTGTGGATTTTGCCTACCATTCAAAAGCAATCAGAATGGTCTCCTCCAGGGAGCAGTCATGCACAGAAAAGTGTTGGGAGTAAAGGTATAGAATTTTTGAAGATATACATTGAGGAGGAACAGGGACAGCAGCAGGAAGAAAAGGAGAAGGAGAAAAAGGAGGGGGTAGAAGAGGAAAACATCTAAATAAACAATAAAATTCAAGGACACTTCTGATGAAAATGAGTAGAGGGTCCCACAGTAGCAACTTTCAACCATGTCATGGATAAAGATCAAAAAGTGTTCAAATGCATTTGTCTTCTGCCACGAGGGAAAAAAATAGGTGAAGTCATCAGCCGGATGGTCTTTGGGTGGAACTGGATGGGAACTTTTCTGACCTTGGGTATACTAGGATCTCTTTGCTGACGTCCCATGATTTAATATTGGTGGTCCTTTGTACTACAGTGACCAGCAGACAGATTGCCCTACTGGAATCAGTCCTTTGTGGGAGCCCACACACGTCCATGGCACTTTTCCATCCTCAGGTGTTTATTAATTTTCCAGTTTAGCCCATTAATGTTTTAGGAAAAGGGGCTTAGGCAACATGTTTTGCCATTCAATCCCTCACTATACACTAATTTGAGCTCCTCTACCTAAACTTTCAGGACTGGTTTGGTCTCTCAAAAACCAGCTAGGTCATGCATTTGTTTGTCCTTTGTGGGGCCCTCCCTCCCACTCTTTCTTAAGAAAACCCATTAGCAAGATTAAAGACTTTGGTGACATTTAGGTAGTTTGGAGCAAGGTTGATTGTCCATGTGTGAGAAAGGCGTGTGGATGCATGCTGTCTGGGAGGTCTACATGGAAAGCAAGCCACTTCCAGATGTAGTAAACATGAACACATCTGTGATTCCACAGAAGTCCATGTCCTCCTGTTGCTGAGGCACCACCGCCTATGTAGACCCAAAGTGCCCAGTGACATGAAAGAAATATTTCAAAGGTGCAATAACATGTATTGAATCTGAGCTGGCTGTATTTCCTTTATTGCTTTTCTTGTTAGCTATATTTCAAAGAATATGAGGCTGTGAGATTAAAAAGGACCACAAAGATCCAGAGGCAGGAAACTAAACTCAGACAGATACTGACTGGGCCAAGGCACGGGAACCTTCTTCCCTGAGGCCTTCTTGACATGTGATTTTTCAAATAAACCTAGGACATATATAGGCTCTAGTAATTGATTAAAAATGTCTGCTATTTGTAACCACTTTAAACATCACAGATATATTTCAATTGCTTTCTTTTTTTTTTTTTTTTTTTTTTTTTTTTTTTTTTTTTTTTTTTTTTTTTTTTGGTTTTTCGAGACAGGGTTTCTCTGTGTAGCTTTGCGCCTTTCCTGGAGCTCACTTGGTAGCCCAGGCTGGCCTCGAACTCACAGAGATCCGCCTGGCTCTGCCTCCCGAGTGCTGGGATTAAAGGCGTGCGCCACCACCGCCCGGCTCAATTGCTTTCTTAAGGATTCTACCACATGTAAATTATTTTCTCATTTCCCCCTTTTGATTTTTATATTTTTCTCCCAATCTCTCTTAGTGGGAAAGCCTTGCCTACTAATGTAAGAAAATGTTGTGAGAGAGGCCTGTGAGAGAGGATGATAGCTTTAAAAACTAATAGGTCAGGTGATTATCTACAAATGGGTGACAGCTTCTATAGTACACTTTTTCTGTCTGTAACATGTTACTTGTTGGAGTCACAATCTTTCTGGGAGCAGGGAAGCATAGAATGTGTGTGTGTGTGTGTGTGTGTGTGTGTGTGTGTGTGTGTGTGTGTGTGTAGGTATGTGTGTGTATGTCTGTGTGTGTGTGTATGTGTGAAAACCCACTGAAATTCTCTGAAATGCTTACATTCAAACAAGCATCAGACTCTATCAAATGCTTCAATGCAATTCTTTCAATAGAATACATCCAATTCCATCTTCCCCTCTGTCTGGCCAGTAGCTCTAACAATTGTCTCTTCTGTGATCAGCTTTCTGTTAAGGTGGTCTGGGTGTGGACAATCTTCTTTTATAGGCCCCATCTTCCTCCACCTTAGGTCAGAGAAGTATTTACAAGATGCAGGAAGTGGTGGTGGTGGTAGGGAGTTGGCCATTTCTCTCTGGCCAGGAGCTGATGTATGCTAACGTTAACAGAAATCTAATCACCGAGGCAGTGTGTTTTGCTGAAAGGCCTCCAAACCACCTGACTCATGTCTTCCCTAGGAAAGAAATTCCGCTGTCAAGTGTCACCTGTCAGAGGCTTTGCAAAGCATTTTCCTCGAATATGAAATGGTCCTTGCCTCTTTTCATAGCACTTTAAAGCGAGACATCAGACATTCCACATCATCTGCTGAGCTGGCCAACAACCCTATCCCTGAATCTCTGAATACATATTCTGGTCTGCTGACACCACCTGGAATGTTTAGGTCCTGGGAAGTCGAATAACACCATTTAATCTCATGCTCCATCTCATCAGGAACTGCCTGGGTCCAGAGGGCAGATGGATATGTCATGGGCATTCTTAAATGCAAATCTAGGAGCTTCTATTTTAGAATCCCTAGTCTGGACCAAGTTTCTCTCCTGTTCCAGGGTTGCCTGGGGCTAGAGGAGAGGTGTCAGCAAGCAAGACAGGCTTGGATTTCTGTGAGTTAATGGACATTTGGGTACAAGTCCTTTATTTTAAAATGAATGGTAAATTTTGGCCTGAACTTTTGGTATTATTTTATACCCTGCTCCTGAGAAGCAAAGAGATAGCAGTCTAAAATTTTCTCCCATCCCTCTTATTGCATATTTTTGCCTCTCTGTAAGCATTAGGGACACAGGTGGAATATGTGTATATGCATAGAATAAAAAACTCTTTAGTTCATAAATGTTCACTTTGGTTAGTGGGCATGACTTTCCTTTCCCTTGGCTGTCAAATTTGATGCTCTTTGCTTTGGAATTCCAAATGTGATTGGGCCCAAAGGGTGATGATGTAATTGTTATTGTATGTCTGCAGATCTGGAACACTTGTATACATTGATATGCAAGAAAGAAATTAGAGATGATCTGAAACTAGCATGTAGAAAGCAGTTTTACATTAATGTGAATGATTCCAGGTCAACATATGGCCACATAACCACACACTCCTCAATGAAAGCAGTAAGAGCCAGCAGTGGATGGTGCCTGAGCACCATTCAGTGAGGGGAGCACTATGGAGGTAGGGACTGGTCCTGGGAATGTTGTCTTCTCAAAGCAACTTTTCATTAAAGACCATAACACTCCCTATGAAGCAGAACTCCCAGCTCTTAGGCACCTGGAGTGCTTCCTGGCTTCTTGGTGAGGAGGTAAGGGGAGTGAGTGTGGGAATAGTAATGGCTGGACCAGACATTCTGTGACTTTTCTTATGTTACAGTCCATTTGTAGTTGGTTAAAAAAAATCAATTTTAAGCAATAAACCACCCAGAAATCAGAATTTATCCAACCATCATCATGTAGCCCAGACAACAATCTGAGATTTTAAAACTGAAAACTCACTTTTCCTTGTCTTTCCAAGGTAGCAGCATAAATGCTTGCTTCAAACAAACTCCAACTCTTGATGTGGGTTTCTCTCTCACCATTGAAAATTGCCAGCACTCAGGAGGCAGAGACAGGCAGATCTCTGTGAGTTTGTGGCCAGTCTGGTCTACAGAGTGAGTTCCAAGATAGCCAGGGCAGTTACACAGAGAAACAAACAAACAAACAAACCAAAAATCCAACTTTGCATGGTTGGAGAGCCTGGAAAGCCAGTTTCTCAGCTGGCAGACCTTTTGATATCTTGTGTTCTTTGCGGCCCCCCCCCCCCACTTTGAAGTACCTTTTGCTTATGAGTGAAGTGGTCTTGGGCTTGGTTCTCCCTGTTGTTGCCATGCTCTGTAAATGAATGGAGGTTTTGTGGAGGGGATGCTGAAATTGATCTGGGGTGTTGGGTTACCCCACCTTTTTATTCAGCTTTGAGTTCTGCACCCCTCCTCCCTATGTTAAATGATGTTCACAACACAGTCAGAAAAGGCACAGTGACAGATCAGCACTCGAATGTCTGATGACATTCTCCACTTATGGTGTGTGCCGATTTACATGCAGGGGGTCACCCTCTATTTACTTTTTCAATGGACTTTAAGGAGAAAGCATGGTTTAGGGAAATGAAAAACTCTGCACATTTTTCAGTTTAGTTTGTCCTGCTGCTATCAACCAGTCTCATTTCCTACCGAAATAAACCAGAGAAATCACACATGATGTCAGACAGAGCTTGGGGACACTCAGTGAATGAGCTGGTCCCACGTGAAGCTGAGCAAAATCAGTAAATCATATCAGAGCGACTGCTTCAGAGCAGCATAGGGAAACTATGGAATACAGTCTCCAGTGTGCTCGGAACACTGGAGTCCCAGGTGGGATTATGATGGGAGGAAGGACATGGATGTTGCACAGATCTACACCAAATTCAGGACACAGGACTTGGAAACCATTCTGGGGGGTAAATGGGTAAATGCCTCTGCAAACAAACCCAAACTGCCTCAATCAAGCACTGGGAATGATTCTTAGACTGCAGCCCTTGGTGACCACACTGAGAAATGCTCTAAGGAGCTACGCCCTTAGGTTCCCATCAGTGGCAGCTCCCACTGAGCACCTCTGCTGGACGGTGTTTCTCAGCACACATCTCAGCTCTCTTGGCAGGACTTTGGACTGGATGTGAGCCCTTGGCATTAAAGCATGTCAAATGACAATCATGGCTAAGATCGCCCTTGTTCTTTTGATGATAATGGGCCATGCACTGGAACAAGATAGGCTCAGTTTATATAATTTTGCTGTCCTAGAAAAGCACTAATTTGGTTTTTCATTCATATCATCTACTTGCATGCTGGGGCAATACAAGAAAAAGCAAAACAAAACAAAACAACCTAACCTTCATCAGTTCCCCTTTGGTTACCACCCGGTCTGAGTTTTACCTCTGTCTTAAGGAATCCCATGGGTCTCAGTCAGAGCATCCCAGTGGGGATGTGCAGATGGGTTCTGTTTGGCTTGTGAGAGTATTTTAGAGGTTCTAACAGGGGCTGCTACAGAGTCCCTCTATTAAGCCCCCCTCTCTGCAAACTAGTAAACTAAACAGTACATCCAAAGCAGCCTGGAGATCACAGGAAAAAAATGCTTTGCCTACCAATTCTGTTAATTCACCTTTTGCACTTGAGAGGCAAAGTACAAACTGAAGGTTGAAGGTTAATGCCCCTCTTCAAATAGGTACTATAAATATGCTAGAGCTATCCCTGAAAAGATGCATTTGCACTTAAATATATATGTCTTTATATATATATATAATTTTTCTTTCTGTTTGTGTACAGTCATATATTACTCTATAGGTATAGGAGGAGAGGTATAGTACAGAAACAGGCAGGATTTGTATGCTCATGTGTATATATATTTATAATATTTATATTTATATGTATGTATAGCCTCTGTCCTCTTTTGTGTCATCACAATGAACGTACCTCCGACCAGCGAGGAGTACCTGTCAGTGGTGATGGAGAGATGGTTCTCTTTGTCTCTTACATGGAGTCATTTCAGCAGGCAAGGGTGAGTTGCCTGTGACGTGAATGGCCCCATGAGAATCCATCCTTCCTCTAACTCTCCAAGGAGGGACCCTGGCCTCCCAAGGCTGTCCACAGGCTGCCCCTTCTCAAGACAGCATGTAGCCTGGAACCCAGAGCCAGGAGGGACCATCCACGTGGTTGGTTTAAGATATGGCTTTTCCACTAGATGGAGACAGGGCACTCGAGCACTTTGTCTTCCAGGAGGACGCTGACCACCAGGAACACGAAGTAGAGGCCAAACATGATGAAGCCCAGTATTTTGTTCATCCGCCATTTGCAGAGGGCGATAGAGAGGATGACGAAAAGCAACATGATGAAGAGGAGGACGATGGCGCAGAAGAGGCCGTTGCTGCTGACAGTCACTGGCTTGAATCTGTGGATGATGGTGTAGAGGAGCCAGGGCAGTGGAAGCCTGAGAGGAAGAAAGGCAGGCAGGAGGGGGGGGGGATAGCAGTCAGGCGTGGGGAGGAAGCGCTGGAAGATGACCGTCTATGGCTTAGGAGGGTGATACTTTCGGGTCACTAGGACAAATGACTGGCCCAGGAGACTATGGAAAGAAGTCAGGAAGACCTTTGGAATCCTGACCAGTTTCCTGACTCATTTCTTCTCTGGCAGACTACCTCAAAAATGTGACTGCTACAGGTGATGTCTGAATTTGATTCACATCAGTTTTTATTTTCTTCCCAGGGGAGATTACAATGTGCTCCCAGTCCTGGAAAGGTGAACCAGATTTGCACGGGGTGAAGGAGAAGAGGACAGCAGAAAAAAAAAAAGGTGTAGGGATGGGTGGGGAATGCAGAGAAAAGACAATCTAACCTTCAGAACGGAGACAGAGAGGCGAGGACTTCTTTGAGAACCTAAGATGCAGTGAGGTTGCATGATGGTGGTGGGGACCAAGGTACAATGTGGCAGTCTGAAGTTTATTCTGGGAAAGATGCTGACCATCATTTATTAAAAAGGGTCTTGGGCTGGGCATAGTGGTGTATGCCTTTAATCCCAGCACTCAGGAGGCAGAGGCAGGCCGATCTCTGAGTTTTGAGGCAAGCCTGCTCTACAGAGTGAGTTCCAGAACAGCTAGTACTACATAGTGAGATACTGTTTCGAACAAACAAACAAACAACAAACAAAAGAGGGTCTTATATTTATGATGACTTAAAACACTTTATTATAAAATTTCCTACCGATTTTCTTGCTTTGGACTGGCCTCTGAAATCTGACAACACCCATTGTTGCTAATCAGAGTGATGTCTGTGACATACACCAGGATGAGTCATCACTGGGAACACACAGGAGTTAGAAATATGGCTGAAAATACCTGGTTTCAGTGGTGTGTTGCCACCTGGAGGCAGCTCTGTGGCATGCAGACAGTTACTGGCTAGAGTATGGCTAGTTATGGTTCTGGGATGTGGGGGAGGAAGTAATCTTTTGAAACCCCCAATTTCCTAATGGAAAAGCAAATAGGACGTAAGCAGGATTTCAAAAACAGCCAATAGGTTCTGAAAGAAAATGTGTGTGGAACTAGAGCCCACATTAGGTATGTATTTTTGAATTCCCAGGGCTAGCATATGCAGACCCCTAGGCTCTTTGCTGCTCCGGGCAGAGCACAAGTGATTGACATCATGGCCTGAGATGACCAGCACAGGTGCTTTGCTCACTGGAGCCTGGGTGGGAGATGCTTACTTCAGTGGCTCTTGCTGGACTGGGGGAAACCAAAACACTTTACCCCCACTGAACTCTGGACTACAGCTGGATCTTGAGCATCCCCTTAAGGCCGTCTGTTAAAGGTTTGGTCTCCAGCCTGAGGCTCTTAGGAGGTGATGGAATCTTTAGGAGGCGGGATGGAAGGAAGCTAGGTCACTGGGATCGTGATCTTGAATGGGATTTTGGGACTCTGTTCCTGTCGTTTTTGTGGCCACGAGGTGAACGGGCCGCCTCTGCCACGCCCTCCCACTGTGATAAGCTGGCTGCCCAAAGCAAGAGGGACAAGAGGCCACAGGCTGACGCTTCTGAAGCCACAAGTCAAACCATTTCTCCTTCAGGGAGATAGAGTTTGGATATTTGTCACTGGGGCAGGGAGCTGACCAAGCCACAATCACACACATGCACATGTTCACAACTA
The DNA here is from genome assembly GCF_049852395.1 of Peromyscus maniculatus bairdii. Lineage (NCBI taxonomy): Eukaryota > Metazoa > Chordata > Mammalia > Rodentia > Cricetidae > Peromyscus > Peromyscus maniculatus. The sequence continues at coordinate 107,876,172 of NC_134853.1, forward strand.
ATCACGGGGGGCAGGGAGCTGAGCTACCCACAGTTACACACATACACATGTTCACAACTGATCACGGGGGGTGCAGGGAGCTGACCAACCCACAGTTACACACATACACATGTTCACAACTGATCACAGGGGCAGGGAGCTGAGCTACCCATAGTTACACACATACACATGTTCACAACTGACCACGGGGGGGCGGGGAACGGGACAGGGAGCTAACCAACCTACAGTCACACACATACACACATGCACAACTGATTTTAGTAAAGTTGAGGTGGGTGGTGCTTCAGATAGTTTGTGAAAACTGTTTTTGGAGAGTGACATTTTCCTCACGTCTTGATCTATCAACGCTATTGTCAGTGATCAAGCATAAGGAGAGAACGAGCCGCAAATGCAACTTTAATCAGAAACATGATCATTTCAGTCTCATTTGAGGAAAAAGTTGGGGGTCTTTTTATAATTTCTAGCAATAAGGAATGAGTCAGATAGTGCGTAAGCCAGTGTAGTGTTATGTGGCTATTTAAAATCATGAGCTTAGAGATCGGGACTACTGGGCAGCTGGAAGGGTGCTTGCGTAGCATGCAAGATGCCCTGGGTTCATCAGTATTGCCTAAGACAGACATGGCGCCTTAATCCCAGCCCCTGGGATGTGGAGGGCAGGAGGATCAGGAGTTCAAAGTCATTCTCTGCTACATAGGCAGTCTGAGGCCAGCCTGGGCTGCACGGGACCATGACACAACCAAACTACCAAACAACAAACTCTGTAAGCCTTACAGCACTAATAGGAAAATACTCATGATGTAATTTTAAATTCAGTCTTTCTTTCTTTTCTTTTTTTGAGTCGGGGTCTCACGTGGGCTGACTGTGAACTTGCTATTTGGCTGAGGATAATACTGAACTTCTGATCCCCCTGCTTCCACCCCTCATTTGATATCTATGGATTGAAATGCTGGGATCAAATGTAAAGTCTTGTATTTAATTTTAATTAAAAAACGAATGGCACACATCAAACTAGCAATGTAATTTCAATCATGCAAAATGCACATATTTTGAGTGGTTGGTAGATCATCATTGATTTCTATATGTATCTTCTAAAAACTTTTATATACTACTTATATGTGCAAAAGAAAATGCTGGCTACAGAGAAATTTTACACTCACTATATTGTTAACAACACACTCAGTGTCCTGGCAATAAAAACATAAAATTAAACAAATTTTGGAAAAGATTTTTTTTTGAAAAGAAATATATAAAATATATCAACACCCATTAAAATATTCAAAGTATGTAGTCTGTTAATGCTGCTTTAAGGGATTTATGCTAATGAAATAATTAAAGAAGAATTTTCTACATAAAGGTGTGGTGATATATTGTGTACCTCAAAAAGCTTACCTGGGGATCAGAGGCCAGAGTCAGCCACTAAATTAGACATAGAGGTCAGGCAGTGATGGCACATACCTTTAATCCTAGCATTTGGGAGGCAGAGATCCATCTGGATCTCTGTGAGTTCAAGGCCACACTGGGAACAGAGCCAGGCATGGTGGCACACGCCTTTAATCCCAGAACTAGGAAGGAAGTAAGATGGCAGGACACAGAAAGGTATATAAGGTGTGAGTAAACAGGAAGTCTCTCTCTTGAGGCTGAGGATTTCATAGAGGTAAGAACGTGGCTGGATTGTTCTGCTTTTCTGATCTTTCAGCTTTCACCCCAATATCTGGCTTCGGGTTTTATTTTTTATTATAAGACCTTTTAAGATTTGTGTTACATAAAGGTATTCATAAAAGCTCTATAATAGCATAAAGCAAAGAAAGAAGAGAAAAGGTCCATTGAAAGACACTGGTTAACCAGGAAGACAACAGGATAAAACACCTGGAGTCACAGTGTTGGTTTCAAGGGCTATAAAAGCACTGAGCAGAACAGTGCATGTGGCCTGCTGGATTACTAGGAGAAGCCACTTTGTGCCAGGTTCATGTGGCTTTAAGTTGGAAAAGATAAGTGACCTCCAAGACAGCAAAACTGAATATTCTCTAAGAAAAATTAATAAATCTTTGCAGAAGATAAAAATTAAGGGCTTTTGGTAGGAGAACCAGGGAAGATTATGAGAGACTTTCCTTTGTTATTATTTATATATAATTTAGTAACAATGAACAAAGAGAATGTTGTAATTTGTCAGAGTATGTACCTTTGGAAAATATGACAAACATGTTTATCTGAATACTTACAATTGTAGTAGACTTTTTTCCTTTTACACTCTAGGACATTCTCCATCCTTCTCCCTCACTGGACCCACTCAGGTTAGTGAAAATTTGTAAGCAGTAGGACTGACAAATATAGTTTATGCCAGAACATCTTCCATCAAAACACACCCATTTATCTGTTCATTCTGGAAGCACTTGTCAGACGCTACCCTGATTAGACAATGGGTTGAGGCTATGTTGAGTTCACTAGAGGGATACTTGAAGGGCTCGCAGACTGGCAGGAAGAAAGAATCATAATGGGAATAAAATATGCAATGTCTAGAAGAGTAGGAGCCCCTGGATTTGAACAGACTCTGGAAAGAGAAGTCAGACTTCCCTGTAGACAGATGAAGAGGCTCCTCAGTGGGTAGAGTACTTGTCCTCAGAGACCCAACTCTAATCCCAGCTACCTTATTTACCTGCTGCATTAGCTCTGTGCTCTCCAGTTTCCATATTCAGAAATATGGTTGATAACACAGAATCCACACGACTGTTGTGTGTTTTAATTTGCTAACTGTGAACACTAAATTAACAATGACAAATGTATGTACAATGGCTTAATAAAAAGGAAAAAGACAGAACAACATTCAAAATGTTCAATGAGAAAGTGGATGTATTTTAGCGAATTTCCCGATTCCAGGGTCAAGAGACCTGTCATCCTGGGAGCAGAGAGACTCTGTGACTTAAGTTTCTCAGGAGCTGACATTTAGGGTCACTTGTCAACTACTTCTGACAAGTTTGATGAAATGGGAGGGATAACAGAGTCCCTTCCAATCTGGCTCACTACAGATGATTCCTACTGAGAATTTCTGTTTGCTCAGCTAGAGGGAAAGAGCTCATCTTCTGTCTTTCACAAAACCTGGGTTGCCAGCACTTTCCAAGCAAAGAGACAGGATGTCAATGCTGGGCCTGGGTGTGTCCTAAGCTGCCTTTGAATCCAATCTTACCTGGTAGAGTAGAAAAAAAATACCATGAAACTGCCAGAGTACCTCAGTTCTACCTGGGCAGTGCATATTCATAATTCGTGGTAAGCACAGTTATGTAAGTGAAATTCTTACTTTCTAGAACATTCTGTATGTAAGTATGTGTTTCTGCTGGTTTAGGGATGACTTGGTTTTATTAAGTTCCCTAAAAACAAAATCCAGCTGGTAAAACAGAATGGTGCTCCTAGGCGTAAGTTTTGGTTGGCACTTGGGTGGGTTTTGGGTTCAGGGAGCCAGCTCAAGTTTCTACAGCTTCTAGGAAGACAAAGACAGGTGGAGCTGGTGTGCATGCTCATAGAATACCATACTCACCCCACAGTGATGTCAAAGATGTTGCTTCCAACAGAGCTGGACACGGCCATATCCCCCAGCCCTTTCCTGGCCACTATGACACTGGTGATAAGATCAGGGATAGAGGTTCCAGCAGCCAAGATGGTCAGACCCATGATCTCTTCACTAATGCCGATGGTCTCTCCAACCTGGATATCACAGCAAGGACAAATATGAGGGCTGGAAGTCACAGAACCCAACATTACTATGTGACCTCTTGTTAATGAGTCCCCCACTCTGTTTTGGAGTAAGTGGTGATGTAATAAAGAAGAGCAAGCCATAGTCACTGATGAAGGAGTTTATGCACTTTAATATCCATACCCAGGACATCATCGATGTGCACATGAGGCTTAAACAGACTATTTCAAATAATAAAGAGCTGTAGAGAACCTGAGTGCAGCCACCACACTTTGTCTTCTAAGACTATTGGGGGAGCTGCAAGATTCATTTGAAAAGCCAATGGACTTAGAACCTAAGGCCAGTACCTGACAATGTCAGCGAGTTTCCAAGGCCCTTCAATCTACTATTGAGTGTCAAGATAGTGTCCCGATTTTTTCTTAATACCTCCAATTATTTCTATCACTCTTAAACACCTATAACCTCTACTGTTTCCACAGGGAACATGACATTGAGTGAACCCAGGTTTAGAAATATGAAACTAAATCAACAAAACAGCTATGTAGAACTAACAGCAAGAAATCAGAGGGTCTTGGTCCCACGGCTGCCTTAAGGACTTGACCTATTGTTAATTGTTCCCTGTATAGTGTCTTGACCTCCTGCTTTCTTAGCTATCAAGTAGGAATAACAATACTTACCTTACAAGGAGGTTATGGGCTAAGTGATAGTTTTCAGGAAAGCCCTTGTAAATAGTACAGCATTATTGAAAAGTGAGAAGGTGCAGTATTTTGTTTCGCTATGGTCTTTGCTTAAGACTGCTGCTTGTGTTTGGACAGTTGGTTTAGCCTCAGCTAGACTCTCCACCCATCTATCTATCTATCCATCCATCCATCCATCCATCCATCCATCCATCCATCCACCTATCTACACTGGGGATCAGACTCAGTGCATTGCACATTCTAGGCCAGCACTCTACCACTAAGCCACATATCCAGCCACGGTTTCTTTGAGATAGCATCTCACTATGTAGCCTAGGCTAGCTTTGTACTTGGGATCCTCTTGCTTCTATTTTTCTGCCTCCTAATTCTAGGATAGTAACTGTAAGCTACCACACATATTTCCTTTGTTTCTTGAGCACCCTATTTTTGGGGGGACTTAAAAAAAACTTACATGTTTTCTGGAGCTGGTGAATTATTGTTCTTAAAAATTTTAGACAGTGTTTTCCAATAGCTTACTTTATGACATCCAGGGTTTTTTTTCTTTAAAAAATAATTTAATAGGTAAAATAACATACAGGAATAAATGATTTTAGGGAATAGAATCTCCTTTTTGATTTATAAGTACATAATATCTTAGTTCCTGGTAACTTAAAAGCAGGCTTTTATTTTGGCAGTTTGCTCCCAAGTCTATTGAGCCGACTCAGTCCTCCAGGCACAGAGATTCACTGCCTGCCCCCAACTGGAAGGTAAGTCCCAGGGCAGGCAAAGACACTTGCCACCAAGCCTGTGACCTGAGTTAGATCTCCAGGACCTACACAGCGGAAGAAGAGAAGCAGTTCCAGCACACTGTCTTCTCTCCACCCTCATACCCACTAGTAAACACTTAAAAAACAAAAAGAAGTAATCTACATGCAAGCAACATCTGGACTGTGGCTATATTATGTTAGAATATTAGGTCATCAAAATTTCTGTTTGAGCTACTGACTTGATTTTCTTTAAGAAAAAAATTGTTAAATGAGGGGCTGGTAAGATGGCTCCAAGACCATCTTCCAAGACCGCTTGCTTCCAATCCCGACCACCTGACCCCCAGAGCTGATACACTGGAAAGAGAGAAGTGACTCTGGAAGTTGTCCTCTGACACCCACGTGCATGCCGTGGCATGTGTATGCTCCTTTCTGCCCCAATACATAAAATCAATGAAACAGTTAATTCTATCTGTCTTGGGATTAGGGCAGGATTTCTAAGTGTTTCTGAAGTAGTCCTAAACATACCCATGCCATATTGTACTGCATATTTTCATGATGTAGTGTTCTCAGGCAAGTCTAAAAATACAATAATGACCAACTCTGAAGGACATGGAGGATACGCTCTGTCCAGCAACATCACATATTCTGAGACTCAGTTGTTCAGGCAGCAACAACAATCAAGTCCCTCTGAGGAGTATACAGACATGCCTTCATCCTTAACAAATGGTTCAATTACATACACACCAAAGAATTGTTTTTAAAATAAATTTATGATTGATCATGAGCAAATGTTTGACTTGTGTATTTGTTTTATAGGGCAATACATCTGGGGTTGTGTAAAAAATTTCTTGGGCAAGAAGAATTGTAAGAAGAAACAGGTTAAGAAGCTGCCTGCCGTAGCTCCAGGAGCCTACTTGCCGCACAAATGAGTTGATCTACTCATGCTGGTGATTTCCCTGGGCAACAGGAGTGCCCTGTTTGAGCAAAATGCTCTCCTTCCTGCTGACTAAATGATTTTCACCCTAAGTATGCTGCAATTGATTTGATACATTCTTAATAATTTAAATTCTTAGAGGGAATGCTATCACAGTGACCATTTAAAGATACACCATTAATATTTGGAGTTTGAATGCCATTCCTGGCAGGAGAGTCCAAAACTGAAGAGAAGCATGGTGGTGTGGTTATGGACATGGGTGAGTCTCCTACAGCCCGGGATACCTTCCAAGTCTCTGATGAGGCTAGCTTTGAGTTCCTGATTCTCCTGCCTCTACCTCCCAAGTGCTAGGATTCCAAACATGTGCCACTCTGCCTGGCTGCTTGGCCATTTTTTTCTTGTCAGCTTTAAATTCAGTTCCTTTATCTGCATATTGTAGCTAATGATTGTTCACCCCCAACCCCCATAGCATCTGAATCTGTGTGCAGGATTGAAAACAAGAGTAGAAAGACAAAGGGATGTGAACGGTCCAGCATGGAGTATACACTCAGCAAACAATGGTTTCCACTCTCATCTTTGAGAACAGAAGCCCCTGAGTCTCACTCACTCAAGTTTTCAAGCACTAATCACTGAGATCTTATCTGGGGATCAGCATTATGACTGGCACTGAGTTAAAAGTGACAAAAATGACATCGTTACACTTGTAATTGAAGCTCAAGGACGAACATTTTGTCTTCAGGACCTTTCTTAATAATCATTGTTAAAAGGCTGGTGAGGGTGGGGAGGTGGCTCAGTGGGTAAGAGCAATTATTGCGCAAGCGTAAAGACCTGAGTTCAGATCCCAGTCATGCATGAGAAAAGGCTTGCAACTCCAGCATGGGGCTTTGGGGCAGAGACAGGAAGAACACTGGAGCTTGCTGCCTGCCAGCCTAGCTGAGAAATAGCAAGATATAGGTTTAGTGAGACACCCTGTCTCAAGGTCATATAAGGTATGGAGCAATAAGGGAGAACATGGAAGACTTCTGTTATACCTATCATACAGACTCACACACCTATGTCCATACATGCATATAATACACACACACACACACACACACACACACACACACACACACACACACATACACACACAGAGCTAGGGACAGTCCTGCTAAGTTGCCTGCCCAAGACAAAATAAAGACACTGAGGTGGGCAGAATCTTGACTTTCTTCGCAGCCCTGGTTGGCCAGGTTTTAGATGATAGACAACAAGAAGCAGCCAGGTTTGCCTCTCTCCACATAGCTGTCTTGATTTCTCCACATGCTGATTTGATTTCTGACCACCGAGATAGGGGAGTAGGAAAACCCAGTCCTGAAATGTAACGTGTCTGTACCACACTCAGTACTGTGACAGTTTCAAAAGGCAAACACATTGATTGACCACGTGACAACCAAGGCCGGAGACAAACCAAGCAGACGGGTGCCACCGGCAGTCTTACCTGGTGTGCCCACCACACCATCAGGTAAGAGAAAACTGCGATCCAAGTGATGGAGCCAAAGAAAGTGATAGGGAAGAACTTCCTGGAAGCCTGCAAGACAACCAGAGGGAAGAGTGTCAGCACTGCCCTCTGTGGTGGAGCGGCAGTCCAAAGCTAAAGCCGTCTTTGCCATCGCCATGATCTCTCTCACATTTCTTACTTCTTGGTTGGATTACCAATCAAAAGACGCTACCTGCCCCTAATCAAGCTGGGAGAGGAAAATTCATTCTTGGAAATTAAAATTGGTGGGAGCTGAATGGTTGTAGAACTAGGGAAGAAATCTCTCTCTCTCCCTTCCTCCATCCCTTTTCCCTTCCCTTCCCTTCTCCCATTTCTTTCTTTGAAACAGGGTGTCATAGCCCAGGATAGCCTAGATGGCCCAGAACTCATTATGTAGTCCAGGTTGGCTTCAGATCCTACCTTCCTGCCTCAGCCTCCCATGTTATGACATGTGACACTGTGTTAGGCTCTGGAAGTCACTTGAGAGAATGTCTGTTCATACCTGTAGCTAGATGCCCCATGTACCCTGCTCCTGTCTTTTATAAGGTCTGGATTTTCTGTTATTCCTTCTGTTAAACATTTTGCATCCTCCCTTTATCTCTTTTTCAGTTTGTTTCCAAGTTCACCTGAATCAGGCCATCAGAATTTACTGCTGGCAAACCATGTGTCATGGTAATCTATATGCCAAAACCTCTTATGTGACTGATTACATGAAAAAAAATGGGAAGGATTAGGAAGTTTGGAAATAGATTAATTCACCTTAGGGTCCCATGAATTATCAGGAAAGCCACCACCACAGATGGCTGGTGATGGCTAGTCTCCAGGACACCAACCACATCCATCAACTGAAGTGGACAGAGGTGGAGATGCCAATCAGGGTGATCCGCACTAGGGTTGGGCAGGTCAGACATCATTCTTGGGAATGTGTTCTCTCCAGTGTGCCACTCTGATCTACATTACAAGTCCCATTCTGCTCCCAGCACTGGACTTCATGTCATCTTGGGCTTGTACAGTGTGATCACACTCAGAGTTCCATTAGATCATCATCAGTAAAATTCTAAATGTAGTTTTTCAGGGCCAATAAGATGGCCCAGTGGGTAAAGGCACCTGCTGCCTAGCCAGACCATCCGTGTCCCATCCCTAGAACCCATGTAGTGAAAGGAGATACCCAACTCCTGCAAGTTGTCTCTGACCACATGGACCAAATAAATGAATGAACAAAGGAATGGATACATACATAAGTAATACATGCAGGATTTCTTACTCAATCCCATTCCAGGGAAATCATGGCTTGCACTGAACTAGTTTCTGCTGATTTCCTTGATGGGAAACATGGGACATACTTAGATAACAGAATGCTGTTTGAGAGCCCACCACCTATTCCTGCCAACACTTTTAATCTCAAAGCTTTTCTATGCCAAGAAAACCACACACTGTGCTTTGATAATGTCACCCAGTTTCTTTCAGGGCAATGACTCCTACAGTTGATGTAGACAGCGGCTGTCTCAGCTGTCTGAAGAGCTGGTCTGGGGTAGTCACAGAGAGACTACTCTGCCACAGCATTTGAAGGCTCATTGGAAGAAAAAAGAAACTCGTGTATGGCAATCTTTTAAATCTGAAGCACAATGATAGGTAGGCTCTATAGTACCAGACCAGGTTTTCAATCTCTGTAAATTTCAAGCGTTGAGTAAATCTTTTGATTATCATTCACTCAGCCCTTAGACTCTACACGAATCTTTTCTCTCTTGACATGACTGTTGCTTGGCGGGGGGAAGGCATTCCCTGGGGTGACTATAAGACCAAATGGGCATGCTCAAGTGGGAGAGGGCATTATGTCATAGCCAAAACTCACTCTTAAAATGTTTCCCTATGCTCCTTCTTCTTCTTAGAAGAAACGTATTTTGAATAAGGACTCTGGTCTGTCTTGGAGACCTGAGCACTTCAGTGGGTGATGGGAAAAACACTTTTTTTTTCAAAGTGGAGCCTACACTTTTGCTTCTCAAACCAAATCTTTAGAAGGCTAGGAGTTGGGTTCTCAAGCTAAGATTCCTCTAGCCAGAGAAGATGCCAGGCTTGCCCAGGCAGGGCACTGAGCTGACTGGACTTCCCAGCTTTTTTTTTTACTTCTGATTGTGAGTCACTGTTTCAGGATTCTAAATGGGATGCAGGTTTCAGTTTCTCAGGGTCATGCTCTGTCATAGGAAGAGAAGGGCGACTCTGGCCACACAAGGCCACCCCTGACTCCAGCATCAACTAGATTAGGGTTCTGAATGTGGCATGAGAAGCACAGAGAACTGTTATCTACTTTGTGGTGAGACATCCATACCTCATGGAGCATCTTCTCAGGCTGTTCTACTTCCAGGCTCATTTACTTACGACATGTATTCTTACTGTTTGTTTTCATTTAATACATTTTAAATTTCCCCCTTGCATATCTGTTGAGATGACATTGTCAGTTGGACTCAAAATACGAAGATTTCCTTATATCACTGAACATTCCCAGCCAAATGGACAAAGCCAGAGATGAGACAAAGGACATAAAGACCCAAATGCAAATCAATCCATTAGTGAAAACCTGCCCAATTCAATATATCTGATACTTATGATTCTTAAGATACCAGTTAATAATTAATAGGCATAAAACATCAAATGTTGAATTAGAGGCTTATTCAAAAAACACTAGAAACAAATATTCTTAGTGAATTTCAAGGTCTTCATCATCGACTAAGAGCAGGTAAAGATTGGGTACCTACTCTATATCCAGACTAGGGGTGGAATTCAGGTCAGCTGACTACCCAACGCATGTGCCTAACATGTGTGTTTTACCAACACTTCCTGAAGAAAATAGGGCCCAAACTGCTCAAAATACACCCAGCCACAGGCAGAGCAAGCACCATCATCATCATCATGCCAGGCTCTATTCACAACATCAGAAAGTAAAAAATGCATCCAGGAGACAGAGGCCAGTGCTCCAGCTGTATGGCCATCTGCCTTCCCAGCCTCCCATATTGTTCTTGCTTCGGAAGTTGCAATCCTTCATGCACCAGCAGTTTGGCTAATTGTTTCTCTGTCAAAATGCTTCACCATGCCCAGTCTCACAACCCAGGAAACCACTTCTCTCACTTTTGTCTAGACCATTCTCCTCATTTGGACTCCATGGTTTCATTCCGGACACCACTGCTACGGAGCATCTGTATGGGTATTAGGTTACCAGTCTCATTGGAAGAGAGAAAATAGCCCTGGAAGCTACGGTCTAACACATCAGGTTATGGTCAGTAATGGTGGCTCATCCTGACATCTGTTAGGATAGGCCTCATACCAATTAGCAAATGAGCAAATTGTGACCATGTGCTGCCCATTTTATTTCCAATGTAATGGTTAGGAACCTAATTGACAGCTAATGTTCCCATTAGAAGCTTTTAGTAGAGCAGTGTGATATTGGTTTGAAAAAAGTCACTGGACAATAGCTGCCTGAGCAAACTGGCCATGTCCTTCTGTTCTAAATTTAATAGTCACTGAGCATCTACTTTGTGCAATGTTCTGAAGAATATACCTTGGGTGGAAGGGATGGGAGTCTTGCTATGTAGCCCAAGCTGGTTTCAAATTTATCATTGAAAATTATCATTTCAAAATTATCATCTATCTGTTTACTTATTAATTCATTTATTTATGTGTGTGTGTGTGTGTGCCCCCGCGCGCACACATATGGGAAGGTGCATGTTTATGCATGTATGTATGAAGGTCTGAAAAGAACTTGTGGGAGTCTGTTATCTCCTTCCACCATGTAGGTCCTGGGAATCAAATTTAGGCCACAAGGCTTGTTAGCAATTGCCTGTACCTGCTGAGTTATCTTGCCGTCCCTTGAAGTACACACACTTTGAGACATTTCCCACAACAGCCCTATTAAGATTCAAAGTGTGGCCACTGGATTACGATAACGGGGGTTGAAATCTCTGCTCCCAAGTGAGCAGTGACTTTCACTTAGAAAAACTAGTTAACCTCTTTAAGTTTTGGTTTCTTCATTTGGAACATGGAGAGGAGGGTTAATACAAATCTAAATGTTCTGAAGAGTCATGTACACAGAAAGTCCAGAAAAGCACCCGAGACATAAAAAGTGCTCCAGTAATAATTGCTGTTGTTACTGTACACTATTGTCTTCATTGCTGTTTTTAAGAGACGAGGAGGCTGGTACCTGGGGAGGCAAAGTGACTGTGGATGTCTGGTGTGGAGGACTCTTGGCTTTCCTCTTAGTAGCTGGCTGTGATTGAACAAACCCTAAACCTCCCCGGGTCACAATCACTTCATCTTGCTACATCATGTATGGCTCCTGCTAGATAATCAATAAATACTCAGTGAATGAATAAATGACCCAAACTACAAACCCTTAGCTGGGTGTTCAGGTTCCTCCCCAGTTCTAATGGATGATCATGTTTTCCTTTCTCAAGAGATACACTCCTCCTTTGCATGAGTATCCAACTCAGGCCACGAGAGAAAATCGCATTGAGTGTTGTATGTAGTGTTTATTATTTTCAGTTTTCATTAAAGCTATGTTTCACATCAAGGTTTACACTTTACCCCTTTCTGCTTTTGAACAAAGTTGTTAATTTAAGAAAACTATAAGTGTGAAGCTCCTATTTAGTATCTGAGCTGAAAGTATGCGTGATCCAATAAACATTGCCATAAAATTTGCATAGAAATGATGTGGGAATAAAAACAAGTGGGAGTAATATTTATTCTCAAATTAGAACTATACAATCATGCGTTCCCTGTAATTACTGGTAAGGTTTGGGATTTTCATCTCCATGAAGAATTAAAAAAAAAAAAAAAACCAACTACTGAACAGACAAAGCTGGTGGGTCCTAAGGAGGCACAAATGTCTGTCTGTTAATTTTCCTAGTCTTTTCCCTCTCCCTTGATATTACCTCCAGGGGCCTTTGTGGGCACACAGAAGGCCTGCAGTAGGACTGAAAACCCAGCACATTATTCTACCCCTGCCATCAATAGGTGAGCTCTATTTCTCTACACTTAGGAGTCGGCTGGCTTTATGACTGGCTTCAATCAATAGAATGTCCTGGCAATGATGGAGCACAAATTCCAAACTAGATCTCAAGAGGGTTTTGTAGTTTTCATTTCTTGTAGCTCTTGGTCTTTTGCTATCCCGTGACTAAGTTCAGACTAGACCGCTTAAAGATTAGAGATCCACGTTGAACACAGACAAGCTGTTTCAGCTGAGACGCTCCTATGACAATCTGCTCCCAGGAGAACTGTCCGGCTGAGCGTAGAATTAACTTCCGATCCTCAGAATCATGGGCCAAAATAAGCTTGTCTTAAACTGAGTTTGAGATGGTGTGTTACAGAGCAAAACGAAAACTGACATAAGAAACAGTCTAATAAAACCTTCCTGTAATAAATATGACCGGGAAATATCTTAATGGCTCCTGTATCTACTGACATGGTTTATTTCATTTGGCCTCTTGTATGTGCAGGGAGGACCACATAGTTTATCTTCCAACCAGTATGCTCTCAGAGTAAGCTGAGACTGTCATTGGCAAGTTGGAGTGTACAGTCACCTTCAGTTTGCAATATCGTATTGAGGCAGATGTCTTTATGCTTTTTCTCAATCACAGAATGCCATGGCTGGTAAGGCATTTAGAGATCTTAGAAATCTTTATCAACAGTGGACAAAAATGGAATTCAGAGAAGTATAGTTTTCCAAGGTTGCTTAGCTTATGAGGTAGGATGGGGGAGCAAACTACCAGAGTCAGGGTAGTGGAATAAAAATGATTTGGACTCAGGAGCCTTAGGGTCAAGTCTCCTTTAACTGTTTCTGCGAAATCTTGCTTTGAGTTATATGTAAGTGTCTTAGTCAGGGTTACTATTGCTGTGATGAAACACCATGACCAGAAGCACCTTGGGGAGGAAAGGGTTCATTCGGTTTACACTTCCATTACTGTTCATCACTGAAGGAAGTCAGGACAGGAACTCAAACCAGGCAGGAACCTGGAGGCAGGAGCTGATGCAGAGGCCATGGACAAGTGCTATTTATTGGCTTATTCTTCATGGCTTGCTCAGTCTGCTTTCTTATAGAACCAAGGACCACCAGCCCAGGGATGATACCACACCCACAATGGACTGGACCTTCCCCAATCAATCACTAATTAAGAAAATGCCCTTCAGGTTTGCCTACAGCCCTATCTTATGGAAGCATTTTCTTAACTGAGGTTCCCTCCTCTCAGACGACGTTAGCTTGTGTCAGATTGACATAAAACTATGCCGCACAGCAAGCATGCCTTGGCTTAGTTACTAACTTAAAGACAGAGACTATGAATTTTGTGTTATCTCTTTCTATATCTCTGGCTGTCCTAGAACTCGCTCTGGAGACCAGGCTGGCCTCAAACTCAGAGGTCCACCTGCCTCTGCCTCCCCAGTGCTGGGATTAAAGGCATGTGCCACAACCACCCAGCTGCTACTATGTTCTTTTAATGACAACAGGTTCATGGGTGCTTTGGCCACTCAAGTGTAACTGAATGGTCACTACATAACTTCAGAGACAAGGGAACCAAAGACCATGCAACGTCTGCCTTCAGCTGTTAGAATGCTCACTCTTGGAGGTCTGACCTCTTATGAAGGGCATTGGGCTATCCTGGGGTCATCATGTCTTGAGGAACCAAAGTGCAGAGACAGGCCACGTGTGGGTACTCTGATAGACAACCTACCCTCAATCCATCTTTTCCCAGGTGCTATAAACACTAACAAAGAAGATGAACACAGTTCTCAGCTATAAGTCACCCCTAACCATGCAAGTCTTTCCAGCTGGAGTGCCAGGCTTAGTGACATGGACATAAACTATCTCTAGTGCACCCCACTTCCGTTCTCATCCCACAGGATCTGTGAGCAGAATAAAGTGGTGGTTGTTTTACACCCTTAAGTTCTGGGGGTGGTTCACATTTGATAGTCACTGAACAACCACTGCGACTGAAGCTTCAGCAGGTATGAGAAGAGGCACGCATGCGTCAACTCACTGTTGAACACAACTGGAAATGGACCACAGTGGCTACCATACTTTTGACAAGGGAGCTGTCTCAACAGGGCCTCACTCACAGGTTTGCGGACGTCAGGTAAGGTGATCCAGAGCGGGAGTACGATGGGAAGGACAATCAGGAATGTGACCTGCTTGCGGGTGTTGGATGGCCAGGACAGGCTGAGGGGCTGGTCATCCTCTTCCTCAGCAGTCTCTGTGGCCTGCTGCAGAACAAGAGGACAGATGTAAGTAGGCAGAAACTTGGGGAGTGCTGGGGCCCACAAACACGACTGCAGAGCAGGTGAGGGATGTCCTGGGCCTCTCCTGGGGGTGTCCCAAGCCACCCAAGCTGCTCTCACGGGCATTCCTGTGTTGGAAGCACCCCATCGGTCACAGCCCGAGGCTCCCCCTCCCCCCACAGAGCACTGTAGAACTTTCTTTTCATTCTTTGGGTGTCCTATGGCTTCTCATGTTTGTCAACTGATTATTTAACATTGACCATAGTTACTACTCATGATATATATCTCCAGCTGTGCTTCTTATTCAACTGTACAAAGTAATGGGTTTTCATGATATTTCCATACACGCATATAATGTACTTTGGTATGATTCACCTTATCCTTTTAAAAGAAAATCCACCCTCATGAACATTTTATGATTTACAATATCTGCTGATATAGTGATCTATGACTCCATCTCTGTTTCCCTAGGGCTGTGTTGTGTGATCTGGACTCCTTGGGAGGAAGAACTAGGGTAAAAAATTAAAATCCCTCTCTTCCCCCTTTCGCCCTCTTTCTGCTCTTTTTTCCTTCCCTGAAACTGCTGGTCACCAGGCACACAAAGCTCAGTTCGGAAACAGTTCAGTGATAATATCGGGATGTCCTAGCTCTGTTCACCCAAGAATAGACTCAATGATTTTTTTGCATGGATGTTCCTAACTTGCTTAATCAACTGGGTGAATTCTAAACCATTCCATTTGTCATTAAAGGCACATTATACAAACACACACCTCAGGACTCAGAGAAACAGGGCCAAAGGCTAGTGTAACACCCACCCTGCCCGCCTGGCATCTCAGAGGCAGGGTACGAACTCCCAGTCTCTCTGATCTGGCAGCCTGCTGCCTGCGTTTTGGTGGCCTCTGCTGCAGTCAACAGCTCTCAAGCCCCAGAGGCAAACAAGACAAAAGGCAGATCTGCCCAGCAGGATGAACATTAGTCCATGAGACGGGGCACAGAGTCCCCAGCACAGCACTGGTGACACCACCACATCACTGTCACCCTGCTTGTTTAGAAATGAAGCAGCAGCAGCAGCAGCAGCAGCAGCAGCAGCAGCAGCAGCAGCAGGCCAGAGCACCAAATCTAAAAGCAGGCGCCTTTGCAGTGACGTTTCCTTCAGATACCAGAGAGCGTCTTGCAGACTTCCAGTCACTGCTCGGTGACTCCTTCAAAGTTTGTGTCCCTAAGGAGTAGCAAGTGGGAAAAGCTTGGGCCAGATGTCTTAAGAGGAAATACTGGACTATGGAGTTCATGGCTGGGTGTGCAGATTCACAGCAATGCTACTCTTAGTTTATTTACTGCTACTTATTAGGGATCGACAAAAGGTCTGTAACGGTGAACGAGATTATCCACCCTTCAACCTTCTCTGGGATCCAAAACAAAACCAAACAAACAATTAAAAACAAAAAAACAACAAACCACGTGATTGAAAGCCATATTGAGAAAGACTGGAAATAACAGGTTTGTGGCAGTGGATAAGAATCCTCAAAGTACAAATGCGGGAGAATTATGGGGATTAGATAAAGAAGTTGGCAACCTATTTTGGTTATCCAAACTCTCACCAAGCACACACCTCGCCCCCTCCAACCCCTTTGTTAATGTGATGCAGGAGCTGTTGTTTTTACTCTTTCCTAGGGCCTCTGCTCCTGATCCTAGTCACGTCATCCTTGGAGGGGAGGTGACCTGCAGAGGAAACCATACCCCGTGGGCTCACATACCTAGGGTGCCATCTGGATACAAGAATGATAATCTGTGTGTCATGGGGCAGTGAAGACTAAGAAGGCTGGGGCACACGGTGTTTTCTTCCAGTGAGATCTTCCTCACGTAACCAAATGCGTGACTTTCCCTTCCACACCTGATAGGTACCCAGGAAATAGGCACCAAGAGTTGACGTACTATGGCAGTCTTCACGAGCACGGCATCTCGTACCAAGTAGGGGGTTTAATCCAGCAGAGGACGGGCTTTCCTGAAGACCAGTCAGTCCGTCTGACGAACTCACCAAGCTCCTCTTTCGGCCTGGGTAGCCTCCCCTCCCCGATCTGTCCCCTACTGCCATTCACAATTTAGCAACTTTTCTCTGAACTCCAAGCTACCCCCCCTTTTTTTTTTTGAGAAAAGACAAAAGCAACTCTTTATGACTCATATCATTTTAATGACACCAACAGATGGTGACATTTCATCAATAACCTTTCTGCTTGTAACCTACAGATTAGCTCCTTTCTCCATCTGCCGAAGTCACCAGGCAGGCAGTGCCGCTAGCAAATAGCAGAAAATAATTGTCTGTTTGCATGCCCAAGCTCTCAACACACGACTGTCCAGTGCAAACAATTAGCCGTGCTGTATAGGGTCCAAGGGTGGCGTTGAAGGAGGCTGTTGCTAGGGCAGGAGTGGACTAGGAGAAGAGGCTGTGCTTCAGGCTATGCCAACAGAAAACTTCACTCTTCGTGGGGACCAATTGCTGCTGCAGGGAAGTGAAGGGGTCTAGAACCCTGGGATGGATGTGAGAGGTGCCTCAGGAGCAAGCTGCCAGAACACCTCAGAAGAAATTCTTCTTGTCTTCTTGCCAAGGAAATCTCATTCTGGCTCAAGCTGGCTAGAGACACCACAGAAGGACACACTGTCCCAAGTTTAGGCCCTCTTTGTCTTTGCCTGAGCAGGAGATGCAATGCTTGCAGTAGACTTAGCCCCGAGCGAGGCCACTGAGGTCAGGGCAATGAGTTTTCAACTTTTCCTAGAGTTGTAGCATGCCAACTTTGACCTTGTGATGACCCACTCTTGCCTCCTAAAGTGTCTGAAGAGTGTCCCTAAGAAACAAGGCAAGGAGAGCAGGCTACAGCTGTCTAAGGCAGAAAGAATCCAAGTGATTTTTTTTTGATATAAAGGCTTAACATGGTTTGCTATCTGCTGGGGTCTTGTACAAGCACCATGGTTTCATAGTGACTAGATCTTTAGGATCTTGTAATCGCTGATATTAAAACACAAAACAAACAAAAAACAAACCTTAGAGGAAAAAAGCTTACTCAGCAGGGCATGAGGGTTTACACCTTTAATCCTAGTACTCCGGAAGACAAAGGCAGGAGGAGCTCAGTCTTTAAGGCCTGTCTGGGCTATATATAGTGAGTAGAAGGACAGCCTGGACTCACTCTGTCTCTCTGTCTCTGTCTCTCTGTGTCTGTCTGTCTGTCTCTCTCTCTCTCTCTCTCTCTCTCACACACACACACACACACACACACACACACACACACACACACACACACACACACACACCCGTAACGAGTTTCCCAAGTGATGGGTGCTGCACTGGCCCTCAGATCTAGTGAGGTGGGGAGAGTAGACAGCAGAATCAGGACTTGTAAGCCCCAGTTTCCAGATTTCTCAGGCAGCCTCTTCCATCACCTGAAGATTCCCAAGGGCCTTTAGGTATGAAGCGAATCATGAAAATCTAGGGCTCCTACTTCCAGGGCATCTTGCATTTAAAAGGAGAGACAAAAACCAGATGATCCCAAATGTTGGGGGCCTGCTTTTTCCCCCAAGGTACTCTTGAGCAGGGAGAAGTGAGGAATATGTAGATAGAAATATAGAGGGGAGAGACAGTTAGAAACATAGGATAGCCTCGGGAGGGCCTGGGTCAAAATTCACCAGCCCCTTCTGTCTCTACTAAAGGGCTTTTAAATGGATGCCAAGGGGTGGAGCAAAAGACCTCCCTACAGCACAGCCAAGTGCAGACCATCCCAGACACCTGGTGACCATGCACGTGGTCAAACCATCCCCTAATGCAGCTCTGCTGTGTAAAGCAAGCTCAGATCTTATTAGCAAGCTTTTGTGGGCTCCCACACCCAAAGCACTGACTATTGGATGCTTGCCAACATGGAAGGAGAATCTCATGGGGCCCCATCCATAGACAAAGAAGTACAGGCAAACAAGAAAAGCTGAGAGCAGGAGAAATAGTCTTCTCCAGGGGTGAGCTCCCTGATTGTTATCCAATACCAAACGGTCGTCCCTGAAATCACAAATGTACAAGTGACACTAAATGGATTGAGCAAGTTGTATTTATGTGTTTATGCACACACATAAATGTGTAACAACATCAA
The DNA here is from genome assembly GCF_049852395.1 of Peromyscus maniculatus bairdii. Taxonomy (NCBI): domain Eukaryota; kingdom Metazoa; phylum Chordata; class Mammalia; order Rodentia; family Cricetidae; genus Peromyscus; species Peromyscus maniculatus. Next base: position 107,895,138 of record NC_134853.1, read on the forward strand.
AGAAAACGAGGTCATGTATTTGTGGGGAACATTCGAAATGTTGAAGGAAGGAAAGGGAGGGAGAAATGGTATAAATATATTTTAACATCAAAATATTGAAAAAAAAATAAAGTTCAGGTGCTGTAGACACCAGTGAATATCAGGCTCTCTCACACAGCTCCTCTGCACCAGTGGTTCCCCCAGGTCACTGAAGGAAAGGTGGCAGCCAAGCCCAACAAGGAGATTTTACGTGGGCTTCACTGCTTGATGCTACCCCAGACTCCTGTAACTGTGGGTAATCCCATTTTGGCTACCTTTAAAATGGATATCTAGGGAACATTGTAGAAAATGAATGAAACCCTTTACAATAATAAACTTTCCTGGGACTAACGTTAGCAAGGGCTGGAATGGGAGCTGGGTCAGTTTCAGCCTCTGCCATTCAGTGTTTGAAGGTCATGATGCCTCCAGGGAAGACTGTGCACAGGAAAACAGCACTGTCTTTATCCTGGGACTACCTGTCTCCCTTTTCATGCTTGAAGCATTAAATAGAAGCTCTTTGGTAACATGCATCATCTCTCAAAGTAGGTCTCCATGGAAACTGGTGCAAAGGTATGTGGGTCTGGGCAGTGAGCCTGTAAGAAGCTCCCTGAGGACACCCCGATGGCACCTTGTCTAATGATGGGACAGCTGCAGAAATGCACAACAAACACAGACCCACTCTTCACATGGTTCCTATGAAATAGGAATTCTGTTCTAGAAGGTTCCTTTACAACATTGGTGCTATTGAAGAACTGAAATAATTCACGCAAAGTACTTAGGACAGTGTTTGGCACACAGTAAACACTCAAAACATGGCTGCTATCACTCTTAAAAAAATAGGCAGGAAAATAATTTCTTCTAGGAGAAGGAAAGTTGGCTAGGTGAATTATAATATCATTTCCAACAATAAATCCCTACAATTCAATTATTTGATATGAAAGTGGAAGCTGCAATGATTCCCCCCCCATCTGTTCACTCATCCAATATTTATTGAGCATTTGTTGAAGGCAGTGATACCGACAATCTAATTTTCTCCTCTCTTAGTTAAAATGGATAAATAGAAGGCTCTGTAAACAAAAGGGGAAATTCCACAGCCCTGAGGAGAACCACTATTTTATTTAGTAGGTAGCTTTGAGCTGACTTTCTGTGGGAAATCAAGCTTCTAAACAGATGGTAAGACTCACAATATTGTGACACCTTGACTCTGAGCTCTGTGCAGACTTATAAACAATACCAGTGCTGGGATTCTCAAAGGCAGAACTACCCACATGCACAGTGACTCTTTAAAACAGTGAATGGTTCTATGGTCAACAACTGGCTAGCAGAATGCCTAGAGAGACTTCCACAGGGTGTCCGACATTATGTGAGCACCAGTCCACCTGAGTTTGGCAGAGGAAATGGTGTAAACTGACTCCGTTCTCTCACAAAATGTACTTGCCAATGCATGGAGGCTAACACACTAATAGACTTCCTTGTCAACTCACTGCAGACATAGAACAGGGGTTATGAACAGGACTGAACCATTGTCCTGGCTACTTTCACGTCAACTTGACATAAGCTAGCGTTATCTGAAAGGAGGGACCACAAATTGAAAAAAAAAAATGCCTCCATAAGATCTGGCTGTAAGGCATTTTCTTAATTAACGATCAGTGTGGGAGGGCCCAGGCCAATGTTGGTGGTGCCATCCTTGGGCTGGTCCTGGGTTCTTTAAGAGAGCAGGCTGAGCAAGCTATGGGGAAAAAGCCAGTAAACAGTACCCCTTGATGACCTCTGCATCAGCTCCCACCTCCAGGATCTTGTCCTGTGAGTTTCTGCCTTCACTGTTTTTGATGATGGATTGCTATATGGAACTATGAGTGAAATAAACCCTTTCCTCCCCAAATCGCTTTTGGTCATGGTGTTTCATCACAACAATAGTAGCTCTGATTAAGACACCCACACAAACATTAACTACTGGCTTATGGTTCATTTTGGTTTCACAGACACGAAATTAAAATCTCCAGGTTTCCATGGAGTCTGAACTTTTGGGATCTCAAAGCTGCAGCTTTTGGACTTGTCAAAGTATGCTGAGTTATGTTCAAAGCTGTCTCAGAGTTCTGAGGTGGTTCTCTGAAGGGCTCTACCCCTCTAAAGGATAAATTGTCATTTGCCTTCCCTCTGTTCAAAGGCAACAAAACCAGGAAAGTCCTGAAGAAGAAAAATGTTTAGAGCAGATGATAGAAAACCAGATGGTCACGTAGGAAAACTTCAGTTATCTGAAGGGAAGCATCCAGTCCCGCTGAACACAAAACACTGCAAGTATGTCAAGGCCTCCCCTACCCAGGGAACTGTATCTGGAGATGGGGACTCGGAGGAAGTTACTAAGGTTAAATGAGGTTGTGAGGATGGGGCCCTAGTCCAAAAAGATTAATTACATTGTAAACAGAGATCCTAGAGTGCTTGCTTCTTCCCCGGAGTGCCCCCTATCCCTTGGCTTCTCTCTACCTCTCTGTGTCTCTTCCTGTCCCTGGTGGCATACATACATTGAGGAAAGGCCATGTGAAGGCTCACTAAGAAGCCAGAAAGAGAGCCTTGACCAGAGGTCAGAAGCATCTAACCCGTACAACTGTGAGGAAAACAAGATTGTGTTGTCTAAGTCACCCCGTCCACGATATCTTTTATGGTTGGCCTGAGTAGAATAATATGATGACCATATGAGTATCTATTCTTTCCCAACATATCATTGCTGAGTATGTGCTTTGACTTTGAAAGAAATTGTGTTCACTTAATTTAATCTGCTTTTCAATTGTCCTTTAAAAACTCAGTTTTGAGTCTTAGAATGACCTGCTTCTATGTTTGGAGATTCTCACCCATCTTGCATTCATAGTTTCTACCAAATATCCCTCAATCTCTGTAGTTTGTCCTCAACCTCTCAATCCCGACCCCTTGTCTCTTACACATAAAGTAAGTTGGAAAGAGATGGAGTCAAACTGCATCCCATTTTAGAAGGGCTGCACCATCTGAGACATTTGCCTGGCCTTCTGTGTGGACATTCTGAATTGAGAGAGCTGATCTTTAACTAGAAAATAGATTTCCTTAAAAAACGGACACATTTGCTTCAGGTGGTAGGGAGGAATTTACTCCCCTTATAATGACATCATATGGTTACCTTTACATATAGAAGAAAAAAATCCCAGCATCAAAAATTTAGCACATGAAACATAGAATAAGGTTCCACTGAGCAGTGGCAACACCCAAACTCCATCTTGGCCGGGCAGTGGTGGCACATGCCTTTAATCCCAGTACTCGGGAGGCAGAGGCAGACGGATCTCTGTGAGTTCGAGGCCAGCCTGGTCTGCAGAGCGAGATCCAGGACAGGCACCAAAACTACACAGAGAAACCCTGTCTCGAAAAAAACCACCCTCCACCCCCCACCAACAAAAACAACAACAAACAAACAAAAACCTCCATCTTGTACCAGACACTGAACTAAAACCAAGGTGTCAACATTCATTGTTGTGCCTGATAGAGCTGTTTGAACTACAGCATTCCAGGACGGCAAGGGGCATTTCCAACCATGCAGAACAGCACATGAGGGTCTCATTGAAATGCAGGTGCTCTCCTTTGTTGTACATTTGTCTAAGCCATTCTGAGCTGCAAACTATGGACGAGATAGATTTCTTTCTGAATTGCTGTAAACGGGTTTTGGTGTGTTTTCATGGATTTGTAAATATTGCTGACACATTCATAAAAGATTTGTCCACACAGAAGCTAACTGGAGAATCATGAAAATAATCATAAACTCCTTTTTAGCTCCTTATTATCAACTGGATTAGAATTAGTCATAGAAACAGTATATTAATGCTGGTACTTTTTCCAGAGTGGTAATGAAGCTTTCCATCCTTTTATTGATAGTCAGTTATTGAAGTATCACATGAAAGATGGACAGATATTCTCAAAATTCCTCAGAAAGTAAATTATTAATAGCAAGGTTCTCAGTAAATAAGGTATACTGTCAATATTCAAATTTAGGAAGATTTTTAAGAGCCTTAAATTTTTATCTATTCCATGCTTAAACTATGTTAAAAGGCCCCTGAGTGAATCTTAAATACTTGGTAAAAATTATCCAGGTCAACAGATGTAGGAAACTGATCTCAATTTTTTATTAAAAATATAAACTGACAGAAAAATATTATCTGCCCTGGAAATGGCCTAGTCAGCAAAAGGCCTTAAGCTTTGCCTGTTTTATGATTCCTGTTGGAGTTTCTCTGACACAAATGGGTTCTTTTCTAAGAAAGTCATCCAGCAAGATGGACTGGGGAATCATTCGCCATTCCCATTGCCTTCACAGTGACATCTGGTCACCTTCTCCCACAACTGCCCTCTGGCCTGGCTGTGTCAGATAGGAGATACAGGCCACTTCCCACCACCTCATGGTTATTAGAATCCTCTCACTGTGCTCATGGGCATTCCAAGAGATAGGCAGTTTCACTAATAGGGGAAAATGGAGTTGTTTCTAAAGTCCACAGTGTTTGACCTACTCCATCCACGTGCATCTCCACTGATTAACAGGAGCGTGCGGGGTCCCTGTGCTGGACCTCACCACTGTGGAAAGAGATGGTTTTTGTTATGTTAAGGGTAATAATTTTTAGAAGAAACAGAAAATACGGGTTCCAGGTACCACCTGCATAGGTAATTTCAGACATTCCTGTCGCACCTGACAGTCTGAGCCCCTTGCATTATCAAGTCGCTCCAGGGAGCCCTCAGATCACAGCAGCACCAATCTGCAAGAAATGACAAACTTGGAAAATGGCACTTTGTTTTTCTAAGGCACCCTGGGAAACCTAAATTTAAGAGGCAGGAGGTATTTTTAAGCACTTAATTCTTTTTTTCTTTTTTTAAGGAGAAATTTAAACACACAGTCACCTCTATCACTTTCCTCTATTCATCCTTTACTTAGTCACCCAATGGGGCTTGCAGAAAGCAGATCTTGAAAACTCTATTGAGTTTAGGGAAGGTCGCCCTATGGTGAAATACATCAGAGCTGTTATAAAATGAAAAGAAGACAATTTTAACACAGTATGGTGATACTCAGAGTATAAGGTGAGGAAAAAAGAAGAGCCTGCATTTTACAGATCCTAGGTCTGTTTTTCATTTTGCACATCATCCATTCATCCATCCACACATCCATTCACATACACATATGTCTGTCCATCTATCCATCCATTCATCCATCCAACCATCTATCCATCCACCCATGCATCCATTTACATATCCATCTACCTGTCCATCCATCTGTTCATCCATTCATCCACCCACCCATCCATCCTTCCATCCAAGGATGTAATTTTCTTGCATGAATTTCCTTACCCATGGATATACCTGGGCCACAACTAAAACAAGAATAATTAAGACTTCCCTAAGGGCAAAGAATCTCAGGCAAAATCAAATCATAGCTGAGCACAGAAAAAAGGTTGCTTTATGGTGCGTTGCAGGGATGGTCACTCATGCCTTTAATGCTAGCACTTGGGAGGCAGAGGCATGTAGATCTCTGTGAATTTGAGGCCAGCCTTGTCTACATAGTGAGTTCTAGGCCAGCGGGACTATATAGTGAGACCATGTCTCAAAGGAAAAAAAAAGCAGGCACAATTTAAACCAGGGAGCTCTGTAGCTAGATCCTGAAATCTGCTGAGTGTCTCTGCAGGATTTAGATGCATCACACCAAGGAGCATGCAGCTGGAACCAGGAGGCAGTACCACAGGGAATGCAGGCAAGGGCCATCACCTGGGTGTGGTCTAGACTGGCGAAATTCAAATGCAGCTAGGTGGTCCCCTCAGCTCCAGAGCCCCCTCACATGCACTAGGCACGCTCTCCACAGATTGTCAAAATGCAAGAACACGTGAGTGTCCGTCTATGTCTAGGGAAATTCTCCACACTGGAGATTTGGGTGGGATGCAAACCCATGGCAGCTCGAGTCCACTTCCTGTGCAGCACTGGGAGGGCAGGTGGAGAGACGAGAGTAGCACTGAAGAGTGGAAAAGGCTACGCTCGTCTGCAGCTCCGCCGACTGGCATGTGCCAAGTCCCCTGCTGCACAGGGCTCATGTCCTCCGTTGTGTCGTAAGCTCCTCCCAGCCATGGGCCATGGAAAGTCTGTGCTGGAGAGCCCTCTGAGCCAAGGTGTCACGGTGAGATGAACTCGCTTGGAAATGGGGATTTTCAATACGGCAGGTCAAGTGAGGAGACAGGCTAAACTCTTAGGGGAACAGCAGCAGTGAGTGTGCAGCATGGGCTCAGCGTTTCCACGGATAAAGTTGGGGTGCCCACCTCACTTGTCATGGAACTTGATAAAATACAACTTAGACAGACACAAAACCAACAAAACAGAGGCACTGGATCACTTCTGCGAATCCGTGCCAGGAGGCCAGAGTGCCCTGATGGCGAATCTTGTTTTTTTTTCTTACCCTGGAGTTGTAACCCTAATCCAACCCACCACCAGTCTTTGCGGTCAGTCAGCCTCAGCCTTCTCTACGGCCCCTGTTTTTCTCTTTACTTGCCATGGCCAGTTTTGGTCATAGCTTCTCAATTCTGGCTCTGAAATAGCTCTGAAATCCTGCCACGTTTCACCTTACAACCAATACCAAGGAAAACCTCATCGTCGGTGCTACTTAAAAGCTATCAAGAAAAGATTTTTTTTTTTCAAGTATTCCCAACTTCATGAAACCCCTGTGAGGTACTCACTGTATGTCAAGAACTATTCAAAGAGCAACTGAGCCTCACACTAACACTATGAGATAAGCATTTTTTTTTTAAATTACTGTTTCACAGCGAAGGAATGTGGAGAACAGAGAGATTGAGTACCTGGCTCTCGGCACATAAGGAAAAGGGTTGGGATTTGAACTCCAGTGGTTTGCCACAATAGTCTATGCTTGAATGACTGAAGAATACTGTTTTAATTTAACCCATCATCACCATCATGATGTATTGGAGGATGAGTTTGAACTTCTGATCCCCCTGCCTACACCTCTCCAATGCTGGGATTACAGACACTCCCTTTTTGTGGCGTTGGGGGTAGAAGCCAACCAAGGCTCTGTATATGCTAGGCAAGCACTCTCCCTACTGAGCTACATCCTCGTTCCAAATTTAACCCATTATTATTTTTATTGTTGTTACTCATTTTTTTTTGACTAGGTAACACAATTACTTGGTTCAAAATGCAAAACCCACAGAAGTCTCTGGAGGTAACGGACATCGCTAATTTCTCCAGCAGCATCCCAAGTACAGGCTTGCATGCTGGTCCCTCTCTTTTTTTCCTTCAGCATCAGACAGTGTACTGTTGTATCTCACAATCTAGGATACACTTTGGCACTGTGCCTTTTCACTTAACAACACATACCGAGGATCGTTCCAAGTCAGTATAGGAGATCGTTCTCTCTAAAGACTGCAGATGGTTTATATCGGGCACAAGCAGTACCCCTCCCCCGCACTCCACAAAGGGCCAGGCAGTAAATATTTCAGGCTTTGGGGGCCATATGGTCCCTGTTCCATATGCTCCTGCTTCCTTTTACACAAAAACATTTTGAAAATGTACAAACCATTCTAGCCCCTTGGGTCATATAGACCCAGGCAATAGGCCAAAGTAGCCTATGGACCCCAGCACGCTGATTCCTAAGCTCCTGTGTTCTCGGCTCACTTTCCTGTGTCCGGTCTTTTTCTATTCTGCCCCTCTCCTTATTTTTGTGGTACCAGGGATGGAACCCAGGACCTTGTGCATGCTAGGCAAGTGTTCTTTCTACTACCAACCTATATCTCCAGCCTCCTGGTTATTTCTTGAACAAGATGAGCTGTCTTCCTGCAAAATATCCAAAAGTTGCCATTGCTCCCTAAATCCTTCAAGGCGCCTCACTCTCAAGAGCTGGACAGAAGGTACATCATGTTCCATGATGTCCACTTATCTCCTCCTCTGGGTCTACTGTGCTTGTCCAAGTACCATCACTCCGCCCCCCCCCATCAAATGCTCAGGGACCTCTCTGCCTCACTATTGCTTTAAATACAGTCTGGATGCAGCCTCAGGGGCATTCTGGTAGTGCCGGTCACATCTGGGATGTCCAGTGGTTTGCTGCTGCCCTGCTACTGTCTCCTTCTTTTGGCCCCCTTGTCGGTCACAGGAATGCTGTCTCCAGACTGGCTGAGCTCTTTTTTGCCTATTGGTGCTGTGTTTTGACAGGTTCCCACTTAGGTTGAAGGACATCTCCTCAGCGAGGCTTTCTGGTGGGCTCTGCACTCCCTTGTGCCCTCATCCTCCTTTGCTCTCTGTGTCCCCGTGGCCGCCTGGCCGTCGGTCTCGGCTCTGCCAGCACCTGTGGGCAGCTTGGCTCCCGGTACAGTGTCTGACCCGGGTGAACACTGACAGATGGCTGAAGCCAGTTCACACTTGCTGGTGTGTATTTCCTCAGCTTGGTTTGCAGTCCCCGGTTCTACTATCTTGTTCGGCAACCGTTAAACCTAAGCTTTGGGACACCTGCATGGGTTGTCATTTCATTTCTTCCTTCTCTCGGTGACAAATTCCTACCATCCACCCATGCCCAGCTCAAATGTTACATGGTCTAGAGTTTTCATATCTTCCCCAGATAAGATCAATTTCTTTTTTTGGCAGGCTCCCAGAGCATGGTACACAGAGACCTCTGGGCCATTATTAACTACCAAACATTTGTTAGCTGACTTATTTATGTCCTGTATATACACATACAACCCCTTTTCATTTTTACCTGCAAGGAATCCTTAAAGGAAGGGGTGAATGCTGTTTAAGCAGCAAGTTTGGGCATATGACGTAAGTAGATAGCATGTGGTCCTGTGCCCAGGGCACATCTAGCTCTCACGACAGCACCAATGAGGCAGTATTTTCAGGATCTGTGCTTTAAGGAGGAGACAGTGAGTGCCCAGTCAGGCTGGCAACTTGCCCTGTGGCTTTGGAATGCACCAGCAGGTCACCCTGTAGTCAGCTATAGTGATGGCTTTTTGATAGCTTGACTGCTCTCCAGGAGAGCCAGCACGGCACACAAATCTGTGCGTCTCCCTGCACTGAGACCTGGGGCAACTCTGCGGACAGAGGTCAGCGAGTCTTTGGCTCTCCTGCAGCAAGGTCCTCCCTTGAAGGGACACAGATGTCCCTGGGTCAGACAGATGGAGTGGTAGGGTGATGAGGTGTCCCTCTGCACACCTGTGACTGTGCCAACCCCAAGGGCAGCCAGATGTCCTTGGGGCTTGCCTCCTGCCGCCACATGCTGCTTATCCATGTGGACATAAGCCACTCTGCCAGATCACTGCTGAGCTGACGTGGTGCCAGTCCAGGGCTCTGGGCAGGAGGGTGAGAGGCTGGAAGGCAGAGGACACAAGGGCAGCCAGAGCTGAGTTCTCTTCAGATAGGGAGAGACTGCCTCTAAATCGCTCTTAGAGATCAGGGACATCATGTAAGAAGTCACGCGTTTTTCCCAGAGGGCAGATTGTCCCTGTTGCAGAGAGCATTTTCTGATACAAAGGAAAGAAGTGCTAGACCGCACTGTCTGTTGTCTCTGTTCTCTTTGTGGGTACTGGGCCACAGCTCGTTGAGAAAATTCAGGGACAAGACTGGCTAGCAAAGTTGAGGGTGATGCTCTTCAAAGGGTGGTCCTTCGGCCAGAAGCACCTGCCATCACGGAGGAGCCCAGTCAGCTCCACACCCTGGGCCTTACTCGGGCCAGCCCTCCAAAGTCAGCATCTGCATTTGATCATGACCCATCTGTCCCGCCTGCTCTGAGGACTCGGAAGTGTCTTTCAGCCTGTGAAGCTTTGATGGAGGGTACTTGATCAGATGCAAAACTGGGGCCCCATGCTTTAGAAGTTCTGATTGATCTGATCAGGACAAGACCCAAATATCTAGTAAGCGCCACGTGGTTCTGCCCGCTTTTTGAGCAACCATGCTCTAAAGACAGTGCTCATGGCCGAAGTAGCCCAGGCACTGCATTTAGATATACCTGAGATGGAGTCTCAGCTCACTACTAACAACTAGGTAACATCACTTCATCTCACCCAGCTCAGCTTCCTGAACTGCACGGTGGAGGTACCAATGCCTGTTCCTTCAGCTGTGAGGTATGAAGACTGGCATTCTTAAAGCATGCCGCACCACATATGGGCATGTAGTAGGTGTTTGATAAATGCTAGGTATTATTAATTACTTCTAGGAGGAACAGTTTATTGGTTGTGGTTGAATAGTGGGTGGGGCCAAAGAATATTAATTTCAATCACTGAGGTAAAAGATGTAATGACTGTGAATTTTCTGTTGTTTAGCACTGGCTTTAAAGACACAGCCATCAAGCTTTATGACTCATTAGCATATGTCTTTTCATCCCCAGACTCTGAGACACCTGCCCTTCCCCTCCTGCTGAGAAAATGATGGCTTAGAGAGTTTGCATGTTCACTCAATGCACACAGAGTTTTCCCTGTGTGAGGCCCTGGGAAAGATACACATACATGAATCAGCTCCTCCTTGGTGTCCACACAGCTGGGAGCTGAGCCACCAAGGAACGTGTGCTGTCACGGCATCATACCGGGGCATCTGTAGCTTCAATGCTGTGGGAGAGGTTCCCATTCTGCACAGGTTCTGAAGCCTCACTCGATGGTGTCATTTCGACCTCGGTGCTTGTGCTGTTGGGAAGTTCGATTTTTTCTGTGGCATAATTTAAACACAAAGAGAGCAATCAGAATCAGTGGGCAAAAGGGGCCATGTTGGAAAGACTGTTCTAAAGTGCTGACCAGAAGGTGAGAAGGCACCTGAGACCTGAGCTGGTGTCGGGCACTGGTAAAGGGCTTTCATCATTTGTCCTGAGCTGCCTTGTGCTCTGGCTTCCACCATACATGACATCACTGGAGGCCCTAACAGCTGCCATATATGACGGATCATGCAAGGACACAGATACACATCTTTGACATTTAGATACTGACTGTGAGATAGCTGGATCCCCCCTGCAACAATACACCCCGCCCCACAAGGGATACTGGTCAGGGTACCGTGTCCTAGGCTGTGCTCTGTCACCATTAGCCCGCCATCTTTGGCTGGGAAACCTCTTCTATGAAGTGAATGGTTCATTGTGACTGATGGCCAGGCAGGCACTGCTTTCAGCTCTAATATTCTCAGTCTTCATGCTACAAAACTGCAGTGCCAGGAGGGGAGGAGGGGAAGGAGGACTTGGCCCCCGTCTCTTTTTTACAATCCTGAGAACACTCAGCACATTCTGCACGGGTGTTCTGCTCCAAGAAAAGTAAGGGGGAGCTGAGACAAGGAACAAAGCTCAAGTCTGTGACGAGAGAGAGAGAGACAGAGAGAGAGAGACAGAGAGAGAGACAGAGAGAAAGACACACACACACAGAGAGAGAGACAGAGAGAAAGACAGAGAGACACACACACACAGAGACACACACACACACAGAGACAGAGACACACACAGAGAGACACAGAGAGAGACAGAGAGAGACACAGAGAGAGAGAGACACACACACACAAAGAGAGAGACAGAGACAGAGACAGACAGAGAGACACAGAGAGACACAGAGAGAGACAGAGACAGAGAGAAAGACAGAGAGAGACACACCGAGACACACACACACACACACACACACACACACACACACACACACACACACACACAGAGAGAGAGAGAGAGAGAGAGAGAGAGGGAGAGAGAGAGAGAGAGAGAGAGAGAGAGAGAGAGTAGATCAGCAAGTATAGTCATGTTTTCCTGAGAGAGCAGAAGAGGCTCAAGGGCCTTGGTTGGGCCCTGGGCCTCTGTAACACTAGGAATCAAATGGGCCTGTGTTTCCACTCACTCGATAGCTTATGCCGTGTGACCCTCAGCAAATGCCTCAACCTCTGTGGCGTCTGGTTTCCTCACCTACAGAACCTGAGTGCTGCTAACAGTGCCACTTCTACCGTCACTACTACTGCTGCTCCCACTGCCCCTTCTGCAGAGAGGTCGAAAAGTGCACGTAAAGCACTCGGAACAGATCCCCGGCAGAGCCGACAAGCCAGAAATGGATGCTCTGAATCTCTGTCACTGCAATTGCCTTTTGCAAGATATTTTTTTCCAGGGCTAAGAGAAGCACCTCCAGGTGACTAGTGTTCAGGCCCCACTGGGTTCAACTGGAACTTAAGTGGGAGTGAAAGATAAAGTCTTTCATTGAGGCTGGAGAGATGGCTCAGCAGTTAAGAGCGCTTACTGCTCTTTCAGAGAACTGGGTTCGGTTCCCTGCACCTATATTGGGGGTGGGGGTGGGGGTGGAAATCACAATTGACATTAACTACAGCTCTAAGCGGTCCAACACTCTCCCTACTCTGGCCTCCATGGGCACGTGTGTGTGTGTATGCGGGGCACATGTAGACACACAAAATGAATACAAATCTTTTAAATAAAGAAAGAAAAAGGAAGGCATTGGCACCAACTCTGTTCAGCATCAGGAGCCAAGGCTTGTGTGGTGCCGAGACAGGAGTCAGGGCTGCTGGACAGCAGTCTGCCCAGCTGTGCCAGATGTGAGCAATCTCAGGATGCTCAGAGAGGATTGGAAGTGGTTTTTTTTTTCCTCTAGCAATTTCAGAAGGACCAAATATTTCTGTCATCAGTGCATAAGAAAATAGAGAGTTATGTGGGGCTGAGCATAGTGGTCCATGCCTAAAATCTCAACACTTGGTAGGTGGATGTAGGAGGGTTGCTACAAGTTCAAGGCCAGCCTGGGTTATGTAGTGAGACCCTATAATGGCCCTGACAAAGAGAATTCTGTAAAAATTCTGTTTGAAGCAGTCAAATACTGGAAATCCTAGGGAAATGCTCATGAATTCAATTGTGGTGTCCTGAGGCACAGATGATGATATGGAAAGTGTAGGAACTCGGGTTTCCCTAATCCACCCATGATTCATAGTGTCTCTGCTGGCTGTAGCCATGCCAGGTTATCTCAGTATGTTTCATTCAGTTATTTAAACTAAAACGTAAGAATCTGGGGGAGACAAAAGACCTCAGACACCTCCGGTAGCAGATTGCTGAGGTCAAACTTGATCGCAGAATCACAGGATCTGAAGGAGTTTTAGATGTTCCAGGATAGACACAGACAAGTAAGAACCTACCTCGCAGGCACAGCCCCTAACTCAAGTGTGTGGTGATATTTTATCTGTGTACCCCAATAAATCTTATCTGAGGATCAGAGGAAAAAGTCAGCCAATATAGCAAACATAGAAGTCAGGCAATGGTAGCACATGCTTCTAATCCTAGCATTCAGGAGGCAGAGATCCATCCAGATCTCTGTAAGTTCAATGCTATATTGAGAACAGAGCCAGGCATGGTGGTATATACCTTTAATCCAAGCACTAACCATAGAGGTCTGGAGATCTGTACAGATAGACAGGAAGTGATGTAACTGCACGGAGAAAGGAAGTGAGATTGCAGAACAGAAAGGCAGATAGGTGTGAGTATACAGGAAGTAGGTCTCTTTGGAGACTGAGGGCTGGTAAGGTGAGTTTGGCTGTGGCTTGTCCTATACCTCTGATCTCTTGTTTTTTACCTCAATATCTGGCTCTGGTTTTTTAAAATTTTATTTTATTTATTTATTTTTTTATTAATAAGACAGTTTAGCAATTCGTCTTACACAAATGTGCTTTTAAACCACAGGCTTTATTGTCACAGAAATTATGAAAATAAATCCTGGGGTTCCTTTGGAAAGCCTAGATTTTTCCATACACACTCCTTTTGGTTACCATGTCCTTCACTAGCCCCATTAGCCCTGGAGTTCCTTGGAGTTATACGTCATGGATGATTAAATCTAAGCCTCCAGTCACCAGTCTGCAAGAGGAGGTCTGGGAATGAACCCAGCCACATAAATCTTCTGTTCTAAGCTACTTCATCCCGCAAAAGAAAAACCAACAATTGGAGTAGGAAAAGTAGCCTTTGTAATTGAACCCAAAACTCACACACAGAGCTTAACTAGGCAATAGCTTTCCCCATTGGCTTTACAACACAAAACCAAAACCCTGCTTATTCTGAAAAAATGTTTTCAGGTTCAGGGAAGCCGAAGGGATCAGGCAGAAACCTGCAATTCATAACCCAATCCTGGTCAACATTTGAACTCATTCCTGTCCACTTTCTCCATAAATACTCAGTCGACTCTAGTCTGTTCCTTGGCTGAAAATTTTGCCTGGGCTAGAATTCAGGATGGTAGGAGAGGCAGGAAGTCTTCTATGGAGTATTTTGAGGGCAAAACTGTTGAGATTTGTCTGTAGATAATTTTAGTCACTTGGGCAATAGCTTCGTTTACAGCATGGATCCAGATTAGGTTAAATTTAGTCTGAATTTAGAATTGAGAGCTATATTATAGTTACAGACAGGAGAAAGGGAACATGATGCCCCAAGTTAAAATAAGATGCCTGAATGTCACAATCTGGTCACACAGGAGTTCTAGAAAAGTCAGCCAAGACAGACCTAGGCTCATTTTGCCTAACTTTTTTTTTTGGCCTGTGTATATGTGTGTGGTGGGAGCATATGTGTACATGTGTTCAGGCATGTGTGTGTGGTGTACATCTGTGCACATGTGTGTGGAGGCCAGAGGTTGACGTCCACTTTATTTACTGAGGCAGGGTTTCTTGGGGGGAACCCAGAGTTTGCTAATTTGCCTAGTCTCGCTAGCTACCTTGCCCCAGGGCTAGCTTCTGTCCCTGTCCTAAGTGCTGAGGTTATAGGTAGGGTCACTACTCCCGCCCATCATTTATGTGAGTTCTGGGGATTTGGACTTAGGTCCTCACGGTTATGCAGCAAGCACTTTATCCGCTGATCCAAATTCCAAGCCTTGATATTGCTGAATTTTTAAGAAAGAGGAGATGACATGGATTCAAAAGGACTCTGTTGGGGTGACTGAGTGGTAGCTTGGGGGTGGGGGTGGGGGTGGGGGTGGGGGATGCAGCCAGCAGTATCATAGATAGACAGTCTGATCACCAGTTAAGGGTACAGAAGCAGGACTCCCACCTCTGACTAAACATTAATGACTTGGGGGTGTCTTTTTTTTTTTTTTTTTTTTTTTGGCTTTCTGAAGCCAAGTGCCTGTCACCTCTTGAACAGAATACCTGGTGATCCGGTTAGAATTACTCCTCCTCCGTGGACTTCCCTTAGTGTTATTGGTGACATACATGTCCATTCCTGCCCTGTCCCAGGTGGAGAAGAGGGGCTCATTTCATTGTTTAGGAAGGATCAGGGGTGCCCACACTGGGTTCTGTCTTTCTGTGTCGCCTCCCCCCAACCCTCCAGGCTTACCCACCAGGGAAGGACAAGGGATGGATATCTCTCACTCACCCACATGGTTGGCAGCCCCATTCTGCCTCTCATTCTCATCCACTTGGCATTTCTTCTTGGCAATCTTGTGGAGAATTGAAGCCTTTTCTCTGAACCTCCCTGAAGCAAGAGAAAGTGGCAGGAAAGAGACAGAGTGAGGGGGCAGGATTGCCAGGGCAGGGGTGTGGCCTCTCCACTTAGGCTGTGCTACAGCAGTGAGTACACACTCCATCCAACCCAAATGTCTTTCCACCTATATGGAGGGCACTTTCTTACCTCATTGGACACTTCAGCCCCGTTCTCTGAGAGCTGCAAGCTGCTGAACCATAGGGGAGAGGTGTGACTTGGACCTCTTCCTCCCCTCCTGGGTGCTCACAAATGCATGAAAACATCAAGCGTCCCCTCCCACCCCCACCCCCACCACTGAGATCCCCAACAAGGCTGAAGATCCACAGCTGCTTTGGAATGAGATGCTCATCCCAGATTTGCTTTGGACAATGACGGGGAAGGAAAGGCAAGCCCAGCAATCCTTCGACTTGACTTTGGTTTTTCAAGCATTTGTCATTATTGCAGCTTCCAAAGGAGTCAGGGACAGACACCACAGCTCTCCAGATAAGCCGAGTCAGCTGCAATGGAAGCATCCAGGCGGTGACTGATTCCATTTGGGGATTTAGGGCAAAGAATGATCAACTGAGCATGTTGGTGATGAGACACTTTGGGAAAGGTGCTGGAAAAAAAAATACCATGCTCAAAGCAATCACTGTAAACAGCTGTGCCCCAAGTGAAGTGCCTCATTTCTCCTTCATTATTGACATAATTAATGGGTAAATGCATGGGATAAGCACACAAAATAGGCATGCAAAGTGTAGCGATTAGGAACACGAAGCACATCTCTCTCTTTTAATCTTTGATTTTCTTCCCTGGGAACACTCAAGGTACAAAAGATTCTCATTTTAAACTGATTACTGCCTAGATTCCAGCATGATGAGTTCCTCAAAATATCCTCAGCCCCACAATTTTCTACTAGGCTTTTTTTTTTGTTGGCTGTGTTACCTAGCAGCATATTATCGGGGGGATCTTATTCTACTTTTCAAGTTAGAAGCAAATCAAATGAAAATATTTCTCGTGGAGAGTGCTTCCTCCAAGGCTGGGCATGGCAGGTGAGCACCCAGGCCTCCCCCTTCCTCATGTGTGGGAATCATGGCAGGTTAGAATGCTGACTTCCCTGATGGAAGACAGAAGTGTGCTCAGAGTGATAGAACACGTAAATGTCAATTTTGGTGACACAGGAAGGGGTCATTTCTGCTCACAGCTTCATTAGCCACTAACCTAAAGCTCTCTCTCTCTTTTTAAAAAATGTGTTTTGAGCAACACTATATACTCGTGAATTTAAATTTATTTTGTGTTTCAATCTATTGCATTTTTTTTTTTTTTTTGATTTTTCGAGACAGGGTTTCTCTGTGTAGCTTTGCGCCTTTCCTGGAACTCACTTGGTAGCCCAGGCTGGCCTCGAACTCACAGAGATCCGCCTGGTTCTGCCTCCCGAGTGCTGGGATTAAAGGCGTGCGCCACCACCGCCCGGCAATCTATTGCATTTTTAAAACAGTTTTTTTTTAAAAATTGGGTAGGGCGTACGCATGCTACATACAGCATACACGCGGGGATCAGAGGATGACTTCTGGGAGTCAGTTCTCTCCTTCTATCACGTGGGTCCTAGAGATGGAAGTCAGGCTGTCAGGCTTGCTGGCCAGCACCTGCACCCACGAAGCCACCCTGCCAGTCCTTACCTACATTTTTTTTTTCTATTATCCAAACGTGTCAGTCTAGGCAACGAATGTGCTGCGTAGTTGTGCTCTCAAAGGCCGCAGAGGGGCAATGAACATCAGAAAGTAGGTTGGAACCCAGCTTGGACTGTGTGATAGCTCATTTTGATGGCCAACTCGATTGGGTAAGTCCTACCGAGGCGCTTCGTCTCCATGCCACCCACTCTGTCTGCGAGTGCATTTTCAGGGAAACTGGCCTCCTCATCCCTGACTTACTCCATTGACAGCAGGCCCGTGGAGGTGGTGGCACTGTGGTAGGTGAGATGTCACTGGAGGAAGACATGTCTTTGCAGGGAATAACTAGATCCTAGCTTTTGCCTGTTTTATTATTATTATTATTATTATTATTATTATTATTATTATATTTCCGGCACTACAAAGTGAGCAGCCTTTGCCCCAGGCTTCCATGGCCATGATGTTTTGCTTCTCCTTGGTCCCAAGCAAAAGGACCAGATGACAGGGGATGGAAGCCCTGAAACCAGGAGCCAGAATAAATCTTTGTCACTGTGATGGAGAACTGACTAACTCAGATGCCACAAGGAATGGGAAGGATGAGGCGATGGGCGGGCAGGTGTTCATTCTGGAAAGTGGTTTAAACCTGTGTTTCTGTCTGATCTCCATGTAAACTGTGGGAAGAAAAGGGGGGAAGGAAAGACACTTGGGGACTAGGAAAAGGAGTGGGTAAAAGAGAGCACTGGAAGGAACAGAAAGGAAAAGAAGAAGAATATGAAGGAGGCAGGTAGGGGTGCCACTGCCTGGTGGTGCCCAGTGTGTAGATGCTGGGCACTCCCTGGCTGCCAGGTGGAGTCTTCCCTGAACACTTTAGGACCCTGCAACCTTAAGACAAGCTCAGCAAGTTCCCACATCATGTGTTTTGTACCCACAAGAGGCAAAAGGAGGTTCTGCAATTTCACTGGAGTTTCTGCTAACAAAAACCTTTCTGTTATTGTGTGTGTGTGTGTGTGTGTGTGTGTGTGTGTGTGTGTGTGTGTCCACCTTTGAGCTTAGATCACTTTGTAGGTCTATGAAATAAAGAGATCAAACACGCTTTAAAACTGCGTATAGCACAGTGAGAAAGCAGACAAGGGTGTGGAAAAAGCAAGTCCGTGTAGACTAACCTAGCCCAAATAATGCCCTCCGGTCACGAATCACAGCAGAGAAGATGCGCTGAAAAGCAGCTCTCACGGATTGTCCATGCTCACAAGATTCCTTCCACGGCTTATATATGTGTCAGAGAGAAATGATTGAAAAAAAAAAAAATGGGCCCACAAACGTGTCCGGTTGTAGCGACTTCCTTTGCCATGAGCATCTTTCAAAACACTGAGTTGGCCATACCTGGTGTACTCTTCTCAAATTCTGCGAGAACTCTGGCAGACAGAGTGGGAAGTGATGGTGCGGCTGGGGTGTCGTGCATCCTTATCATGTGTGTTACTCGTGTGTCACTGTTTTCCCAGCTGCAGCGGGTCTCCTAGTTTTCTCTGCTACAGAAAGAAGGATCTGCTCTGTTGTTGCCTTTTTCTCTTGGGGTTTTTAGTCACACGCGCAGCCAAGCAAAGCTGCCAAGGCTGGCAAGGAATTCTTGTTTCTTTCCTTCACATTCGTCCCCTGACCATCCTTAGCCCCACTGTCCTGACCCGGTGACTCTTCTCTATTCTGAGTGCTGATGACGGCATCCACGTCTGAAGGGGTTTTCTCTTGAAGTTGAATTTTCACCAAGGTCCACCTTCAGCACTTGGCACACACAGTCCTGAGGGTGGAAGGCAGAGGCCAACCCAGGAAGGTATGCTTGGTTCAGCTTGTTTGTGTTTGAGCTTCAGGGAATCCTCTAAAAATTACCTCTGAGTGTTAGGCCCATGTTTAGGTGGGGGCACAGAGGGATGGGCGTCAGAAACAGCCATGCTGCTTTGGGTCTGTCAAGAAAGAACCCAGACACCTTTGAATACTTTTCAAGGTGAGCCACGGAGTGATTTTTTTTTCTTTTTTCTTTTTTTTAGCCTGGTTCAAAGCAGCCTTAAAAATATTCCCTGCTGTAGTGCAAACCCTGAAGGTGTTGTCTTTTTATATAGCCACAGATACTTGTATACTTAGAAGTCCCGGAAATAGCGAGCTCCGCTTGGATCGTGAGGCACCTACGTCAAACCTGGTACACAATTTTAGTAGGGCTCAGTCTGATCCGAGACGTGCAAGAGGACCAGCTGAGTGTCCTCACGGGAGGGGGCGTGAGGGGGTGGTCAGGAAGCCTGAGAGGAAAAATGGGAGCCGAGGGCTTCTTGGGAATGAGAACGAACTGAGGAACGCAGCCACCCCAAACCCTGGACCACGTCACGCTAAGACGGAAGTCCCGTGTTCCACCATGAGGCAACCTAGAGGTCCGTTCAGTCAAGGGAAGTAAACTTGGCTTCTGTCCTGCTGTTAATTAATTAAAACAGCTCCTTTGGACATCCCTTCACGTTTCCCCCCCACCAAGCCTATAATAGGCGAGTGTCAAAAGGGACCCTTTGGGCTTGTGATCAGATTAGATCCAGACTGTCACAGCAGCCTGAGCATCAGCAATACAGGAAAAAAACAAAGCCAAGAAAGAGACAGATGTAAAGGGAGCCAGTCACTTGGAGAGGAGAAAAAGAGAGAGAGAGAGAGAGAGAGAGAGAGAGAGAGAGAGAGAGAGAGAGAGAGAGAGAGAGAGGTAGGAGAGCAGAAACTTGAAAACAAGTCTTTTCAAGTCTCTTTCTGTGCTTTCAATTCTGCCTTTCCTGTCTCTTTCTTTGAAGTTCAGTGCTTGGCAGGTAGCTTCGAAAGCCAAAGGGCCCCTGAGCTCCTGTTCCCCATGCCCATCTATTGCTTCTTGGTCTTTTCTTGTGAAAGCCCCGACTGGAACTGGCAGACAGGCCCTCCTCGTTCCCACAAGGCTTTGACAGAACCGAGGTGGTGCCTCCCGACCGCCCGCCCGTTGTCCCAAGAGCCTCTCTTTCTCTTACAGACATTCATCAGCAAATTGGGTGTTTTCTATCTTCACATTATTTCAGCTCATTTCTCCCTCCAGCCCTCACTTCCTGAGTCCCACCAAGCCCCTCCGCAGGAGAATTCAGCCAGCTGGCGGGTCCCCTTCTCCCCTTACCTCTCTATCATCTTGGCACCCCCAGGGATAGATACATTAGGTCATGCTAATCCTTTCTTGGTTGAAGGGTCTACAGTGGATCTCCAGATCAGAATGAAAGTTCAGGTCCTTACAGTTGCTGGCAGGATTCTATCGAATCCCTGACCACCCTGACCTTGTCCTCATTGCCCCTTCTTGCTCTGCTCCATCCAGGCTAGTGCCTTCCCTGTTTCTTGAGAACACTGCACCCTTATACCTTTGGGCCACGGCACTGGCTGGCTTGCTCTGTGCAATCAGAGGCTCACTGTTTCATCTTCTGCCAGGCTCTGTTCAAATGTCACCATCTCACCTCGGCTTCCCTGAGCAAACCTTCTCTAGCATTTCCTATCTCAGCTTATCCCTCAGAAGCAGCTATCCCCATGATTGTTATTCCTGTCTTGTTTGCTACGGGCAGAAGAGCTGGGTGAAGGCATAGCTTTTTACCCTTGTTGCTTCTTGCTGCATTCTCAGCACTCAGCAGAGCTCAATAAACCTTGTGCTCATGGTCTCAAGGCAAGTAGATAAGGCTAGATTTCCTTGCGGTTGACCAGAATCTAACTCAGTCCTTCACAGAAACTTCCAAGGTTATAGTTGTGCGGGACAGAGAGATCTCCCAAGCTGAGAACTTTCCAGTGGTAACTGGGAGATAACTGGGGTACAGTGAGTACTTAGAGTGCAGAGAGGAAAGACAGGCCCATCCATTTGCTGCAACATTCTGTGAATTTCCAGGGCCAGCCCCCTAAAAGAGTCTTTGGGATGGAAGAGGAGGTTTGGGGAGAAAAGGCTGGGTCGTGCCCTTCCTTTACTAAGTGGCTCTTCATTTATGAGGAAACCTGAAGGTTTCTCTGTTGGCACCCACCCCAACTTTTTCAGAATCCTTGTTCTCATGGTACTTGTCCACCAACTGGTCATACTGTCTTGTGTCAGCTTCCTAGACAGATAGCCATTTCCACCAGTAGAGGGCAGACTTCACTGAGAAGGGGCCTCCCCCAGCCATCTTCTATCCCTTAATAATGCCAGGCTTGGGGGATGGAGAGATGGCTCAGAGGTGAAAAGCAACAATCCCAAGCTCATTAGATGCACATCGCAACGAAACTCCTTATGAAATAGGCAGCCCCGAGAAGCTTCCTCTCAAGCTCGTCTTGGAAATCTTAAGCAAACCTGCGCTGTGTATTCGGTAGTGTTCGGTGGGTTCATTTGGTGCCCCTGCAGCATTCAGCTTGGATTAGTCACAAGCATTTCAGATTCCTGCTCTAACAGTAGAGTCCTGCTTGATGGCCAGGAGGGTGTGTGTGGAAGCTCAGGGAAGAAAAGCAAAAAGGCTCCTTGGCACTGAGGCAACCTAGCAGCTAGGATGGATGAACGGATCATTCTACAAACTCTGTGAAACAGTCATTTCTTAATAGGCACTGGCTTGATTTTTATTCCTTAAAGGAAAATGTTTGATACTTTTTAAAATTTAAAGATAGTAATTTTATCTTAAAATATAGGATTTTGCTCATCCCTAAATCATTTGGCTCAGCATCAAAATCATTTCCCTCATTCTGAGAATCATCATGTAAACGGTTTATTATGACTACATTGACATTAATGAAACTAAACTACTATTGTAAACTGTCTTTAGTCAACTGTGAGTGAACTTCATAGTATTCAACATAATTCAATTGTCATTACATTTATAGGTATGATCGTATGAGTAGATCTGTAATGAAGGAGAAAACACATCTGTCCAATGTGAATGTGATGTCACACCCCTGAGCTGGTTACTTCATCGTGGGGAACATGAGTACACTTTTGTAAACACACTGAAATATTTCCAACATTTTACAAATGTTGGTATTTAAATACTGACGTCTCTATTTTTGAATGTTTACAGTCCGCAGACTTTCTTCTAACAGACATTGTATCATCTTCAGTCTTAGTAGCTGCCTCTTCTCTTAAGTTCAAGGTCATGATACAGTCCCCTTTGGGCCCTCACTTCCTGCTGGCACTCCCCTCCCATCTTCCCCTTGCAGGCACCGCACTTGGAAGACCTGGCTACACTGGTGTGAGCGTCCTTAGCTTCCCACGTTCACACATGAACTCTGCACCTGGTGTCTGTCAGCGTTGCTCCAGGGAACATGTCCTTGTTAATTTTTTGCCTCCGTGTGACCTGATTTCTCTGTTGCATTTTGCTTCCCTTACCCTATCCTCAAAATCATCTTTAATTTTCACAACCCCTGAGGAACCTCTTCAAATGCCAGTAATTTTCAGACCCCCTCTTAGCCCCTCTTCCTTATTCTCTCTTCTCTCCAGAGGACCCAACTACTTGCTACCTGAATGTCCATCAGTCCCAAAGCCTAGACCCTGTTCTCCAGAAGACTCACACCTCCACTCAAAAGCTTCCCTGACAAACTCAAATGCTCCTTCTTCCTAGGAATCTGCTTCTCCCTGTGAGATCTATTGCTGATGCCTACACTATGGCGCCCTGCCCTCTGGGGCATCTTAGCCATCTTTCCAGGGCTAACACCCCATCCATGCCAAGACCTTTGGACTCTACCTTTGAATCGTTTATGCTCAGCCTCCTGGGCTGTTGTTGTCTTTAGCATCTTCACTGAATTCCAGTTTTCATAGTGCCTCCTGCATCCCCATTTACCTCCCACATGGCTCCCAGTGCTCCCTACTAAGTGGTTTTTCTTACTCTACCAGATTCCATCTTAGACATCACAGCCTTCAGGGATCTCTTTCTTTTACGTCAGCACATTGCTATCTGCCCTATTATGAAGTTCATCAGAGACCCTTCAAGATATTTTTCTGACCCTCTCCCTAGGTAGCACATGGACATCCAGCGTAGAACAGCTGTATCTGCCCCCTAGTGCTAGACTTGCTCTCTGGGGGTCTGTAGATATGTGCCATTACTAAAAACAGAAGAGAAGGGGGTGCTAGTGGGTTGGTGAGGAGGAGCTCGAATTGTTGTTTCAAACTCAGTTCTCAGTTTACTTTTGGGGGGTGGGCAAGAAAGAGGGAAGCCCAGAGGCACATGGCAGAAGCCTCAGGGGACTGCTTAAGTTCACACTTTCGGTATAACTCCAAAGTTTTGCAGCACTAATAGTTTATGTTGTCATCTTTGAAAGTGATGTCTGATGAAATTCAGGGGAATTTGAAGTTTACAAGCTAAAAGCCTTGTAGCAGGTCTTTACTGCAATGCTTTAGAAGAACTGGGACCCCTAGCGAGGCTGGGGAGCTGATGCCTATCAGGGAGCCTGCTCTATTTTAGGAACTCCATTCTGTGACCATTTCCAGCTGCCAGATGGAGACACAGCTTAGGCAAAGAGGACCCAACGGAGCCTGATTCTTGGGTTTGGATTTCTGAGCTGGGTGGGCTTGCCTATGGAAGCTTTAAAATCTGTCTTGGTTTCCATCCCTTGGGTCCTTGGAGGGAGCTAAGAGATGACTGGATAAAGAGTCATTACTGATAGAGTGGGCTGCACACCCAGAGACCTGCCAACATATTTCCTAATAGGTGGCGAAGTCTTGTCCCAGGCAGCTCATTAAGGCTTGGACCTGGGGTATGTCTCTGCAAACTGTTTTAAAAACCCAGAAACTAACAAAACCCCCTTTCTGCTGATGAGGGAGTATATCACTCAACGATTTCTCTTGATGTAAAGTAAAAGTCATTAGATTTGCTAAAACTTAATCGGCCACAGTCATTATTTTGTAGCTTTTAAAATATCACCCGTTGTCTGATTTCTTGTGTATAAGAATTGGTACTTACTTTGAATTCCTAGTTTTTCTGTTTTTTCCCTTTCCCCCTGTTTTTCACCCCCTTCCACTTTACACTGCAGTCTGGTACCTGAAAATCTTGCTGATTTGCGGCAGAAATGCCAACACAGGCCAGAATTAACTCAAGGTGTAGAGGCCCATGACTAAATGAGACAATCTAGTTCATCTTGGAGTTAATCCTAAGAGAAACTCACCATGGTTAAGTGAACATGCCAGCTTCCTTTGGGAAGCAATCTGTTTTTCCTTCCTTCCTTCCTTCCTTCCTTCCTTCCTTCCTTCCTTCCTTCCTTCCTTCCTTCCTTCCTTCCTTCCTCCCTTCCTCCCTCCCTCCCTCCCTCCCTCCCTCCCTCCCTCCCTCCCTTCCTTCCTTCTTCCCTCTCTCCCTCCCTGCCTCCCTCCCTCCCTTCCTCTCATTTATTTATTTTATGAGCACAGGTGTTGTGCCTGCATGTCTGTCTGTACACCTTGTGTGTGTCTGGTGCCCACGAAAGCCAGAAGAAGGCGTCGGGTCCCTGGGGACTGGAGTTACAGATGGTAGTGAGCCACCATGGGAATTGAACACAGGTCCTCTGGAAGAACTGCCAGTGCTCTTAACTGCTGAGCCATGTCCCCAGCCCCTTTTTCTGTCTTTTCAGAGAGAAAGAGACAGAGCTCCATGTGTGTTGGGGGAATAATTAATTTAGACTAACAGTATTCTGGTTTGACTGATGAAGGCGAGGCAACCTCACATCGCGAGCTCTAGGGATGTCAGGAACAGACAGGGTGAAGCATCCACAATTTGCCTTCTGCTGCCATTGACACCTTCTACATATGCAGTGTGGCAAAATCCGCCTGAGCTTGCCAAGTCTGATCTTTCTGCTTTTACTGCTGACAGTTTAGATCAGGAAAATAAGATGCAATGCATTTGAGCAGCAGATGTATTCTCACAGGAAGAACTCCCTGGTCCCAGACTTCAGGAGGATGGCAGCTTTGCCCACAGGGCCTGGGCTGGTCTCTCTGACAGACCCAGTGCCCGGTACTAGCTGCTTAGCTTGTGAGGCACATTTGCTGTTTATCTTCATAAGATCCAGTCCCAGGGAGACACTTGCCAGAATACATCCCTGAAGAAGTCATGGTGAGTTCAGATATTTGTTTTCTGGATGGAGCCCAGCCTTCCAGAAAGCATCTGTTCAAGTACCCCAAAATTCCCTGGCCATGGAAGGTTGGACTGGATGGAGTAAACCATGAACTGGAATGAATGAGACATAACACAGTACTGGAAATGGTGTCTGTGCATGGGCTCCTGCCGTGGTCACTGGAAGGTAGAGGGGGCAATGATGCCTGTGCACAGTGGGGATCAGCCTCCCTCACTGGAAGACAGAGAGGCAGCTCACAGTGTCCTCTGCAGAATTTCTGTGCGGGTGTCAGAAGTCTGGAAGAAGCGGGAACATGCTGTAGTAGAAACTGGATATTCTGTGTGGGAGGAACAGCCTTGTCACTGAACTTTGAGAGGGCAACCATGTCAACCACAGCAGTACCCTGGCTTTAACTCAACTCTGCTAAATACTCATGCTTCTAAAACAAGTGGTTAGAAGGTAGCTGTATCACAAAGTCCATCTGCTTTGCAATGGAGTCAGGAAACATCTCTCTTCAAAGGGCTTATTTAAATTTTGCCTTTGAGGCTCTCCCAGGCCCTGTGAATGGGAGTGTAAATTGGTGCAGCCATTCTGGAGAGTACTTTGGCAGTGTCTTTCAGAACGTGAGATATGTATGCATACTCTTTGATCTAGCATTTCTGTTTTCAGATATTTGCATTATTTGTATGCATTTACACAGTAGCATTTAAAATATGGGCTCAGAAAAGGACTACCCAGCATTGTAACAATAACAAAATGAATAAAACAAAATGAAAATATCTCAACTGTTCACCTGCAGGAGGCTGATTGAATCCACCATGAAACAGCCACATAGCAGAATACTGTGCTTCTACTAAAAAAGAATGGGGGATATCTGAATATGCTAATATAGACAAGTATCCAAGGTATAATTAATAAACAAAAAACCAAGTTAGAACAATGTACTCAATGTGTAGGATTATGTTAAAGAAATGATTCCTTATTTCTCTAAGGAATTAGGAGGTTATAGGGTAGGAAGGCACTTCCTTATGGTCTTCCTTATGGGCTGTCTCTTTTTTACTTTTGTGTGCATGTAATATTTTTATAAAAATAGTTTTAATAAATTTAACTTGTGATTAAAATTTTCTGCTCTGGTAAAAGTTTGGATTAGTAATAAAAAGGGACTATAACACTTCCTATTCTTTCAAAGGTCTCGTAGCTGTTCTACTTCTTGTGAACTGGACCAAACAATACCTAAGATTTTTACCTTAGGTGTGTGACCCAAGATCACCTACAACTCCCCAGCTTGACCAACTACAAGGCCAGGTGTTCAGGGGTTGGAGTAGATGGCAAGCCATTGATGTCATCCTTCCTAGAGGACAATCATAAATATGAGTGAGGGATAAATATGAGTGAGGTCTATCATCTGAACATTCTTCTCCAGAGAAGGGGACTTGTATCTTTCTAAGCCAGGTCACTCTGCCGTTGGGAATAAATCTAAGGGGAAAGGTTTCCCTAGGTTGGGCTGAATTTTTCTCTTTGAAGTGAGGAAGGTTGATTTCTTTCCCTGGTCATGATACTACCACCAGCTGGCCCCCAAGGGACTTGAAGCTCTCCCTTCTGATAAGATGGACACTGCTTTGCCATGACAAATGGCCTGTGGATTTATTAGGCGAACAAGGTGAGAACTGTTAGACTGTTCTTAGGGCTAAGCAGCATCCTGTCATCTCAGCAGAATGTCTGCATCATCTCAGCATCTGGACCACATCTCCAGATGGCTTTGAACATTCCTAACCTGACATAACCTCCCAGTGCTGAAGGCGGCATACCTCCACTGTCCTTGGCTTCTCCTCTGCAAGTTTTGTTTTCTTTCTTCTCAAACACTCAGTATGGAAGCCCCCCCTTTTATCAGTCTTTGAAACAACCTCCCTTCTTTCTCCTTGCTGTTAGAACATCCCCCTCAGCCAGCAATCCCACCACCTCTGCACCCCGAAGCACGATGTAGTCCTCCTTTTAGTTTTCCTTTCCATCGTGGTTTTCCTCACCATTACTCCTGCCTGCCAACCACAGCAGCATGGCAACACCACACAGGAGAGACACCCATAGCTCCTTACTGCTACAACCCACACATTTCAAGACACATTTCCTGTCACTCACTTACCCCTCCACTGCTGCAAAGCTAGTCTCTAGACCTCATCACTACTGACACCTCCCCACCTCCCAACCTCGCCTGTCTACCACAGTAATGCCCTGTTCTCACGGGGCTACTCATTACTATTCTCATCTGTTAACTGCCCCTCTGGAATGTGATCTTCCCTTGCTTTTTGGGACATTTTCCTCACCTGGTGGCCTTCCTACTTGGGCCTCCTCCTTCTTTGTAGACTCACAGCTTTGGAGTTACCAAAGCTCAGTCTGTGGCTGTCTTTTCCCATCTACAAGTCACACATGTACATCCAGTTGTGCAACTTCAAAGAATATAAATATGACTTGCAAATTTACATCTATCAGCTCTATCTGATGGCTCTCCCAAGCTTGGCCTTTTAAAAAACCCTTCTTAGTATCTCTGCTTGGTTGTCTCACAGGACTCCCAAAGTTGCCATGAGCTCTTGATTTCTCACACATAGCTTGCCTCTGTCTCAGCTGTCCTCACCCACACATAGATACTTGAAAGCGGGATCATGAGACTTCAAGTTGCCCATCAATGTCTCTTCTGCTTTCATTTCCTAATGACTTACTACTTAATTATTAAGGGCAGTAATTTACCAGGTTTTAAAGAAAATCTGCATTTTTAGTCTGTCTTGAAACCAGCCACACGACAGGGCTTGCCTGAGTGATGCTAGGTTCATGGGAATAAGTGATGGTGGGGAGAGCAATGGAGGAAGACTAAACTTTTCAGGTTTTATTGAAGAGACTTTCAGAGAAGGTTCCTTGAAATAAAAAGAAAATATCTGAAGGGGAGGGTGATGACTATCTGAGAGGTATGGGGCTGGGAATATTTGAAGGGATGGGGCTGGGAATACCTGAGGGGGAGTGGGGCTATGGAATGATTCTGACCTTTTCATCTTCTGGGACTATGGATGCGATACGGGGGCTTCAGCAGCAGACATCGTGGACCATAAGGTACCTTTAAAGTACCTTAGAGGGCTGAAGCAGCAGGGTGGGCAGAAGTGGCCTGGGTTTGGAATTATTGTAGGGTTACCACATCTTCCCAGTCCTACCCCTGAGAGAAAAATAAACTTGCACCTCCTTAAGACATTGTTAATTTAGATTTTTTCCTATTTATTGTTGAACCCATCCTATCTGATAAAGTGAGTGTATATAACACAGTCAATGATTAAAGCAATGATTAAAATGTATAGGAAAGGCAACAGATAACCCAGGGACTTTTTTTTTTTTTTTTTAATCGCCATGGTTTTAGAGGATGTATTTTGGGCAATGGAGAACACTCCTGAACAGTATTTCAGAACCCAACTGTCTTTGAAAAAGAAGTGTGTTATCTCACAGCAGCTAAGAACATTGGATGGCTGAAGTACTATGGGAGTGGTTGGTGCTTTTGTTTCTTTGAAACACCGGGTTTTTAGAAAAACCTAGCCACATATGTAGTTTAGGACCCCATGGTTCATGCAAGACATTAGCAGTTTTTTGGTTAGGTAAAGGAGCTGTTGGTTACCACGAAACAGGCTTAATTTCATCAGGGAAAGGTCTTCACAATTTTTGTTCTCACTATCACAACTTTTGCTACCTTACTTTAACTTATACAAATGAACAAGGATGGATTCTTTTAAACAATGGTGAAACCTTCTCTTCTTCAAATGGCGTTGTTAAGTGGCAATGGTTTCAGGACAATATGATGCAAGCAGTTTTTGTCACACCACTGCTTTCAATGATGTTAGTCAAGGTGTACTGTCCAGCTACCTACATGTCTCTATAAAAAGCTGATCTCCAAAGGACAAAAATGATTACTTATGCATATTGCCTTTGCTTTAAATCCATCATATAAACTGGGCTTGGGGGAGTAGGTCAGTTTGTGATAGAGCACTTGCCTAGTATGCTTGAGACATTGGGTTCAGCTAGAAAAAAATGTTGAGCTAACTTTTTCTTTTGTATATTTGTTTATTTATTTATTTATTTTTGGGTGGAGTGGGTCTTGTGCCATAGTGTGGATCTAGAGATCAAAAGACAATTTGTAGGAATTGATTCTTTTCTTCCACCATGCGGGTCCTGGGGATTGAACCTGAGACATCAGACTTGGTAGCAAGTGCCTTTACCTGCTAAGTCATCTCATTATCCCTGAAGTAGTTTATACATTTGCACTTAGAGTAATGTTAAGAAAAGTAGTCATGATCAATTTATTGAGAATTCTCAAATGTGAGAATGATATAAAACTTGTATATATGCAAATGACAAATAAACTATGGATTACTCACTTTATAGATTTGAAGTTGTTCTTTCATGAATATGCAGTATTATTTTCTGAGGAGACAAGGAGATGGTGTCTCCTACCTCTGTCTTTTCCTCCCTCCCCTTTGTGTGTGTGTGTGTGTGTGTGTGTAGCTGAGGTCATGGAAATACAACAATTAGGCCCATTCAGTTGAGTTTCCATAAATGTCTTGTTCCAGAAGCAAGTATAGTCCCTGGGAAAAGCAAAGCTTACTAACCTCTCATGCTTATAAAATGCCTCTTAGGCAGCTTTTATTAAGGGACCACACTGGGTTAGACAGCTTATCATCTTGGGACACAGGACTGGAGCTGTGGAGGCATTGGTTGATTGGGGCCGGGCTGGGGCTTCTGGGACTCTGCCTGCTCTGGGGTCCCATGGCTGAGAGACGTACCCTGCTGCGCGCTCCAGGCTTAATGTTTTACAGCCTTTATTGCTCATGTCTCCTACCAGGCATAAGCTCTCAGGAACATTTGCCAGCCACAGGTCCTGATCCTACCCTAGCACCACGTCCATCTTCATGTTGATAAATAGATGTCTTGGGCTACTGCATCTATTGAGGGTACTTTGTTGCAGAAACAAAAAGAAACTGGTGGTGGACACTAAGACTTTCACTCCATGCACTGTAGCCAACTTGAATGGTAGAGCTCCCCAGAGCCACTTGCACAAGGCAGGGTTGGTGACAGTGCTCCCCAGAGCTACCTGCACAAGGCAGGGCAGAATGGCAATGCTCCCCAGAGCCACCTGCACAAGGCAGGGTTAGATGGCAGTGCTCCCCGAGCCACCTGCACAAGGCAGGGCTGGATGATAATGCTCCCCAGAGCCACCTGCACAAGGCAGGGTTGGATGACAGTGCTCCCCAGAGCCACCTGCACAAGGCAGGGCTTTGGTGTGACTTTTACTGAGTTCAGGCCCCACACCACCACTTCCTGTCTCTGTCTTCCCAGATGGATCCCTTTGCTCCTCAGAACCTCAGTTTCCTCAAGTACTAAGATACTTCTGTGAGTCTTGATTTTTTTCATGGTCATCACAGCTTACCCATGTGGTCATGATGCTGGGGAGACAATCCAAAACCCACAGGCCTGTACCCTGCAGGGAAGGGAACTAACTCACAGTGCTGGAGTGGGCTCCTTGTTTCTGCTTTCTCTTGGCTCAGTCAGTTGGTCCTTGCCATCTTCCTTCTCCAGGTTACCCCACATCTACTGACCTTTTAGGGCTCATTCAAAGACCACCACTTTCACAAAAATCTTCTCCCGTCATCACTGAAAGATACTTTTTCCTACATCTTCTTCTAACTTCTCTGGTATTTACCATTTTCTTTCGAGTGCCTCAGTCATCCTGTTATTGTTCCCCCTTGCCTATAAGTCTCACAGGAACAAACTACCTGCTCTCCAATCTTGCTTCCTCAGAGTACCCAGGAGGATGCCTAGCAAAAGTAGGTGCCCCAAAATAATGCGCCAACTATGTGGAGGACAGTTCTGTGTATTTAAAAATCCCTGTCTTGTTCTTTTCTAGAGATGAGATGGCATGTATAATGCATCTTTCCATTTGATCCATTTAAGGAGGACAAAAAGATTTGCCAAAAGCGGTTGACCTTACATCATGTCCAGAGAACACCTGTGAATAGTTATTAATAATGACTCATCACATGAGCTAACATAATAAAGCCTTACTGGAGGGCTAGTCACAGTGCTAAAATTGTTAAACTGCTGAAACAGAGCAGAGTATTTCCCAAAGGTGGTGAATCTATAGTTATTGCCCAAACACCTCCATCTTTATGACACTCCCTTAAACTGTACAGCATTGGGGAGCTGCAAATCACAGTTATGATTATTATTTTTAAGTGAGAGGTGAGAAGTCCTTGAGAATACGTCTATTGTCATCTCCGAGGGATCGAAGTTGACTTTGGGTCTCTTTGATGGAAGCCAAGAATTAGGTTTAAGCTGAATTTAGCAGGACTAAATTTGACCAATAGTGCTAAATAGTGTGGTTTGAGAGGATTGAACGTCTGTTACACAATATCCTTTCTATTGGTACCTTAGAGGGATTGCTATGTGTTTAGAAGACTTCACTCTTTCAAAGGTTTTCATTCCAGATGAAGGGTTAACCTCAGGTAGCATGCCCAGGGTGGTTCCTCAAGAAGATCCATGTAAGAAAGATTTCTCTGATCAAAGCAGCCTGAGAACCCTGCACACCTGAGCCCTCTGTGTGATTCACCATAGGCTGTCTCAGAGCACAGCCAAGGACCAAGAGTCACCCGGGAAGGAAATCTAAGTCAAAAGTCTCTTAGTGCTTTAAATATGGCTTACATGGCTCCCTCCCTCCTTTCCTTCCTTGTCGTTCAAATATACCTAGTAACATCACAGGACACTATCTCATGGAATTCCGCTTTAGTTATTATTTGCTTATCATAATGGGGATGGATGTTTAGCTGAGAATAAGGCAGTAGGAAATACACAAGGGGAGAGAAAGTCAGAGATAAAGAATGTTAGCGGTGATCTACGAGGCCACCGAAACACAAGTGGTCAAGCTTCCTCAGGACCATCCTTGGTCCTTAGTCCAGGCAACAGTTTGGCTTTTATTGTCTTCTTCCAAATCCCAGTCATCAGCAAGTAACATCATCAGACTGTGAGGACCACTACTGTGTCTCCATGTGATCTTACTCTGGGGTAGCAGGGAAAGAGGAAGGGGATTCTGCAGAGCAGCGTTTGCTCAGATGGTTAGACAACGAGGAAGGAGAGAAACAGAGGGAAGAGAAAGGGAGATTAAGGTGACAAGTGGGAGTTGGGGCTGGTGGGCCATGGGCAGGATGGAAAGAGACCCTGGAGCTTAGTGACAGCCTAGCAGAAGTTAACAAACCCCCTGTCCAAGCCAGGAGTCAAGTAACAGTCAGGCCAGGGGGTTCCTTGAATGTGCAGAGAGCTCTTTCTATTCCCCGGTGGAAGGGCACTTTTCCTTACAGGCAGCCTCTGTTCTTGGGCCTCCCACTGCTCAAGCACCTGCATTTCGCTGGCTGTTGGCAGGACTCTTCCTGAGATCTTCTTAGTGACCAGGTGACCTAACCACATTGCAGTGTTTAGCCAGAAACCCAGGAGAGCAATGGAGAAGGGCCTAGGTATGCACAGAAGCCAGAATTGAGAGGGGCTGAGGAGGGGCTTCCTCTTTATCCAGGACTGTCAGATGGTCCACTTCCTGCATGCAAAGCGACTAGGACACCTTTGGCAACTAAGGCAGCTAAGAAATACTGGAAGCTGAATGCAAGATATGCAACACGTTTGGGAATTTATTGTGTTGAAGGACATTCTAGGATACCTTCTGACTGCTCATTAGTATCAGAGAAAAAATCATGTAAAAATGATTTTTTAAATAAACATTATATACTCCTCCAGATGTGGAGACATGTGTGGGGTAGAACAGCAGCTAGGATGAGAAGACATCTCCCTTCACAAGATTCACGAATTTCAAATCGCTGTTCTATGATTCTGTTCCAGAATTCAATAATTCCGAAAAGTGATTCTCCCTGGGACAAGGTTATCCTCTGATATAAGGACTGGAATTCATTAGCAAGTGCATTTTAAAATAAATCTCTCCTTAGGAAATTGTTCAAGTGACTCACCGACCTCCCAGAGTGGGAGCGTCACATAAACTACTCCGATGCCTGGAGTACCTGGGATACTCTGGCCTATCAGGTTAAGGCTCTTGTCGGAGTTGGCAGGGTGACAGGGTCCCAGGACACAAGCCCACAGCCCTCTGTTTGAGAGATGCAGGGCGTCTCAGGAGAGGGCTGGGAGGACGTGTTTCTGTGTGTGCCTGTGAGTGCGTGGGTGTTGATTTGTGCTTACGTTGCCGACACCATTTCTCCGCGTGTGTTATATAATTGGGATGGTTTGATCGTCTGAATGGAATAACATAATTACCCATGGTATTGCACGTCTCTAATTCCAACTAAACACAATGGCAAAAACTAGACAAAAATGCAGAACTAAAACCGAAAACAAAAAAAACAAAACAAAAACAAAACAACAAATCACACAATGTTACTGAGGTCATGCAAAGAAGAAAATAACGAGGTTAAGAAATGGGCAAGCCACAGACACGGTAAATGAAAGACGGAAAAGAAAAAGCCAACGGCATACAATTCTGAAATCATTCTTACCTTCTTCAGTCATTGTGTCATAATATTTTAGTTTTCCATATGATCCAAGTTCTACAACATCACAGTAAAAGACACAAAGATAAGGCACGAGCTAGAATGCAAGAACTTTGTTTTTACACATTCTTAATTAATCCGATTCAGAGTTATACTGTCAAATGCGGCAATCGTAACTATATGGAGATGTGCAAACATGAGCCATGTGGCAGACAGCTTCACGGCCCACTTTCAGAATCACTGAAAATGTATTATTCAACCGAGGGTGGGCTGGGTCCTGCGGCACAGAACAGGACACGTTAGTTCAACACTCAACCGAACAGAGTGCTTGGCGAAGGTGCTTCAGCCCAGGCCTTGCCTCGCCTCGCTTTTATACAGATGACACCCCAGGGAGAATGGACAGCCTTCTAGACCCAGAGAACCTTGTAGACACTTGCCATCTTTAGTAGTCCCAAAGTCATGACGTGGCTTTTCCAGCCCCCAACAGAACCGTCTCCTGGGGAATAAGGAGGCTACCTGGAAAGAGGCGATACGAACAGCCCGATTTTAGCTCTCCTGTCACTGAGGAGCTCATACTTTAGATGAAACACCAAGGGTCATGTGTGCGGGAGGCTGGACGAGCTGTCAGTGGTACGGAAGGCACTCTGAGGATCAGTATCATCTTCCCTCGGAAGCCCATCCGGCTGAGACAGGTGAGGGCGACACAATTCAGAGGCCGGCTGTGGTGCAAAGAGCGCGGGCAGGGGACCAGTTTTTGGGCTTCTGAGTGTAGATGGCCCTGGGAACCTGTCTATACTGAGGTCACTGGGAGGCAGGGATGTTGGAGTCAGCTGGTGGCATGGCGACTGGATGAAGGGAGAGGGGACAGGCATGTATCATTTCTCTTTTTCTCCCTTTAGTTTCTAAGCAAAAGCTTTGATTTCTGTTTTTTTTTTTTCAAAATCCCAGATTATTTTGAACAATGTTGTGAGCAGATTAAAGATGCCTTTCTTGGTCATAACAACATTCTACTAATAAGTTTCAAGAAATTAATTAGACTCCAGAGACATTCCACTGAACGTGTCCATGGCCCATTGCCTTGGATAGAGGCTGAAAACCCACATGTGAATCAGCCTGTGATCGATGAGTCTGTGCGAGATGCAGGAGCCTGCTTAAAGCAGATGTCAAACATCCCTGAGTTGGGTATTTATACCGTACATTCTCTTTCTATATATTCCTTCCCACATGTCTAATTTTATCTAAAGCTATTTTGATACACCAGTGTAAAATTCTGCCCTCGGGGAGGAAAATCACCCCATCTTTATGTTCTCGTGGATCTTACCTATTCTGCCCATTGTTGGAATCATTACAAAAGAAGTGGGTACTTCAATGAGAAGTGAGTTTTAGGTAAATAACAATTTTTTTGGGTGATTTCTGGGGATTGCTATTAGTTCAATATTTTTTTTCTGTAATTTTAAGAACAGTTGGTGTGTATGTGTGTTTACAAAAGAGTAGAATTTTTTAAGTGATCTACATATTTCATCAATATTAATCACATGTTCATAGTGGCATTACAAAATGGGTGTGTGTTTGTGTGTGTGAGAGAGAGATCTTACAATAAATTGATAAACTCTATCAGCCAACTAATAGTTTTTTGTAGTCTCCCTTCCTTCTGCTGGGTAAAGGAAAGAAATAAACAGCTGGAATCCACTATGATCTGCTCAGGAAACAGGACGTGGGTGGCCCTGTGTTTGCAAAGCTGGCTGTCAACCATGTTCTGCACAGTGCTGTCACATCACTGCGTGTTAGTGGACCCATCTTTTCAGAGGCACACCTTTCTATAGGCACCCACCTGTTTTCATGTATTGATCCCAACCTTGAAACATCTGTTTATGGCAGAGGATACTGTTTTGAATTTCGTCTTGAGTGGAACCATGTACAATAAATAAATACAATCACATTGCTTCATTGTTACTCTGTGTTGACACAGAATAAGAACTGTTCACATATGACAAGCCTCATACATTCTTGCACCGTGGCAATATCTAGATTGTTTCTGAGATGCTTCCTTGGATGATGGATGGGACAGAGGGACAAGAACAGGGCACACTCCGTGGAAAAAACAAGGCGAACAACGGGGGAATGAGGACAGAGAAAAGCTGCATAGCAACATGGCGCATGGCTATTCAAGCAGCGGGAAGGAGGGCGCTGAAGGGGATAGCATCCACTCCAGCAGAGGGGGATCCTATTTGTGGGAAAGGATGGAGGATGACATCAGCCAGTTAGAACACAGTCTTCATCGTTGGCAGCCACGGGATGGTGAGATGGAGAACTCAGCAGTCACATCCCGAGGGAAGCAGGGCAGCATCTCCACGAGCCAGGCAGTCCTGTTCCCTAATCCTGGGGCCATGAGTGGTGCGGGATGAGGGATGCAACATGCAAGCAGGACAAACACAGTGTGCATGCCGAAGCCAGAGCTCCTCACACACCTGGCTACTGTCCCATAGCCCAGGGATGCCCCATGGAAAACAGCCACTGTTGGTTGACAGTCTGTGGCCAGGCCTAGCCTGGCTGTAAGGGCCCAGAAGGCATGATGAAAACTCACCTGTGCAAGAACTTGACCTCCAAATCACCCATCCCCACACCCCACTGACATCTCAAGCCACCTTCGACTTACATCTATCTATCTATCTATCTATCTATCTATCTATCTATCTATCTATCATCCATGTATCATCTATCTATGTATCTATCTATGTATCTATCTATGTATCTGTCTATCTATCTATCTATCTATCTATCTATCATCCATGTATCATCTATCTATGTATCTATCTATGTATCTATCTATGTATCTGTCTATCTATCTATCTATCTATCTATCTATCTATCTATCTATCATCCATGTATCATCTATCTATGTATCTATCTATGTATCTATCTATGTATCTGTCTATCTATCTATCTATCTATCTATCTATCTATCTATCTATCTATCTATCTATTTCAAGACAGGGTTTCTCTGTGTAGCTCTGGTTGTCCTGACACTTGCTCTGTATAGACCAGACTGGCCGCAGATTCAGAGATCCACCAGCCTCTGCCTTCTGAATTCTGGCATTAAAGGTATGTGTGACCACTGCCCTGCTACCTTTAACTTATTTGGGCTAAGAACCAACTGAGTTTCTTGAGGAAAGGAGAGAGGGGCCGAGGAAGCTTAGAAGGTTAATGTTCAGTCCTATCTAGCATCACTCACTGTAGCAACTGAGCAAGAGGCAGCCAGGACAGGAAGAGTGGGGTGTCACCCAGGTTTCCATCCTGGGAACCACCTGGGACCTTTTCTTTGAAATGTTTCTTCAAGAAGACCATGTGGCTAGGGGTAGGGATCCCAAGCCCATTGGTTTGCATTTGGGATGAGCCTAAATCTGACTATGGATGACTCCTGGCACAGTGTCACACAAACCCACTGGTGTAGGCTTCAACGAGCCTGCAGGCTGGCCACTGACACTGTCTAACGTGGTCCTGGACTAGCTTTGGGGCCATCTGGAGATCTGGGAACCCAGGTGGGGACTCGGTTCCTAGATCTCCAAGGAACTGAATGTTTCACTGTTCTCCTGCCCACCTTGATGCATGCTTGCCAGCTGCTTCCTACCCAACTTGAAGGGGCTGGCTTCTGGGTTCTTGTCCATACCTCACACTGAACGAAATCGGAGTAGGAGCCTTGCTTCTAATCTTAAAAATCTGTGAATGACATCTGTGTCCAAATTTTTGAGACAAAGTGTAAAGGAAGTTTCACTGTCTTATTTTTGTTTTGTGAAATGTGTTGTTTAGAAACCTTTAGAAGTTGCGTGGTGGTGGCACACACCTTTAATCCCAGCACTCAGGAGGCAGAGGCAGGCGGATCTAAGTGAGTTCGAGGTCAGCCTGGTCTACAGAGTGAGTTCCAGAACAGCCAGAGCTACACAGAGAAACTCTGTCTCAAAATACAAAAAAAAAAAAAAAAAAGAAAAAAGAAAAAAAAAAGAAAAAGAACTCTTTAGAAGGTCATTTGACCCAGAGCACAGACAGCAGTGAACATTGGTTTGAGTGAATGAAGTTTACGCTTTACCTTCTCTTTTTAAAAATATGTGAATAAGAATTAGTATTTGGGGCTTCTGACGCCAGCCTTTCTCAAGAAGTACATGGTAAAGATTTCTCTTTCCTCCGTTTTGAGGCCTTTGACATCCTTCACCCCACAGCTCCCACCAAAGCCTAGAGACGGGAGCAGCAGAAAAAGGACTTCTCATGTTTGAAGATTTAATATTCAGATGTATGAAATGGAAAGTCAATAGAAGGAGCTACGCTGAACTCATTTGATCTGAATGAAAACTAGAGGTGGAGAAATAAATGAGAAGACACATTTATTATTTAAGTGTCGTTTCACAGGAAAAATTAATGGTTGATGCTTTATTCTCTTCTAAGAAATAAATGGGAATACACATTATTATTTCAGTGTCATCTCACAGGAAAAATTAACGGTTGATTTTTTATTCTTTTCAAAGATCTAGCTTTGTTTCTAGGTCAAGCTTGAAAATCACTGTTTTATTAGAACCGACTGCAGTTTCTTGGTAAAGCTGTCTAGCACTTATCAAGATGTATGTATGGGTACTGGCTTGCATGGAAGGGTTATGTTCAGCAGTGCACGGAAGAAAATGGGATTTGAAGTTGGAGCTCTAGTTTTGAACCCAAGATCTGTTGCTTATGGGACATGTGACTCTGAGCCAGGTGTTTCCTCTCTCTGAACACTGGCATCCTCAACTGTAGAGGTGCATGATAATTGCTTTGTTCTATAAACAAGGTTGCAGTGGAGGGCATACTGGAAGACCCACATAAGGCAGAATATGAGAAGCTGCCATTATTGAAAGTGCCACAAAGATGAGAACCCCTAAGATGTGG
The DNA here is from genome assembly GCF_049852395.1 of Peromyscus maniculatus bairdii. NCBI lineage: Eukaryota > Metazoa > Chordata > Mammalia > Rodentia > Cricetidae > Peromyscus > Peromyscus maniculatus. The sequence continues at coordinate 107,933,786 of NC_134853.1, forward strand.
AGCAGGGAAGTGAGACAACTTGGTACCTTATCCAAGCTTGTTAAGACAAAGTCAATATGACCAAGATATTTTAAATAGAGAGTTGTTGTTCAATAGCAAAGGATATTGGTCATGTTGGGGCCAATATTTAACATCTCTTCATTAATTCTGCACATCTACTCTCAGATCTAAGGGAAATTAAAGCACATACCAAAAGGAGAGAGAGGATATGACACGTGGTCCTTGTTTACCTGTCCGGTGCCATTTGGAGCCCAGACATTTTCCCTTTGAATATTTGCCAGTGAGCTGGTTTCTGGCTAACTTGTCTTATGTTGGGAGCAAAGACTCTTTTTTCACTTTAAATCTGTCTAAAACAGAAAACCAAGTTCTCACACCACATGCTCTGCTCTCCTCACATTTCCTAAATAAAAGTATTCAAATGTGCAGCTCTCCAGAGACAGTGACATTCAGAATGCTTTGGTGTGTTGAGCTTTTTCTGGACTTGGTAAGATCAAGAAGGTCAACATTGATGCCCAAGGTTTTCGACTGTGGCCACTACAATATTGCTATACAGATCAAGAGGACTTCTGAGTGACATTCATTGGATAGTTCAAAGATAGGCTCAACTACTTATGAGCTGGGTAACCCTCCTGTGCCTCTGTTCTTTCTGAAAAGTGAGGTGCAGGGCACAGGGAGAGGCAATCACTCATCGTCAGGAGCATTTCTATAGGACCAGATGAGATGAGCTATAAAGCACTTTGGACTGGGGCGTCACATCTCTAGTGGTTGGTCTCTTTTCACTGTCTGCTGAAGGTCCAGCCACAACATGTAAAATTCAGCTTAGTGCAAAGTAGTGAAGTCTGATCCAAAGGCTAATTGTCTCCATGGGTGGGTATTATTCATGAGTACTTTGAGATGCACAAATGAAAAAAAAAATACCCATACTTCTCTTATACACAGAACCTGGTAAAGGATGCCTTGGAAAGCTTCCAGAAGCATGTCTGCAATGTGTTAATTTAGCCTCAGAATGAAGGTACTCATAAATCTGAGGGCTTCCTTTCTTCCTTTAACTATGGAATAAATGCTGGCTTTGAAGATTTTATTTATCTGTTGTTACTTTGGGTTTTGAGACAGTGACTCATGTTGCCCAAGCTGGTCTCAAACTCACTCCTGAACTGAGCTCAGCCTGAAACAACTCCTGCTCCTACCCACCTGAGTGCTGAGATTAAGGGCATGCACCCAACAGCCACCGTGAAGGTTTCTAAATTACAGGACAAGTGTTGATGGTTTATAATTTCTCAACATCCATAGTACCTGCACACATTGTAGATCTTACTGTTTTGTGAGGTGTTTGGAATAAATTGGTTACTATTTTTTTTTCTTATGACTCCCTTTAAAAAATCTTCTTCATACTAAACATAAGTTCTTAGCTGAAAGATAGTTTCTTTTCTTTTTCTTTTTCTTTGATTTTTTTTTGAGACAGGGTGTATCTCTGTGTAACAGTCCTGGATGTCCTGGAACTCGATTTGTAGACCAGACTAGCCTTGGACTCACAGAGATTCACCTACCTCTGCCTCCCAAGTGCTGGGACTAAAGGTATATGCCACCACTGCCCAGCTGAAAGATATTTTATAACACAGCCCAATTTTAAACTTTTTGGCTGATTTTTTCTACCAAAAAACGAAACAAACAAACAAACAACAACAAAAAACAACCCAATTTGTATGGACTACTGAAATTAATAGCTTTTTCTTAAAAGGTTTTTTTTGGTCACTATTCTTATGTATCAAATGTTCATGGCCCAAAGAAGTAATTTTTTTTTAAAATTAGAAAACAAAACAAAAGAAAACCCAAACCACGTAAGAGACAGAGGTTAAATGAGGAAACAGCCACAAACCCCACTTCCTACTCAAGTGAGAAGGGAAGGAATAGTTTAACCTTCAAACTGAAAAGCTTTCCAAGCTTTCAAAGTACTGACTCATTACACCAGCTCCGCTTGGCATTCTGTGGGAGACTGGCATTCCAGATGAACCTCCCTAAGCGGCTCCTCCGCACATACATGGTACACAGTTGCCTGGAGAGAGCTGAACTCAACATGTGGCTCACATATGTCATACATGAGGTGTGAACAGACACAGATTTTGCCCTGTGGAGCTCTTTCCTTATCCAGATCCTCCAAACCTATGCTAAAAGATACTTCTCTTTGGTCTAAGAGCTTAAAACCTCTTGCTTCAGTTTTTTAACAAGGTGAGAATTTGGCAAATGAAAATAAAGGCTGAACTTGGGGGCATTTTTAGGGTTTGGATGGGTCCTCCTGAATTCATGAATTGTAGCTTAATCTCTAATGCAATGAAATCGGGAGTTGGATCATGAGACAGGTTTGGGTCATGAGAATCAATTCTTCTGGCAGACACTGGTGCCACTATAAAAAGGATTATCGGAGTGATTCTCTCCTTGCTTTTGCGAGCAACATTCAATGCCTTCAGAGGACATGTGTTCAAGGTGCTGTCTTGAAAGCAGAGAGTCAGCCCTCACTAGACACTGGATCCCCAGAACCATGAGTAACTGAACAACTGTGCCTTGTAAATTAGCCAGTCTCAGGCATTCTGATAGAGAATCACAAAATGAACTGGGACAGTCATCCTTCAACAGCCATTGAGCTCCAAATTGGATGTATGAACCGGACTCTCTCTCTCTCTCTCTCTCTCTCTCTCTCTCTCTCTCTCTCTCTCTCTCTCTCTCTCTCTCTCTCTCTCTCTCTCACCTTTGAGCTCTCAGAGTTACCACTGATTCTCATTCCCTCTGAATCACCCTTCTGTGAAATTCTTACTCTCCTGTCTCAACTTCCCTGCAAATCCAAGCCTCAAGGTTTGTTGTTGCCAACGTTTTCTCTCCACACTCATTTGCTTCCTGGTTTGTGTACAGACCTTTTCTTATGAGTAGAATCTAGATACCTGGGTTTCTGGGTGAAATCTCTCAGTTTTCAAGTGTTGTCAACAAATACCAAATTTTAAAAAATCTAATAAATCTGAGCTATATTTGACTCATCAATTTTGTAACTCTTGCTTTAAAATCAGATTGCTTGGTCCAATTTTCTTACAAATATTAGTTAAATGAATAAACCATTCTGGTGGCTGGACCTGGGAGGGATCCTGGCCAGATGCTTTTCCTCAGCAGGTCAAGTTTTGCTTCTTTGTACCACAGTCCTTGCTGGCTGAGAATGGGACTGAATCTTATGATGGCTTCCTCTGGGAAACGGTAGCGGAGCTCATATTGGGAAACCTGAGCAGTGATGGTACTGTGACCAATCCCTCTATTATGGACATTCCTGGGCAGTCAGCTCTGCCACTGTGCAAGTGGAGAGCAGAAAGCAACTTTTCTTACTGTGTTTTAAATTTTGTTTTGGGAGGAATGGAAATTGCTCATTAGGTCTAACTATCCTCTGCCATTTGGCAGAGTAATACCTGGATTAGGCAAAGCACAGTAGAAGATTTTGAAAGCTAGGTTAGGATCACAGAGGGAGGCGTCAATATAATTATGTGGGAATTATCAGCCTTGAGCAGTGAACAATAATGTGTGGTTATTACTGTAGATCATCCAGATGGCTCATAATAAAATGTCCATGCGAGTCCCCAGATACTCTGTCTTCTTATAAATTTGTCCCCTAATTTGCAGCCAGCTCCTCTGTGGTGTTGCTTAGCAATGTCACAGCACTTGCCGAGATCTGTCCTCTGAGGAGCTGACTCAGACTGTATTTCACCATATTTTACATGCTCTGGATGATCAGGCAAGAAAACTAGACCCTGGATGTGCCGTTCTGCTTTCTGTTTGAGAAGGACTTGGGCGGGGGAAGGAGCAGAGTAGAATAAGCCTTTTTCTGCAGAGAAATTTTTTTTTCAGAAAGAAAAACAATGAACATCCTAAGCAAAAGACCTAGCTTAACACAGTGCAATTATAAAGATACCCTTCTGCTATGAGTATCCTTTTAACTGTGCCATTTCAAATCTCAACAATAATCTTCAGATAGTTTGACTTCCTGACACTTTGATAGAGTGTGGTTTGTTCCTTTTTCCCAAAGTCAAGGTGAAAAACAGGTGATAATATAGTATGATAGCTATGTGTACAGCTTGTAGCCCTGAAGATCTTAACTGCCCAACAGGGTCTGCTCTTCCTGGCCAGGGAACATGTGTGAGTGTGTGCGTGTGCGTGTGCGTGTGCGTGTGCGTGTGCGTGCGTGTGTGTGTGTGTGTGTGTGTGTGTGTGTGTGTGTGTGTGTATCTAATCTCCTTGAGACTCAATTTCCACCAGTCTGTAAATAGGAACAATCATAGCTATCTTGTAGAATGGTGTTGAGGATTACAGGTATTTATTGGGTTTAACAACTTGTTTGGATCTTCTAAAGGCGCATTTCTAAAACATGACCTTAACAATTTTTAGGGGCTTGTGAAGAGCTTTGGAAAACTGAGCTTTTCACTGATAATAACTACAAACATTTTGGCTACATTTTTACATCTCTGTAAATTGAATGGTTGTGTTTACAAAATCAAGCAAAAGCCCTCTGCAATTCAATTCTACCAAATCTGGGGTGATGGCTCTAGATGTGTTTGTTGCTCTTAAAATTGGTAAAATATTCAGTTCTCCTGAATTTTTCTTAAGTCTTCTTGATTGCCGATACAGACAGGCCAATGTGTTTCATAAACATATAAATCTGAACAAGATCTATGGTTGGAGGAGGGGCAGCTAAGGCGATGCTGGGCTGGTCAGGGGCGGGTGTGGAGCCTTGGGGATCCAAGAGATGAGCTCCCTAGTTCTTCTGTCTCCTCTGCTCTGCTGTCTTCTGTGCCCTGCCCCCTTTACCTGAGGTCTGTGTGTTATACTGCAACGGTCTTATCTGAATCCTGCTTTCCTGATTTTTCATACCACTTGTCAAACCGCAGTATTTTCTTTCTTTCTTTCTTTTTTTTTTTTTTTTTTTTAAACCGGGGTAATCTTTTCAAGAGACAAAAAGAAAACTCAGTCTTTCTTAATGCTACAATACCATCTTTCTGTGTTGGAACTTTATTGCACCTCCCAAGTTACTTCCCCCTCCAAAACCAAGCTTTGAGGCTCCCTCCTCCAGGCTTCACTCCCTGAATGCCCCCAACCCTACTGGAAGCCATTTGCTTCCTGTTTGCCTAGGTCGGGTACCTGCTTCTGCTGCTGCTGTGTTTGTCAAATCTACCCTAACCTGCTTGCTTTAGGGTGAGGAACCACTATTCTCAGTTTGTTAATTCAGCCCCCAGCAGAGTTCCGGGTGCTCTGTAGGTGATCAACAATTAAATCCCCAATGTAAAGTGTTCTCATTGTCTCCTTTCAGTCCCCCCTCCCCCCCATCTTTGGTACTTTTGCCCATGGTTCTTTTCCGTTTACTTCTCTAATTCTGCAGGTTCGATGACTTTCTTCAGCATCTGTGGGGAGGAAGTATGTTAAGGGAAAAATGTGGCATTATTCTTAGAATGCTGTTCATTGCTTCCATAGTGGGAGGAGTTACATCACCCAAAAGAGGCATAAGAGGGGTGAGATCTCAGCCCGCCGCCCACAGATAACACCTAGGCCATGGGAGGGAAACACTGCTGAAAACAGCGGATGCTGCATCCTGGCTGGAGGACACCTTGGGCATGCTCCTGGATTTCGTCCCTGGGCCTGGCTGGACCCGGTGGTTTGCACCACACAGAGAACCAGAGATAAAGTGTATGTAGATACTGGTTCAGCTTAGGCAGGCTTCTACCCTGCTCTATATGAAGCATCTATAGGGAAAGTATTCTGAGGCAGGGGATGGAAGGTGGGAGAGACATCAACAAACAAACCAAGTCTTATCATGCAAGAGAAAATAAAGGCAAAGAGTGAGTCAGAATGTGAGCATGAGAGAGGATTGGAGGACAACAGTTCCAGGGGTAAAAGACATAGCAGAAAGGCAACTAAGGCCACTGATGTAGAAGTAATTAAGAGAAACAGCATCCTCATAATTAGATATTCTATGTGATAGCATTGTCCTGGCTGCTATTGCCCTAACTGTTTAGCTCTTGACCACAGCAGAAATAAGCAGCCTACATGAAGACAAAATTAGAAGACTGGATTTAAAGATGGAAGAAGGCTAACTTGAATCTCTAAAATCTCATCATCTGTTCCAAGCATCAGTTCATTCATCACCGCCACTTCTTTACATACTATTCTATGTGACAGAGACCATACAGATGGATGACGGGAGAAGACTGAAATATATTTCACAAGTAGCCTATTGTATACCCAAAGTTAAACAGCAAATACAATGAACCAGGAGGCGGGAATGCAGGCATCTTCTGAGCCCAAGGATGCTGCAGCCGGCTTTAAAATCAGTGCAGCAACTGTTTTTCTAGGTTTTTCTTACTGTGTTGGAAAGAGGTTATTTTTTTTCCCCTCCCTGTCTGGATCATACTAAAGATATGTATTCCAGGTGAAATTTCAAAGCACACAAGTGAGGTACTACACCCCCCCCCCATTTCCTCTCCGCACAGAAGACAGGAGAACTCTGTGAACACAGAAACCCCGACAGTGCAACTCCAGGGTAATTGCTACCCAACTAGAAGGTGAGTGACAGAAAGCCCGCCATGCCGTCATCCACGGCCACGCAGGTTTCTTTACAAGGGGAAATACAGAAAAGGAAATCCAAGGATGTATTTTGTAGTATTTGGGACTGAACCTAGAAGCACGCTTGTCAGGTCCTCTATCACAGAGCTAACCACACTCTCAGAACTCTCCTGACTTGTAATCGCACCCCACCCCCACCCCCACCAAGCTCTTACTAAATTGTTCTGTTTGGCCTGACTTCCGGAGGAGCTGGGTGTGGTGGTTTGAATGGGAATGCCACTCCTTTGTGAACACAACACTTGCTCCTCTGTTGGTGGCACTCTTTGAGGGAAGCTGTGGAAACTTTGGAAGGTAGTTTTTTTTTTTTTTTTTTAAGATTATTTATGTGTGTGAATGTTTTGCCTGAATGAATGTGTGCCATGTGTGTGCAAATGCCCACAGAAGTCAGAAGAAGACATCAGATCCTCTGGAACTGGATGGTTGCGAGCCACCAAGTGGGTGGCTGGGAATTGAACCCAGGTCCTCTGCAAGAGCAGCCAGTGCTCTTAGCTGCTAAGACATCTCTCCAGCTCCTGGAAGGTGGAGTGTGGCTGGAGAAAGTACATCACCTGGGGTGGGCTTTGAGTGTTTATAGTCCTAATCCATTTCCAGGTGGCTCTCTTTGCTTCTTGTCTGCATTTGAAGATGTGATCTCTCAGCTTCCCCCTCCTGCCTCCAATGCCTGCTGAGTGCTGGCAAGCCTCTCCCTCACAGGGGAGAATTTCTTCCCCAAAGTTTTCTGACATGAAGCCACTCACTGATGAATTTAACTCCTGCTAATGACAAGTGCTTTGGCCAAAAGGCTTCTAAGTTAGCACAAAGCTCCTTCCATTTTTGGTCACTTGGGCGTGAGAACCGACACCCTGGAAGCCAAATGAAGGTAGCTGCGCAGATAATGCAACTCTACCTCCGAAGTTCAGGTTCAACCATGGCATTGGGCTAGCTGTCCGCAAGCAGTCTGGCACCAGCATTGGCTACGGGCTCCCCAGAAACTTGCCTAAATGTTTGCCTAAACTAATGAGAGTTCCTAAAAGAAACTGTCCTGAATGAGGCTGCCACACATGCCAGCTTGTGACAGAAAACTGTTTTTGTGAATGCATGGGTGAATGTGTGACTCCCCACTGCCAAACCAATCTGATGAGGACCTGAGAGCTTTACATAAGCAACACTGATGTTTGGCTCTTTTCAAAATCGTGCATGTGCACATGAGCATATAATGTAATCTCATTGGAGCACCCACAACCTGTGGAGGACAGTGTGGTGTGGGTGAAGGGATGATTTTAATAATGGCTGATATGAAGACGCCAGATCTGGCAGACTTGGCAATGTAAGGTCAGAAGAGACATGGGCCTGAGAGCCACTTGAGGTTGAATGTTTTCAATAGGGTCAGCATCCCTAGGATAGAGGCGAGCACCTCCCTGATGGATGGGACAAGGAGGAAGGACCATCTCATGGAAGGACCATGCCGGCATTCGGCTCAAGTGCCTTTCCTTTGGAAGGAAACCAATAAACAGCCTACATTACAGATGATATTCATGTACAAATCTGCATTTTGAAAATGCATTTTCACCTTCAGGATTGCCTCTGCCCTTCACCCGATCCCTGTATCCAAGGACTGTCTGGGAAGCTGCTTTTCATCTCTGGGACTCTGAGTCCTCCCTTCTGAAAGAGGGGCTGTTGGAGTGTAAGTTCCAGAGAAGCAAATGAGGTGCAATCTCGTGCTTTATAGTCTATCTCCTTCATGCTACATTGAGCCTCAGATGTCATCAAAATAAATTGTTGGCCAGGGAGGAGATGAGGGGGGAGAGAGAAACCATTCCCATGCTCAAAAGCATTTATTTCAGTAAGACTACCCACATTCCCTTATCCCCTAATTGATATTTACTTATAATGTGTACCACATAAGGAGTGATTCCACTTCAATCATCTTTGCTGTTCAAATACAGAAATAAGCTTTGTTATCCCCTAAAAAGAGGGGCTAACCAACTTGTCCTGTCAGCAGCCTGCTGGCCTCTGTCTGGAGGTTTGGGGTTTACTCCTCTCACCTTGTTAAACTGTGGCCTGTGTTTCCATTTTCTCCTCCAGGCAGCTTTCCCCTCCTGTTGCCTATTCACTTTCCTGGCTGAGGCTGTGTGCAAACATTTTTTCTTGTTGATTTAAACTGATGTATAACTTGGGACAGAAAGAAAGGTTACATTACTGCTTCCAGGGACGCCGCTGTAGTTTGAACGCAACAGGCATGAAATGATTTTCTTTGGGGATCAAATGAAAATTTGTAAAAGCTCATTTTGTAGCTCTTTCCTTTAAAAACCAGAAGCTGGGAGAAATAAATAACAAGCTCTAGTGTCTGGTAAGAAAAAAGAAGACCCAGCAAGAGAGTGGAAGTTGAATCTTCATGTCAGCTCCTCACTGACATTCACATATGTTAGAGACTTGGAAGGCTACAGAATAGAGAGACAGATGGCTCCGTGCAGAGATGATGGGCGTGTGCGACTGTGGACAAGAGCCCTGTGTGGGTGCAAATGTCTCAGCTCTGAAGCCAAACTTTGGGCCTGGCTGGCTGTTAGCACTCACAATGTTTTTGAATATGTTTCCTCAGAGGCAAAACACTTCTACATTCTTAGCACAATTGCTGAGAGACTCCCAGATGACCATCAGTTGTGTGACTTGGGTTAGCGACTCACAAAGAGCACTCTCCTGCGGCCAGGAGATTGATCAGTGGGTTAAGTGCCTGCTCCCAAGTATGGGACCTGAGTTTAGATCTCCTCCAGCAGCACACAGCTGGGAGTGGCAGCTGATGCACCAATCACCATGCCTGGGGAGGGGCAGAGAGAGGAAGGGCATGGAGCTCATTGGCCAGTCACTCTAGACAACTGGTGAGCTCCAGGTTCAGTGAGACCCTCGCTCAAAAATATGTTGGAGAGCAATAGAAGAAGACAGCCAACATCAACCTTCGACTTCTCAGGCACACACACACACACACACACACACACACACACACACACACGACATGCACTCATGCATGCATGCACATGCTCACACACAGAGACACACAAACATACAAGGCACATACACATACATAGACACATGCACACACACAAAGCCACACACTCACTGAAACACACAGACACACAATGCAAACACACACACACAGGCTCACCGAAAAACACACACTCAAAGAGTCACACACACACAGACACACACACACACACAGACACACACACACACACATACACATAACACACAGGGAGGCACACATATACCCTTTGATGGGAGAGGTTGCCAGACCTGAAGTCTAGTGGGCAATCAGGGACATCCAATATGCCCACTCTTCTCGAAGGAACTCTCACCTCTGTTGAGCCTACAGTCCCGTATTTTGAGTCTCCGTGAACTAACCAGCTCCTCAGATGTTCACATCCCCTCCGCTCACTTCTCCAGTCTGCTCTCCCAGCTCATGGTCTCCATGAATGCTTTCTGATGGCCCTTCCTCAGGCTTCACACAGCAATATGGATTCCCCAGGACCTGGCAGGCTACACTCACTTGTGCCAGAGGCTTATGCTACGCCAGCTTCAGTACTGGGGTGTACATGCACAAGGACACTTGATGAACTCCCCCATAAGTAATGCACGCAGAGGGCCCTGCTTCTTTGAATACCCCGGGGAGACCCCCCTCCCCTGTGCGTCACAAGAGCAGGTCACAGACTGTGGGGCAGCTCACACAGGTTCCAGAAGTCCCTCACGGGCCACCCAGGGCAATGTCACCGCCTTGACGGAGTCTGTTCTCCTTCCTCAGATTTCACTAGAGCGTCTAACACAGGTGCTTCTGACTGATTCTTCATCTCTGGGTGGCACACCTTCCTTTTCCCCCTCTTTGTGCCAAAAAATATCTTTTGCTCTCCTTATTTAAGTTTATGTAAATTTACAAATCAAATGAGGAAGTCTCATGCAGTATCTTTTTGGGATTTCGATGAGGATTGTGCTGCCTTTAGAGTTAAATAAACATCTTCCTAGCATGTTCCCTTTTATTTTGGTTTTATGTTCTCGGGAAGGTTGATAGTGTCAATTATTTTTGCCACAAAAATTTTAAATATTTATTTCAAGTTTATCCTTTGTGGCTGCCCTGGTATTTTGTGTCTGTTCTTTCTCTTCTTGCTGTGCCACTGAAGCTGACAATCATGCTCTGGAGTTATCACCAGCTAAAGACCTACTTCCTCTTCCATTCGGTAATTTCTTTGAACAAAAGAACTCTGCTGATTAAAAAAAAGGAAGATCTATGATTTATAGTGGAGGGAAGATTGTGAGAAAAATATACATGTTCACTCTTCATTTGTGAAGCTTTGACATCAAGACTTTCTGCAGTTTAGGTCACTGATGTCACCTGCTTCCCCCATTGCCTGAACAGTCAGGCTGTCATGTAGCAACTAGAGAGGGAAAGAAGTGAGGGCGTGAAAGGTCTCTTTGAAAGGCACAGTGTGGCCAATCTGCAGGAAAGTGAGCCGGCTATGGGCTCCTCTGGGGGGGGTGGGGTGGGTTAAGCACAGGGGTGTCTGCCTAACTGCAAACAGAGGAGGTATCCTATGGGAAAGGTGGAGTCAGTTAAGCCATCTCATTGCAGCATTCTGAAGGGGTTGTCATAAAAAGTGGCCTCAAGAAGTCCATATGGGGACTCCACTGGGACCTGCTGCTGTCCTAAACCTTCGTACATATTGCTACTACTAATAAAACTGTTAAAAATGAAAAAAAAGCAAGCCCAATTTTTAATCTCCACAGGATAGAGAAAGTACTAGACTTAGGAAAGGGTTCAAAGCAGTGGAAGAGGAGCTATGCTTTTCTGCCTCAAGACCACCTTAACCTCAAGCCATGCTCTGGGTGCTGAATTACAGGGCTGGGGTGGTATGTGTGTGCACTGTGAGTGACTGACTCAGACGAACTGCTTCTTAGACTCTTGCAGTGGTGGTATTTTTTTTTTTTTTTTGTGTGTGTGTGTGTGAAACTAGATCCATGCAATAAATGGAAGGGCCAATATCAAGAGAAAGAAAAGGAAAGAAAAGGAAAGAACAACATATTTGGAAGAGGTCTGGGATTCATGAGGAAGTGAGAAGCAAAGTGAGGTTGTTTCTCCCTATAGCAGTGACTGGGTATCGGGGGCGGGGAGTTCATTTAACCATCCATCAAGGGCACACACCAAGCATCTGCTCAAAGATGGTGCCATGCTAAAGGCTGAGGATACAATGGGAGTCAAAGACAGAAGATTGCTTCCCACTAGTGTAAGATGAACAACTGAATAGGACTTTGTTGATCACAAGAAAAAAGCCCTTCACCAGAGCACAGATATATACATAGTTGTTCAGAAGAAAAAAAGATAAAGCCAGTATTCATTCTATTCAGCATATATATGCTATATATACTACACACACACACACCCACCCACATATATACAACAACAAAGACATACACATATTATATATACATACATATATGGGTCTGCTCGAGCTAGGCACTGGGAGTAGAACACAACCTGCCTCAAATCCTGTCCTAGTGGACATATAAGGGGACACACAGGTGGGAAACAACAGATAAACGTGTTGTTTAAGTGTTATGGAGAACTACAGAGTAGAAAAGAAAGACCGGGACTCTGATGTATTACCATTGTTTTTATGTGGATACAGTTTTCAAGGCTAATTAAGACCTCTCAGATCAGGCAGCATTTGGAAGCTGACTTGACGGAATAGAGAAACAGTGGACATGTGGATGTCTAGGGGAAGAGGGAACGTGTGTAAAGGCCCCCCCCCCCCACGGCAGAAGTTTGCTTGGAGTTTGTAGGAGCTTCTAGGTAGCCGGAGAAGTCTAACAATGGAAAAAAAATCAATGAAAGAAGAGAGAAAGGGACAGGCAGTGACACAGGAGGATGAAGAGAGACAACAGGGAAGAGGAAGAGCAGGAACAAGAGTGAAGAGAGGGAGAGGGAAGGAAGGAGGGCCAGGAAGAGGGGCAGGTATGTACGTCACAAAGGATTCCACACAGGCTTTGTTGGTCAGGGGGCTTGGAGCAGAGGCGGGTCATGACTTCATTACTTTTCTGTTGTTGTGATAAAGACCAAGACCAAAAGCAACTTGGGGAAGAAAGGGTTTATTTGGCTTACACATCCTGGTCATAGTCTATCACTGAAGGAAGTCAGGACAGGAACCTCGAGGCAGGAACTGAAGCAGAGACTGTGGAACACTGTTTCTTACTGGCTTACTTCCCATGGTTTTCTCAGCCTGCTTTTCTTATACCACCCAGGACCACACGTCCAGCGTGAGCACTACCCATAGTGGTCTGGGCCCTCTCACATCAGCTGTCAAGAAAATGTTCCCATGGACTTGCCTACGGGCCAATCTGATGGAGGCATTTTCTCAGTGGAGGTTCCCAATTAACAACACCATGTCTGTCTGCATGCTGCCATGTTCCCGCCGTGATGATAATGGACTAAATCTCTGAACTGTAAGCTGCTACCTCAATTAAGTGTTTTCTTTATAAGAGTTGCTGTGGTCATGGTGTCTCTTCACAGTGATAGAAACCCTAACTAAGACAGCAATATATATTCTTAAAGTAGTTCAGTGAAGCCAATGAAATAGGTGCTAGCATTCTTATTTTATAGATGAGGCCTCTCACACAGCTGGCAAAGGACAGAACTAGGTGTGGAACCCACAGGGTCTGGCTCTACTTCGCTGTAAAACTCTGTGCTAGGATTAATCTCTGATGATTCAATGCCCACAGTTTTCCACAAAGATCAATAATTAACCTGCATTAATCCCCTTGAGAAGTGTGTATAATCTCATGCATTTGGTACTCCTGCCCAGCTAGTAATAGGTCCCTAGGATAAGGACTTTGGAAACTGTCCAGTATGAGTCTAGATTGATATCCACCTGGTCAGGCCACCAAAATGCTCTTGGCCTTGGTAAACATCCAGGAAATAGAGGTGATGGTGTTCACATGAGTCTATAATAAGTATTCAAAGAGTGGAGGCTGCTATTGCCAATGATAATCATATTTCATTTTGTTCAGCCAAATAACCTCAATATAGTACTCTTTATCATTACTTTTTAAAAAAATAACTGCTGCCTGCTGGACCCAGGAAGTAATTTTTAAAATTTTGTCATATATTTAGTGCTGATATTTTACATTTGGAATGTATACCATCATCATGAACATTAAAGCCATCCTGTTTCAACTTTTCTATCCATTATGCTATCCTTGTATCTTTACCAATAATTTTTCCTGTGTTCACTGTGACTGTTAAAACACTATAGCACCCTTTCCTCTTTGGGGGACAGATGGTCACCTGCCTGACAGGTGTTCTTACCTAGAGCAGTGCATCTGGGCTTTGGAAGCTTTCAGGAGTGGCTGAAGACAATCTGCAGTTCTCACTTCCATGAGACACAACCAAGGAGCCACGAGACCAGCAGAGCTTACGAGGCTGGGAGCAGGAACATTGCACCATTTTCCCCAATGCTCTTTTTCCTATAGAAGACCAGTCCTGAACTTCTTAACTGTAAGCAAATTTGGTCATTTTCCAAAAGCCAGAGGAGAAGAGAGTTTTCCTCCTCTCTGGAAAAGCAGGCACCTCATGTCTTTCTAAGTAACAATAGCGGTAGCAAGAAGAAGCGGTAGACATCAATGCCATCTTCCTGACCCCCACACTCTACTTGTCCTTGCAAAGCACACCCTACTTTTGTTGGGAGGTGAAGAGTTTACTTCTGGCTCCTTTGGACATTGAGGTGGTCGCATAGCCCTGTTCTGGCTCTAAGGAGGTACATGGAACTCAACTTGTAGGAATCCTAACGATTTGCTCATTAGAAAAGATATCTATCCTTTTTTTTTTTTTTTCTGCTAGAATACAGAAACAATGGTGGGGAGTTTGCTGAGGGGGCACAGCTGCTACCCTACAGAGATGAAGATGAGGGACACAACTGTAGACAGAAGAATGATGAGGAGATGAGCTCCTGAGGCTGAGGCAGGCAGGAAGATGAAGACTGTGAGTTCTATGACAGTCAGTCTGGGGAGCGTGGTTTTTTTTTTTTTTTTTTTTTTTTTAAACAGGTTTTAAAAAAAGAAGAATGTAATGTGACCAGGTCCCTAAAACAGGGCCTTATTTTCACTACTGGGCTCTGGTTAAATAAGAGTAAGGAAATCTTTAAAAAGAAACTTAAATTAACTGGAGTCCATGACATGACATTGGACTCCTTTAGCAAATCACAATTGCTAGCAGACACAGAGCAACCCCTGTCTGCTCCTGGGGGGTTATTGCATAGACTCCTTACCATAAACTTCCAATAGTGGTTCTCTCACCATTTCCTTGCATATCTGAGGAACCCAAGGCCTGAAGAGGCTGCCTAATACTCATCACACAAGCATGCTTGCAGTGCCATACGTCATCTATTTTTACAAGGTGGAGAATGGAGGTCCAGTGGGGTCAAGTGGTTTTCTCAGGCTCTCAGGTAGGATTTGAACCTAGGCGGTCTGATTCTTGGAGCATACACAACCCAGTTGTACATGGCTAAACTATGATGTCATCCCACCTGCTTTGTTCTTCAATGTCATCACTAGGTCATGGGCTTTCTCAGAAATGCAGTGTTGGGTTATGGGCATTTTCCCATTCTCTGATTCCTCAGATATAAATCTGGCTGAACTCTGCTTCTCTCTTTTCTTTTTTTGTTTCTCTCCGTGGTGCTAGAGATTGCCTTGTGTATGCAAGACAAGTCCTCTACCACTGACACCTGAAATTCAGGGTTGGCTTTGGGGTTTCTTTCCTGGTGTAAATAGTCTCCATACTGCTCTAAACAGGCAGAGTAGTGGTAATTTTGTACACAAGAGAAGAAGGAAGCTTGGACACAAGCTGAGAGGACAGGAGGGTGATCTGGGCAAAGAAAAGGCATGGGCCTTTAGGCCTTGCTGTGAGGGAAGATGTGTGGGAAATCTGGACTTCATGAATTGAATGGAATATACAAAGTCCAGGTATGTGCTGGAGCCCCCAAGATTCAGTCTGTTGTCTGCACCAGGAATATTGTGAAGACCAAATTAGACATGAGTTTCCACAGGAGGCTGAATGATGGAAAACACTGCAGGACCCCCTCCTCTTTGGGAGACAGACAGGCACCTGCCTGACCAGTGTTCCTACCCAGAAGGTTACAGGAGGGGCTCAAAACATAAGAAGTGCAAACACAGACTTGGAGCAAGGCAGATACTGGTTCAGGTCCTGGCTCTGCCATTTTGTTCTTGTGTCATCTTTAGGCAAGACTTGGCCTCTTTTCGACGTCTGTGTCCTCTGCGTGATGGAGGGGGGCCAGGAGAGAGACTCTGGTTCACAGAGAGTGTGTAGCAGAGTGCCTGGTCTGCAGTAAGCATCCTGCAAAGATGTGTGTTTCATTTTCAGATACATCCGAAGCAGAGGGTGCTTGAAACTTCAGAACACTCCCCCCAGCACCCATGCTTTAGGTTAATAAAGATGGCTTGTTTAGAAAAAAGTTAAAATCAATATAGAACAGTGAGTTTATTAGAAGGATCAGTTTAGACAGGCATGGTATAATCTAAAGACTGAGAATTCTAGTTCCTGAGGACTTTCTAATAAAGGAAAATAAATTGTATTTCAGTCCTTATCTCTCTTACTCTTCTACCCTCTCTGGTTTTTGATACTGGATCCTACTTTGTAGCCCAGATTGGCCTGGAAATAGCAGCCATGTTCCTGTCTTGGTCTATTCCAACCATCTTAAGAGCTTTAGGCTGAGTCCGAGACCTTGTATACATGAACAATTCATGCTCATAGTTTTGTGTTCCTGAAAAGACACAGGCCAGCTCCCTTTGGCAGACTGACTAGGGATTGTTTTTCCACAGAGTGTGGATTGCACACCAAACAACCATGAACAGGTGAATAAAACAGCCTGTGTTAAATTCAAGGATGGTTTCAAGCTTTCTAGTACCGCTCTCCTCAGAAGTGGGGCCACATACCCTTCCTTGCAGCTTTTGTGATGCTTGACTGAGGGATGTAGCAGAAGTGAGGTTCTGGGACTCCCCAGGCTGGACTTCCTAGAAGGTCTACTCCTGGAACATCAAGTGGGACGTCTGGCTATGTGCAGGGGACCAAAGACAATGTGGACAGTCACAGATCTTCTTTTAAAAGATTACATGTGAGGGAGTCCCTTTGGGATCTTCCAACCTATTGGCCAGATAGATATCATCACTTAATAAACTCCATTGACACTGTATGGAACAGAAGAATCATCCAGCTGATTCCAAACTAAATTCCCATCATAAAGTCAAGGTCTGGGTCTTGGGTGCTTTGTGATATATCAATGGAAGGTGGATACACACACAGATGGATTGTCGGACTCAAGCCCAGAGGCCAAACCAGCTGCTGATCAAGGGTGTTAGCCATGGTTCAGTCAACCCACCTGTGTGGCACAGATGAGACTCCGGGAAATATGTTCCTACAGGCCATCTGTTCTAAATGTTTTCATTGAAACTGAATACTTCCCTTTGTGAACACTGGCTGCACACCAGTGGTGCCAATGTGCCTCTCAGCCTGGTGAGTGCCAGGAGCACCAGCAAACTGTCTGGATATGGAAGCTGTTGCAACGTTTATGGGGTCAGCCTGGGGACAGAACCAGCATGATCTATATTCTTCAAAGGTTGTAGCTTGGCACAAGGACATGTGAACTCAATTGATTAAACCTATACTATGAGAGGTGACTATCTCTGGGAAAGCAGTGGGTTAAATTTTTGGCTGTTCTTGAAATGGAAAGTGATTGTGATTTTGTTGGGGGGGGGTGTACCCTAATCCTAGCAAGCTGTTTTCTTGGCTTTGTGCTATGGAGCAATTTGAAAGTGTCAACGTGCTTTCAGTATTTTTCAGTCACTCAAGTCTGCAACTGATTATCTTTTAGATTCATGGTCCAGGAGCTCTTGTCTTTCCGGGAGAGGTTTCACCTTGAAAGCTGGTGCCCAGATTCAGAAGGCGCCTCTCGCCACAGCAGCAGGAGCAAACAGCTTAATTGCAGCTTAGCTCCACAAGGACCAGGTGTTTTGGAAAATCACTGATGGCCTAACTCTGAGACAACCCAGATTCACTTTACCTTGTCTCACAGAAACAAAACACAACCTCCCCTGCAAGCAGAAAAACAAAAACAAGCCCTTTCAGAAACTGTATCCTCCCAACTAAAGAGATACCTAGACTGCTCAGACCTATGGATAAACACACACACATAAATACACATACACAACACACACATCATACAGATACACACACACACACACACATAAACACACATACACAGCACACACATCATACAGATATACACACACACATACACAAAACAAAGGTATACGCACAACAAACACAACACACACACCACACATACACATACACACACAACACACAGATGATATATACACAACACACACAACACATACACAGACACACACAACACACAGATGATACACACATAACACATACACAGACATACAACACACACAGACACACACATAACACACACAGACACACAATATGCACATAGACACACATACAACACACACACACACATATACACACACACATTTACTTAAGATAGAATTTCTCTGAAAGGAGCCCCAAGAACCTGATAATAATGGTTTCTTTGAGGGAGAATTGGGGAACTGGAGAAAACTGGGGTGGACAGTTGATAGAGGAGGAAAGCTTATTTTTCATGATAACCCCTTTGAACACCTAAAAGCTCACCCCCTCACTATACTAGCTCATCATAATAATGTATGTGAACCACGCAAACTTGGCTAGCACACTGGTAGTGTGTTGTGTTATCTGCGTATTCACGCCTTTAATCCTTATGGCAGCTTTATAGTTCAGACATCATTATCCTTCTGATTTTATAGACGAAGGAACTGAGGTAGACACAGGTAGGTAAGTTGTTCAAGGTCACGTAGCTAGTAAATGCAGAAGTGGGATCAAGAGTCAGGACGTCTGGGCCTGGAGGCTTTCCTCTTTACCACACAACATTGCATTTTCAGAAATCAAGCTCCTCCTCAGCTACCACGACAGAACTGGGATAAAAACAACTGTTCTTTTCTCAGTTGATTCTCGAGAGCCACAGGGGTAGAGGTGATGGTGTCCCCGAATAACCCACAAACAACTCCTTGACAGCCTCAAGCCCGAATAGACTTTCGGGGGCTTTACAACGGAGTCTTAGTGGCCATGATGTGCTGGGCGCTCTGCTAGGCCTTGGGGACAACTGCTGAATGGCACAGCACCCATGCTCTCAAGAACCTGGGCACTAGGAAACAACCAGGGGGACTGCAAGAGGTGCTGGAAAGAGAACAGAACGGGAACATGCACAGGTGAGGGTTGGAGGCCCTGACTTGTGCTGGGTGGTCAGCGGGCTGAGGAGAGGAAGGGAGGAGGACAAGGGAAGGTAGGACCCGGTGGAGGGAAGGAATAATGTTCTGGCGGTAGGAATAGCAAAGAGAAGAGACTGTTGAGAGCAACTCTCTGAATATGGGGCCTTCCTGCCTAAACAAAACAAGTCCAACTGAGTTTACAGTGAGAAGCACATCCCGGGGACCGTGGTGAGGGTTTCCGAGTTTTCCTAAGACCCCTGGTAAGCCACTAAAGCTTGTTACATAGGGGCTTACTCAATCCGGTTGACTTTTAATGACGACCCGGCTGCTGTGTGGGAAAGAGGTGGAAGCTATGCAAGAGGACCAGCTCTAAAGCTGCAGAGGAAGCAAGAAGATGGCTCAAAGAACATGATGGTAAAGGGCGAGCAGGAGGTACATTTGGAATCTCTGTTGGTTGTACAATAATCCATGGAAGGAGAATGATGTGGCATTGTGGTGGATCATAAACTCACAAGCATGAAAATGCTGTCAACTGTAAAATGTCCAATAAGGAAAAATGCCATGATAGATGAAGATGCCGGATTCTAGAGACCCTAACACGCCCAAAGTCACATGGCTGCATAGTGGGAGGAGGCAGGAGTAAGTGAAAACGATCCCTTCCCTCCTTTCACTGGGGATGAAAGAAAAGAAGGCTGGTGGCTGTGTCTGTTTCCCTTATCAACTGGACCACTGGGTGAACAGAGGGATGATATCGCCGCTGTTCCAACAGGGATCCCTTCCTGCAGTTAGAACCAGGAGCGGGTGGTGGTGGACGCCTTTAACCCCAGCACTTGGGAGGCAAAGCCAGGTGAATCTCTGTGAGTTCGAGGACAGCCTGGTCTACAGAGTGAGATCCAGGACAGGCTCCAAAGCGACCCTGTCTCGAAAAACCAAAAAAAAAAAAAAAAAAAAAAAAAAAAGAACCAGGAGCGTGAAGCATCAGGACAACTCTGCTCTAGGGTTAGAATGGGTGCTTTGGAACTGAACTGAAATGGGATGTGATCTGTGGTCCTCACTTATTCTGAGGAGATGCTTGTGTCTAATGGGATAGACAGGGCTTAGGGAGCTGGTCTTTGGACGCCCAGTTGTCCTTTATACCATATAAGTCTTTAGTACCTCTAGCTTGGAAAGACCATGGAAGAGGTCAATTTTTGGTAAGACCTCTGATGTATGCAACATGACTGATAATCAGATCTCCCGTGTGTGTTCAGTGACATGTGCCTACTTCTTAGTCTATTTCTGTCCTATGATCCCTTCCTTGGGAAGGATGACGAGATTCAGGAGAGGAAGGGTAGACTTGGTTGTATCTGACCCCCCGGCTTATGGCAGACCACTGATCACTTATTTAGTTATAGCAGATATCTACCCACTACAACAATCATATTTAGGATAGCTATGCATTGAAGAAAAAAGGTAGATTTGGCTTTGTGACTAAGTAAAACTGGAAGGACATGATACTGAATTCTTTGTGAGAGTTCTTACAGTTGCCTTGGTGTGTGTGTGTGGGGGTGAACCAGGCTTTTTGGGTCCTTGGTGACTGGTCCCAAGAAATTACACTGGGCTCTTTGAATGCTAGATGCTACTCCCTCCGCCAACGGCCAAAGAAATAGTACCATGTCACTGGTCTTCAGAGAACCTCATTCCCCAAATCATGCATCATCCTCCCAGGAATAGAGTTCTTTTTCCTATTCTTTTTAAGGTACACAATTTATCTTCACACACAACTTTGTTTTCCAAGTGATAAAGGGAAATACTGGATGAGAGGGAGACCTTTCTGTCCCTGCCTCATAACAAACTGTGATTATGCCAGAGGCATCAAAAGACAGAATCAGCACATGGAACTCATATTCTACTCCTGGCATAAAACCACCCTGCCAGGAACTGAGCAGTGGTGAATAAAGCACATGGCAGAGTCAAGGTTTCCACTAACGATGTTAACCAAGAGGAGTTTGATAGATTCGTGTAACCTCAGCATACTATGCTTTTTTTTTTTTTTAAGTGAAGTATTCGACATCCTCCTCTCCCCAAAGCAACGATCCCAAACCAAAGCCTAATGGTTACCTTCAGCGAGTGGGTCAAGGGTGTGTATCATGAGCTGGAAGATGCTATTCCTCATTAGACTGTTGTGGAGGGAGGCAGAACTTCCACCTCGCTGGAGGCGCGGCTTAGCCTGAGCGGAGAAACCAAAGATGCTGTTAGTTTTCAGAAATGAATGTCAAGTGCATCATAGAGAGGAGCCTCATCCACCCTATGGTCAATCATTTCCGTTACATGATCATAAACAGTTGAACCAAAGAATTTCAAAGTACATTTCAAACGTCCCAAGGAAATAGCTTTTTTACTAAATGAATCCATTTTCCCCATGCCCTGCCCCCTTTTAACAAAAGAAGTTAATATAAGGCAGGCAATGTGTGGCATGCTTCACACCATTCAGTCATTTCATTCTCAGAATGAGCCTCATGAAATCCATATTGTTAGTATTAACTTGAAGTCTCTGAGAAGTGAAATGAGGTTCTGGGTCATACAGACAGAAAATGTTGGATAGAGGTGGGGATTCCAGGCCTGCTTTTCTTAAAGACTCTTTATAACGGAGCAGACAGTCTTTAGAATTTTTGGATTGTGCATCCCATCAGCAAGATCTTTGTTTCTATTTGTGTTTATGACAACAGATGTGCCTCCACCCATATCATCTCACACATCTTCTAGCCTCTGATCCAGAAAGCTCCGTGGTCCACATTAAGTGAGAACCTGAAGGCGAGTTTCCTGTTGTGGCTCCATGCAGAGACTTCCTCAGAAGCCTCCTTGGCACTGAGTCCTACTAGTTGTGATCTTTTACTCCAATAACTGGGACTGAGACATGAGGACCCCTAGTGAGCTTCAGGAGAGAGGGTTACCAACAGACTTTTACTCTTTTCTTCAAAAGCAAACAGTTTTAAATCAAACCAAAGCCACCCAAATCCTCTTTATTTGAACAGCTTTTAAATCCTGACTAGAAATGACTTTCTTCTTTGTGGTTGACTTTTTGGTGGTGACCACAGTGGAATTATAAACAGACTTGAGGATGCCCTGGCTGTCCTAGAACTCACTCTGTAGACAAGGCTGGCCTTGAACTCACAGACATCTGCCTGCCCCTTCCTCCTGAGTGTCACTATTTTTTTTTTTAATTTAACTCTTGTTCCAAAAACTTGACAAGAAAATTTTCTATGGTCTGACAAAATTAAAATCCTGTTTTCACCAAGTCTTCTAAACTTCTCCAACACAGATTTTTCCATGAGACTCCACAATTAAACACATTTGGACAGGGTGATGTCTTTTAGAACAACTCATCTTTGGAATATAGTAACACAAAAGAAATAAGGTTCCAAGTTATTGACCTTACATCTCTTACTCCAGAAAATACTTATGGTCATGGTTCAAAAATTTGATGGTCAACCTAAATAACCTGTTGCAAGATTGAAATATGAGTAAAATACCAGTGTGTAATACAAGTAGAAATCAGCAGTGATTTTATTATAATTCATATCCTTTAAAGCTGTATTTCCAACCTATCAGAGTTTGGCAATGAATGAAGGAGAATACAATACTGGTGTCTTAGTTAGTAATGAACAGCATTTTGAGCTTTTCAAAGGCAGCCTGGAGTTTGAGCTGTACCTTGGTCTTGAGTCTAGTGTATCCTCTGGGTGTCAGTGAATGTCATATCTTTGCTCTGAGTGTTAATGGAAGGAAACATTACAGGGTCACAAACATTTTCATGGCTATCCCTTTCATCCTTAAAAGCCTGTAACATTTTAAAATGCACTGTGGCATTTAGTTGTAGGGGATTCAGATAAGCAAGGTGGAAAATGTTCTGGGGCAAAGGTAGCAGACTTAAATCCAGTGGAGATGTAATAACTGTCTGTTGAACATGAAAACTCACAAGGTCACTTCCTTGTGAGGCAGCACAATACGAAATGTCATGTGTTAATTGGAGAGCAACTGAAAATGTGGTTTTAGTAATTTGTCATAATAACCACTGTAAGTATGGTTGTTATTTTGGAAAACCACGAGAACTCTGTTGTGTGTATCTTCTTTAGACCTGAATTATGTCTATGGAAGACACTAAGCATTCTTTCAGGCAGTGTTGGGTATACTGAATATTTACATCTCATGCAGCATTCCAGAGAGGTTGTGCATGCAGACATATAAAGAAAACATTTTTCAAGCATTAGATCCCACACTGTCCCCACATATCAGCCAGCATCCCTTGGAATGTAGTTTAGACATTTCTTACCCCTTTACACTTATGAAAGTTTGTGTCCAATGGAAGAAAGAATTCAAGATTTTGAGACATAAGACCAGAAATAAGTTATGAGTGAGTGCCAGAGTTCAATTGTTACTAAGTGTAGAACAGAAATACAGCCCCCCCTCTGGTGGATTAAACCATAGGTATTCCAAGGGAGAGGAAGATTTGCAAGCACAGAGCTCCCTTCCCACGGGCCACACATGCCCCACAGGCACAGGGACAGGCAGGGCGACTGCTCCCTACCGGTAAAGCTGGCTCTTCCTTGTCCCCTGCTGTAGACGACTGCATGAGAGGAAAAGGCAAAACAAAAGACAGAAATAAACAACAAATCCCACACAGCCTTTACATTTAACATCAATCACCAATATAGAGATGGTTATTTCTACTTTTGGTATGAGTTAAGTCCAAGTAGGGGCACACAGTTAATTTTTTTTTTTCAGATATATGCCCCATTCCCTTGAAAAGTCAAACTTGAATTTCCAACTCTGATGTCTAGTAAGTAGTTTGCTTTGACAAAGGTAAGTAAGTACTATCTTAGTGTATGTAAAGAAAAAGATTCTGCAAGAATTAGTGTTATGAATGGTTATTGTTGGGTGACAGGATTACAAGGAAATGTCACTTTTTATGTTTTGGAGGGAGTTTATATCCATTGCCCCATACATGGTGACTGAAATAATATCCGAGGAAATTAGGCCATGGATTAAAGACCAGGATTATCACACATGGAACCCAGACAACCCACCATTTCTCCTCTCCATGACATTTTACAATGGAACCCAGACCACCCACCCTTTCTCCTCTCCCTGATATTTTACAATGGAACCCAAACCACCCATCCTTTCTCTTTTCCCTGACATTTTACAATGGAACCCAGACAACCCACCCTTTCTGTCCCCACCATTTAACAATGGAACCCAGACCACCAACCCTTTCTCCTGCCCCACCAATTTACAGTTCCTATTCTACAACAGAAATCTCTGTTCAGGTAGGAAATGTTGACTAGAACAGAAGGCACATAAAAAGGTCAGGTCATCCACCTGGGAAGAACACCAGAGACACTGGAATTCCATTGGTGTGACCCACCTGGATGACTTTGCTTCCCCATCTCAAATGGCATTTCCTTCTTACATAGAGTGGGGGCCATTCTGGGGCCTTTCTAGTGATGTACAGGTGCTTTGTAGGCTCTGCAAGCTCCACTGCCCCTGTCATTTTACCCCAATCATGGGTGGCTACAGCAAGAACAAAGCAGAACCTCAGCCCCCTTCCCCTGGGCAACCTCTGGTAGGGAGCAGCAGACATGAGTCTGTGGTAATGATAACATATGTGAGGAGGGGTGCAGGGCTGTTTAAAAAATCTTCACCAGCTGCATACTCTCCAGTTTTAGGTCCTGCACACACGTCATATAAAGAATGTTATGCTTCCATATTCCACATGCAATGTGTTCCCCTGTGGGAAAGATGGAGAGGATCCTTTGAAATAGAAATGGCTGGCTATGTGCCACTTATGATTGGCATGCTCAAAATCTTAGAAAGTAAGAAAATTAAATCCACACTTTGTTCTCATGTGTGATATAACAAGATAAGTTTTGATCTTTAAAAATATATTTATTTTATGTGTATGGGTGTTTTGTATGCACGTATGTGTGTGTATCATGTGCATGCCTGGTACCCTCAGACATGGGTGTGGGGTCCCCTGGGACTGGAGTTATAGACAATTGTGAGTCACAATGTGGGTGCTGGGGACTGAACTGGGGTCCTTTGGAAGAACAACCAGTGCTCTTAACAACTGAGCCATCTTTCCAGCTCTATGTGTGATATAATTTTTAAGACTAATAAATTTGTTACTTAATAAAGTTGATATTAAATATTTCATAGACATTCAATCAAATATTTAATGATCTTTAATTTTGTTGAAATGCCTTTTTGGACCCTGGAATCAATGGAATGTATGTTCCCTTCTGTTTCCAAACATTGTTACAGATCCATGTAGAACTTGTATGTGTCAAACACAGACAGACAGACAGACAAGTTCTGGGTTGGTAGTAATTTTCCAGCACAGCCTGTGGGTTTCAGTAAATTTGCCATAACTTGTTCTTTGGGGGTTATCTCTCAGTGACATCTTGAAAAGTACCATAAGAAACGATCTCGGATGCCCTAGTTGCCAAGAAGAAGCTTGGAAATGGAAGTGGACCGGAAGTTGTCCTTTGATTTCTCTCTCTGCTCTGAAAGGCGCTCTGTGAGGCCGTTGCTCAAAGGCAAGTTCTTTGTTCTTCCACATCAGACAGCTCAACAAATGGCTCCACATTCTACAGAGTAACCCTTGGGGGACCTTTCCAGCGCAGCTAGCTTAGCCTTTGGACATACACGGAGACTAGCTGCCAGAGCACGCCTTTACGGTTAGCAAATTTATACCTGGTGGCTAAATGGGGAGCAAATAACTATGAGCCTGACTGATATCCCAGCTAGAGCACAGAACATAAAAGAACAGAATGAAACCAAGGAAGAATAAAGGGCGGGCTTTAGAAGAGCAAAACTCCTCAGCCAAGAGTCTGAATTTTTAAAAGTGAATGTAACGAAATTATTTGAGGAAGGAAAAAAAAAAACCCAAACTACATTTTGGCCTGAATGAAAGAAGAAAAATATTTTCCTCACTGATTTTTTTTTTCTTACAAGCTAGAAGGATCATAAAGTAAGTAAGCTGAAGGAACACGCCCAGCACAGATTCTGTACAGGGAAACCTCTGGAGCCTTTACAAGATGTCCTGCTGTGTAAAGTCAACAGAAGTGTTAGTTTTCTTTCAAGTCTGATTTGCAGATGTGAATATGCATCAGGTTTGTAATGGCATGTAAATGTAGGTGACACTGAAAAGTGTGACATGTGATAAAGACCACGTCCTGCCCTGCGGCGATTGCTGGTGCTCATCTCACTTAGGCTCCCAGTCCTGACGGTGCATTACTGACTGAGTTTGGAATTCAATGGTGAAGGGCTTTAATGACCCCGAAGGTAAACAATTGGAAAAGAAACTGTGTATGGTTGTGTGCCATGTGTATGGCCAATGGGTTGACATTGGTGTCACAGATTTATTTTCAGGGCTATAGAACACCTGAGAAGTTTATTGTATTGTATGTTAAATAAGACTGGTAAAACTTCAATCTTGGTGTTCTTATAGTGCGCTTTAAAAAATATAAATTTTAACACAGTTCACTGTCTTTTGATAATATATCAATACTATCAATTCTGACTGCACTAACTTGAAAGCCATGTTCCTGTGGTCAGTTCAAAGACTGACATACAGGAGAGGTCTGTTTAGCCAGTCTGTAGCACACACAGCGATTCTCCAGCTTATTTAAGAGACTTCCTAGAGGACATCCTGAAGGGGCTTAACTGACCAAAGCAGGCGCCTCTCTCCTACAGTAACAGGAACCAACCAGGCCAGGGTGTTGGGAAGAATTCTGCAATTCAATTTTTTATCTAATGTAAATGGGTCCCTCCATCATTACTCTAAATTAGTCATGTGGCGACTACATTGAACTTGAGCAACTGGAATCATACAGTATCTAATGTCTTTCTTAGAGAAAATGCTACTTGCACATGGGAATTTTATTAGCTACTTATGTTTTGAAAGTGCTCTGCCCCCAGATGATAAAACTTATAACCTGTTTGGAAGAATTTTAGATAGACATCCCCCTCAAGTCTTTAAATAGTTTTTGTTTGTTTGTTTGTTTGACCCTGAGAAGTCACTGGCTGGGAAATGGTTTCACTGTATGGCACATGCAGTTTTGATGTAACTCTGTACACAGCATTACTGCTCCTCTGTTCTTTTCCTGGCATGTGAAAATGAGAAAATGAGGCAAATATTGCATAGTCCAACTGCTTTGGACCACACAGTGAGACATGCCTGTGGTTCACTCTTGACTTGCAATTACTTGCAAATTGTACAACCAGGTTGGTCACCATGAAGACTTCACATGCCAGCTGACAAGTCTGGAAAATGAGAGGTGGTTTTCTAAGCCAGTGACTGGGTGTAGGACAGAGCAGAGAGAGGAACATTCTGAATGCTGCAGCAACAGTCACTAACTTCCATTTCAAACCTTTTACCAAGCCCCATGAAACATACCAAAGACCAGGCAGCAGTATAAATAAAGGACATGTAAACAAACTTAAAGGTATTTTTTTTTGGTCATAAATGTGACCCAAGCCAGATATTCTAGAAATTAAAAGGTGAATCTGATCTTTAACTGACATTAATTTTAACATTTCAGGATTGAGCAAGAGGTGACTTGACTGAATGACATTTATTAAAAATGATGTATTCCTTTTCTGTCAGTGTACTTTTCTGTAGCAAAACCACGTTTAAATCATCTTCCTCAGATAAAGCTGGATAACCTCAAAGCCTACTAGGAAGAGGAGGTAACAGGCACAACACCTCAAACTTAAAAGGAAGGAAAGAAGCCCTCCCACTTCTAAGATGGAAACCCATCTCCTGGTCCCACCTTCTACCAGGTACCAGCATATTCCTTAAGACACCAACAGAGGGCAAGTTAAGTAATTGCTTAGCGGAAAAAAAAAGAAGAGACAAAAATTCAGATGATTTTGGACTGTGTACTCATGTCACATTTCCTGTCAATCCTTCAGGAAAGTAAAAATAAAAAAAAAAAAATCCTGCCTGAAGCTGGTAGCCCTGGATGACCCAATATCCCCATCACAGTTCTGCTTTACAGAGACATCAGATGGGGGAAAAGCTAGAAATGCCCCAAGTAAGAAATGTTATCACAGAAGCCCACACTCTAAAAGCAAAGCCGTTTGATCATTTGTTCGAATAGATCATCTCCATCATCATGAAATATTTGGGGCAGTAGAAAGAGATCTGAAAATAGATAAACCTTGAATAGAGAGAGTAGACAATAAATTGCCTGGAGAGAGTTAGAGAACATCATTTTATTTTTCAGATTATTGTACAAGAGAATAAATCAAGTCAGCCGAGAAGTGGTAGCACATGGAATTCAGGACCAGTGTTGGATGCTTGTGTGTTTTTTGGCCTGTCTCTTCTCAGCTATATGACTTTGAGGAAGTGATCTGATTGCTCCATGCTTTAGCTCCTTCATCTGTGGAATGGGGATAAGAATATCTGACATAGAGTGCTGTTGTGAAGGTTAGGTGACATGCATGTCTGAAGAGCTTCCACAAGACAACGGAATAACAGCTTAAAGTAGTTCGAGGCTGTAAACTAGACTTGGAAGCAGGGTGGCTTCTATGGGAAGGAGGCAAGTTCATTGATGAGGGTGGAGGGAGGTAGGTTTAGTAGGAATCTAGGCAGGGTCCCGTAGGCATGTCCTAGCTTGGCATCTGTGGAAGGAGATGACACACAGATTCTACTTCCTTGACTTAGCTTCTGACTCCATCCCTGTACCTTCTGCACGACACAGCATGGACAAGGTGGGGTTAGCAGCTCATGTCTTCAATGCCCAAGGCTCTTAGGAGGTGAAGACTGACAGAAGATAGAATGCAGACAGAATTTCACACAACCCACAGAATCTCAAAATCTGAGTGTGCTATGGTGCTTTCCCTTGTAAGATGCTGCTCACACAGGTGGAAAAAGGAGCATGGGATCAGAAAGCTGTGGACCCATCCTGAATTCAGGCTCTGTTGGGGTGCTTTCCTTCTCTGTCCAGATTCTGGATTAGAGGTTCCCACATGCAAGAAGCCAGTCTGTATATAGATGATTCATGGATACGTCTGGTACAGGCAAGCATGGGAGGGCTGGCTATCTCTTAAAAGCCATGATTTGGCTAAGGAGGGAATTAAGGTCTTTTCATAACTTGAGAAGAAGCTTACTATGAAAGAAGGCAGAGTGAGAAGAGGCATGGCTTGGACTCTACTAAGATTGTTAGGAAATATAATTTGCAAATGATCAGTACGTAAAGCAGACACTAGAGTAACACCAGGATACAGACAAACCTGGACGATTATTGACAAACTTATATAATTATGTATAATCGTTGCTGCTAACTGTTGATCATATACTGTTTTCAGAAGCATTCTGAACAATTATGGACATTGACTCTTGAACATCCACACCTCTATCTACCTCTCACCTATTCTTTCTTCCTATCATCCATCCATCCATCCATCCATCCATCCATCCACCCACCCACCCACCCACCCACCCACCCACCCACCCACCCACCCACCCATCTATCTATCTATCTATCTATCTATCTATCTATCTATCTATCTATCTATCTATCTATCTATCTATCTATCTATCTGTCTATCATCTTTTTATCCTTTTGTATATCATTATCTATCTTATCTGTTCCTATAAAACATTAAGCAAACATAGACTGATTTCTTTACTCTTAAATAATAATAATAATTATTGTTGTATATGTGTGCACATGTCACAGCTCAAGCGTGGAGGTATGAAGACAACTTGTGAGAGTCTATTTTTTACTTCAACACTGGGAACTGAACTCAAGTCATCATGCTTCATGTAAGCATCTTTATCCGATGAGCCATCTGCCTGACTCTCTTTCTTGAAAGATAAAAATAAATAGAAGTCATCCTAATATTTTCTTCTTGCTTACCAAATAGTCATCTTGTACACTCCATTGGCACATGAGCTCTGCGCTTTAAATAGAACTTCTTAATACCTCTCGCAGAACTGACAAACTATATTGGGTGCATCTGTACCCAGCTCCTCCACAGAACCTCCCAAACATTGTAAGTTGTAAGATCTTTGTGGACAGAATTCACCTCTGTGCTTGCCATGGTCCCTGACTGTAGCAACTTAAAATCCAATCAGGTGGCATGCCTGAGTGAACCACTTAGGTTGAACAGGAGCTGTGTGCTTCTGTGCCAGCAAGTGAAGCTCCCCAGCTGCCTGGGACATTGGTTAAATTAATAGTTGTGGTGATTATTTAGGTCCACTTCTTCAACGACTACTTAATCTTTCTTATTAAGTAGGTACACGGCAGACAGTAATCTGTGTTTTACAAAGGGAGAGTGAGAGGCAGGAAGGGCCTCAGGCTGTTTCTGTACTCAGGATCTGTAGCACCAGTGCCAAGTCATTTAATTTAGGAATTAACAGCCCATCTACCACTGCTATCTCTTGCCTCCCCCTGAAAAATCCAGATGCTGCTAATTGACTTCATTGTATTGTTCTCACAATTCTCATAATTGCTAATGAACAATTTTGATATGCCAATCAAACAGTCTGTTAGTGTTGGTATAAGACACACACATTACCCTTGATTGGTTGGGAACCCAGAACACATTCATAAATTATCTCCCTTGCTTTATCTGTTTATCCGTTTGCAGTGCTGGTAATAAAATTCAAGGCCTCACACATGCCTGACAAGTACTCTACCACTGAGTCAGACCCCTGCCTTCTTTCTTTTCAGGAAAGAGTGTCTAAGAGGCTGTGGGATGTGTGTGTGTGTGTGTGTGTGTGTGTGTGTGTGTGTGTGATGTGTGTGTGTGTGTGTGTGTGTGTGTGTGTGTGTACTTGCGCACGTGTGTGTAATGCATGTTATATGCTTGTGCACAGATGTCTACAGATGGTGCATCCATGTGACTGAATTACTAGTTCACACAAGGTACCTTTTACTCTCACTTTCCATCTCAGTTGTTGAGTCCGGGTCTCTCCCTGAGTGTGGGGATCATCAGTTAGACTATAGACCAGCTGGCCAGGGGGCTTCAGGGCGCCTTTGTTTCCACCTCCTCAATGCTGGGATGCAAGCTACCATATTCATTTTTTACCTGGTTGGTGGGGGTCCAAACTCAAACTCAGGTCCTCATGCACATGCAGCAAGCACTTTACCAACTGAACTATCTCCCCAGCCCTGGTTTCTTTTTAAAATCCAGTAAATGCTGGACAAACTAAAGATACTTTATGCAAATCAGGTACCATTCAGTGCAAATGGGTATTATTTACGGAAAGCACAAGATATGCCAATTATACATGGAATACCTCACCAAATCTTTAAATTAATATGTGTTATAATCACTTCTATCTCCTCTGCTACGTAAAGTTTCTGAGACTGATAGGGGATGGGTGGTTTATTTAAAGGTCACATGGCCAGTGTATGGCAGAGCTGGGGTCTGAGCTCAGATGGCTGGGCTCTGGAGCATTTGAGAGTGTTGGACAATAAGAAAGTGGAGTTTTCCTTATAGTAACCTGTGGGGAAAAAGTGGCAAGCATCAGAATTCCAAATGCAGTGAAAATATTAAGAACTGTTGAGGAACTTCGACTTCTAATGGAAACCAGACAATGCCAAGTAATTGTTCGGAATTTGGGATGACAGATATTATTTGTATTGATTAGGTACACATTTTGTTTTGTTGGGAATTGTGAGTGAGTACTTAAGAGTAGAGAAAGTATAGGAATTAATTTTCTTGTCATTTGTCTTTTTCAGAATTATAATTTAGACTCACCCACAATTGTCAGAGTGTTTTAGAAATATCATTTCTGTCTCTTGTGGGTCATGGAGGCACTTTTTATGGCCTTCACAATGTAACAAGTGCAAATGAGTTTCTTTCATACATCAAGTGGACTTGTATTAGAACTCCATAACTCAGCAATAGGTAGGAAGAGGGCTGTCTGGGGGCCTTGCTCACTCCGTGGCCAGGAGCAGATTCTGCTCTGTCTGCATGTTGTTTATTTAGAAGCACACAGGTGTTTAATTTTCAATCATTTTCTGGCACTTGAAAGATGATTGTTCCTTCTCCATCTTGGAAATAAGCTCATAAAATGAAAGAATCAGCCTTAATGTTTGAAGCATCAATAGAGACTTTGAATAGTGAGATGTGAATAAAGGCATCTATTCACTTTTTTTTTTTTGAGACAGGGTTTCTCTGTGTAGTTTTTGGTGCCTGCCCTGGATCTTGCTCTGTAGACTAGGCTGGCCTCAAACTCACAGAGATCGATCTGGCTCTGCCTCCCGAGTGCTGGGATTAAAGAAGTGCGCCACTGTCTCCCAGCTCTACCCACTTATTTAACACCACCTATTTGATAATATTTATTGCACTCTTAATATTATGCCAGGCTGTCTTCTAAGTTCTACAAATTTAGTCGTGACCAAAACTGATAAGAGTCTTTCTTCTTGTAGACCTCACACTGTGGTCAATGCTGTTATGAAACTAAAGAGAAAGTGGGTAGCAGTTGCATCATTTATAAGCGGGTTACCTAGGCTCTAGCATCATGTCTGCAATCATACGCTGTGACTGGTCTTTAATCCTAGACTTAATATGTTCTCTCATTTGGAGAGATGTTAGTAAAGACAATTAAAATATGAAGAACATGACCGTGTCTACAGAGTTATAAACTCAATGTATAGCAAAATTTAAGGATTAGGAGGAACCAGAAGCCTAAAGCACTAATAAAAGTAAAACTGGTAAAATTTCAAGTGTGACTCAGTTTTTCTTACCACAAAGTTCCTTGCTAAAATTTTTTTTAGAAGTCTTCACAGACTGAAGTGTGAGAACAAAAGTCTACAGGGGAAGCGGCACAATGCAGTCATTGTGTGCATTATAAAGCTTTTCATATGGCCTCTGTGATGTGGAAGTATAGCCTTTGTAATGCCACGTATTTATCCTTTACACATTAAAGATCCATCCTAGAAATGTTGCCTGTGCTTGCCCACCCCTGATTCCTGCAGCTCCATGACCCAATTTCCACAAGTGCAGAAAAAATAGAGACACCCTGGATTTAGTTGAGGATTTCCCAGGAATAAAATAAATGCAATGCAGCACAATTTGAATACTTCATAATATAAGTGTTACAGAAATACATTTTGGAGAAAACAATGAAACACCAAGTATAAAGTCTTTTCTGTTGAACATGTACTGATACTGAGTGTTAGTGGCACCTTTTAATCTGTTCTTCCGTTCTTGGTTGAGGCCAAGAGGCAGCTAAAGCCACTCACAACACAGCTATGAATGAAAGTGGGACACAACCATGTGGCTGCTTCTACATGCCCTTCCCACAGGGCCTGCCATCTCCTCTCCAGTCTGTTCTTCTGTCTTGTTTGTCTCATCTCTCCTTTCCATCATGAATCATCCTTTTGACAGCACACACCATTTTTATTTTCTTTTATTTCTCAATATATACTATAGTGCTGCTAGAGGCTCAAGAAACAAACACTTCATAATAGATAAATCACTGAGCCATATGTTCATCTATAATTATGCTGAAGGGAAATGGGTTTTGGTTAGCCCAATGTTGATCTGTGTCACTTTCCTTGTGTCTTTGATACTTCTGATGATCTGATACCTCTTGGGTCCCTTCCCTCATCACAGGCATGTACACTCTGGCCTGGCCCCATCTTCTCAGTCTTTGGAAAGCCCTACCAGCTTAAACCTCCCTTCTTTGAACTTTAGTCAGAATGAACATTTCATGACACTGTGAAGACTGACTGGATTTGGACTCACTCAGGAGATACACCCCTGGCTTCCAGAGAGGTGTACCTAAGGAGGGAAGGTCTACCCTGGATGTGGGTGGCACCATCCCATGGCTGGGGTCCTGGACCAGAGAAGGAGAAAAAGAGGAAGCCACTGAGTGCCAGCTCTCATCTCATTCTGCTTCTTGACTGTGGATGTGACCAGGTGCTTCATGAGTCTGCTTCCAAGCTTTTCCCATCATAATGGGCTGTACCTCTAAATGGTGAGCCCCAATAAATCATTCCTCCCTTAAACTGCCCTTTTTTGGTCAGGCATTTGGTCAGAGCAACACAAAACTAACTAATACAAAATAATTCTTAATTGCATAAGTGTGCCATTTTATATGCTTTATTGGAACTGTAGGCTTTCCTAAGCAAGGTTGTTTGACATCTTACACATCTTTATTGTACTGCATATTTTGTCTACTGTGCTAAGATCACACATATACTTAGCAAACAGTGATCTTTTGTTGCTAGTCACAAGGGGTGGGCCTAGCACTTTTCAAGAAAGGCTGATGCTTAAGTAGGTAGAAAAACAATGAGGAAAAATAGTTGGAGGTATTTGGATCTGCCATTTGACTTTCAGGTCATATCCTAAATGGGATCCTTGAGCTACTCTGTGGTTTGATTCCTGGGATCTTGGGTATATTTCAAATAAATTTCTGTGTAAACATAAATTATCTGGGATTTATGCTAAGCATACAACTTCTGGGTCCTATGATAAGACCACTCTTAGTTTTAAAAGGATCATTGCACTATTTTCTACAGTAGCTACCTGTACCATTTTACACTCTCACCAGCAATGTGACTGATGAGGGTTTTCTTCATTCTGACCAGCACTGTGTGTTATCACTAGCTCTTACTTTAGACAGATTGGTGCAGTGATAGCTGTGTGTGGTGACACCCTCACTGTGGCTTTCTCGGATGGTTTTGATGGTGAATATTCTCCAGGGTGCTTATTTGTCCCTATGGATCCTTGTCAGAGAACTGTGCACAGCCTTTGCCTACTTTTAAATTGGATTGTTTTTTTTTTAATATTTTGCAAATCCTATGTATACTCTATACACATTTAAAAATTTTTTTCATTAAGCAATTTTCTATTCATTTTACATATCAACTATGGATTCCCCTGTCCTCTCTCCTCCCACTCCCCTAGCCTTACCCCCCCAACCCACCCTCCATTCCCACCTCCTCCAAGGCAAGGTCTCCCCTGGGGAGTCAGCACAGCCTGGTACATTCAGTTGAGGCAGGTCCAAGCCCCTCCTCCCTGCACCAAGGCTGAGCAAAGTGTCTCAGCATAGGCACTAGGTTCCAAAAAACCGGCTCATGCTCCAAGGACAGGTCCCGGTTCCACTGCCTGGGGGCCCCCTAAACAGTTCAAGCTCATGAACTGTTTCACTTATTCAGAGGGCCTAGTCCAGTTCCATGGGGGCTCCTCAGCTATTGGTTCATAGTTCATATGTTTCCACTAGTTTGGCTATTTGTCCCTGTGCTTTTTCCAATCATGGTCTCAACATCTCTTGCTCATACAATCCCGCCTCTCTCTCTCGTCGATTGGACTCCTGGGGCTCCACCTGGGGCTTGACCGTGGATCTCTGCATCAGCTTCCATCAGTCACTAGATGAGGGTTCTATCATGACAGTTAGGGTGTTTGGCCATCTGATCACCAGAGTAGGTCAGCTCAACCATTGTCAGTAGTCTATAGTGGAGTCATCTTTGTGGGTTCCTGGTGACCTCTCTAGCACTCTGCTTCTTCCTATTCCCATGGTGTCTTCATTTATCATGGTCTACACACATTTTTTTTTTGTCAGATATCTTGTTTGAAAAACATGTCTCCTATTCTATGATTTGCTCTGTTAGACTCTAAATAAAGTTTTTCTTGTGGCAAAATCTTCAATTTTGGTGACATCCATTTTTTTCCTTTTATGTCTTAGTATGTGACTTTTGGATGGTCAATTTTTTTTTGGTGATGGATGCTCAATTGCTATTATGCATGCTAAATTTTGCGTGTACAGAAGTGCAGGTACATGTGTGTCATGGGGTGTGGGTGGAGGTCAGAGGACAACTCTTAGGAGTTGGTTCTCCTTGTCACCTTGTGGGGTCTGGGCATCAAACTCGGGTCATCAGGCCTGCATATAGGTGCCTCTATGTACAAAGCTATTACACATTTTAGAGAGGAAGGGTGAGTATGATTAACTAACTCACCTTCAGATTATACAAGTTGTATGGAGGTGGGGGGCTGGAATTGAGCAAGCAAAAAGTCTAAATGGAAACCATGTGCTTCTCTCCCCCTCATTCCCCTGCCCCGCTTGATTTGAGTGTGGAGGGCTGAATCTAAGGCCTCCTACATGCTGGATAAACACAGTGACATACACTCTTAATGCCCAGACCACCCAGGTCCATCACTGTCTCTGCATTCTCCACGAAGACCCAGAATACACTCCTAGTTACCTCCCCAGCAGGATAGTAGAGTGCATTAAGAAAATATAACCCCCTGATCTACATAGGAGTATTTAAGGAAACCTAGAGATTTAGTCATTAGCTTTACTTTGAACAAAAAGTACAGGGTTTTAAAAATAAACATCATTCTTTTCTTTCTTTTTTTTTTTGTTTTTTTGTTTTTTTGTTTTTTCGAGACAGGGTTTCTCTGCCTAGCTTTGCGCTTTTCCTGGAGCTCACTTGGTAGCCCAGGCTGGCCTTGAACTCACAGAGATCTGCCTGCCTCTGCCTCCCGAGTGCTGGGATTAAAGGCGTGCGCCACCACTGCCCGGCTAAACTTCATTATTTTCAATGTCACAAGTCCTTCTAACCTTACAAGATGAGACTCATCTAATCTTATGACATATGAAAGGAAAATCAGAGATGAAGTTGAGGTTTGATACTAGGATAGCATTTCATATTTGCTGAAAATGTTGGAAGTTTAGTCTTAAAATAATAAAAAAAAATCTGGTTCCAAGCAATGGCTGCAGTCTCCCAGGGCCTATCTTATCTGTTATCTGTCAATAGAAGAGCGGAAATTGTGTGCAATTGAAAACAGATGTAGCCTGGCAGTAACAGAAATGGAAAGATGTGCCCTGGAAGGCCTAACTGCATTACTGTCACAAGCAGCCAAGAACTGACCAGTATTACATCAGTAGCATCTTCATGGCCAAAGACTCAGCACTATTTTCAGTTCTGGAATTAAAAATCCATTGCAAGATTGGAGGAAAAGGATGCTAAGTCTCCTGATGACCGCTGGCCTCAAGCCTCGGTGTGCCGGTGACAGTTTCTTAAGGTGGTTTCAGAAGCTTGGAGGAGCAGCATTCACATACTTACTGCTCAGACAGCATCTCACATGCTGAGCATAATCATCAGGTCATGTGGAATCAGCATCAAACATTTACTGTTCAGTCAATGGCAGCAACGCTGGATGTCTTTGGACAGGACTCCAACAAGCAGTGGAGATTATACTAGAGCTGTGAGCTGATTAAAGGAGATCCAGTCCCAAATCAAAGACTGCTTGTGCTGACATTGCCCTCAAAATTATGTGCCTTCGTCCTTTTTTAAAGTTTTTAGAATGAGAAATGTCAGCCTGAGGAAAAGTTCAGAATAGCCATGTCTCTGACACTTAGGCACAATCACTGTTATTTTCTGTACTTGTTTTGTTAACATAGGTATTTTTTTCCTGAATAATTTAAAGTGAACAATTAGACATCGTAATATCTTGAGCCCAGAACATTTTACAAGTTTGTGTGGAGGGTGCAGACATACTCCTGTGCAGTCACAGGCACTGTGTGTGTGTCTTCTATGCATGCATGGGGACATGCCGCCCTAACAGGCAGACATATCCTAATGGTGCTGCTGTTTACTTATTGACAGTTTCATTGCAACACTGTCAGTTTTGTTTGTTTTCTACTTCTGTCCCAAGTCTAGTTATGGAAAACAATTAATGTCACCACTTGCTAAGGCTTCTTCCTTTCCCCTTTTTTATACTTTCTCATGAGAACAGATCATTAAACACCACGAAATTCACTAAAATATTTTGCTGTGGCGTAAGCACTTTGTTTTAAAAAGGCTTTTAAATACATTTGTTTATTTTATTGTGCATGTGTGTGCATGGACCTGCACTTGCCATGGTGCATGTGTGTGGGTCAGAGGTCAGCTTGCAGGAAGCTGGTTCTTTCCAGCACCCTGTGGGTCTTGGAGATCAAACTGGGGTCATGAGGCTTTGCAGCAAGAGCCTTTACCCCCTGAGACATCTGCTACACTAAGTGCAATTTTGCTGACAATATTTGGTGTTTACTCATCGCTGGACACACTGTCCACAAGTTTGTAAATATAAATATTATATACCGCCATGACTTTTTTTTTTTTTTTTCTGTGTGAACAGGAAAGGAGCTACTTTGTTAGAAGGGAGACACAAGGGGGTCTGGAGGTGTACAATGCCTTGTGGTGATTTGGCTCTAAGGGCAAGAATAGAAAGAAGCAACTGCTCTGTATACTAAATTTGGGAAGAGGTGGATTGTGGAAGTCTGAGACTGGCTAAGTTTTGAGAGCATGTGTATTTTCAGGGGACAGAAGAACAAGTGTGCAAAACTCCCATCAGACTCTAAAACGTGTCTAGAATCCTAAAAAGGCTAAGGATCACAAATTTGAGGGTTTTGAATGACACATCCTTTGGGAGCTAGAAGGTACACTTCCAAAGGCCACATGGGATCATCGCTCACTGGCAGAAAGGAGGAGCCATGAAAGGACCCTTCCAGTCCATTCAATCAACAGCAGCCCACACTGGGAAAGGGATCTGGCAGAGGTGAGGAAGAGCAGAAGGCAGCATGGAGCATTTTACACACGCTGTCAAGTTCTCAATTAGTTCACACTCTTCAGGAAAAAGCTGGGATGTCACTGCAGATGGTCTGACTCTATTCAGTGGGCACAGACTGGGCAGGGTGCCCACGGTCTGCTCTGGGCATCAGCCGCCTCTTGCCGACTGCTTGTTCTAAATGCTGCCTCTGCAGGCGCTGGTAGCCTTGAGGACAGTTTACATCTGTGATTGTACTCAATTTTAAAGACACACAAAGGTGGAGGCAGAACCCCCAAAGCACCCCCAAACAAAAACAAAACCAATAAGAAAATAATGAAGGCCTCCCTTTTTACTTGTCTGGACATTTTAAAAATGGTACTGGGTACACAGCCTCACCAGTACCAAAGGGAATAACAACGAGGGTTCAGAGAAACACCAAGCCTCATGCTAGGGTGTCTTCCACAGTTGTCTTCTGGCTTTAGAGGAATTAGTTGTCTTCCTCAAACCCCTTTTTCAGAATTAGAAGGAAGTGGAGCTCACAATGACGAATCATCTGGCCTGGGTAAGGCCAGCCAGCGACTCAGCAGAGGGGGCTGGGTCACAGTGTGTCTGATGAGTATAATTTCCCACCACATCTCTGCTGTTTGGAGCTACTCAGCTCGAGAGGCCAGCTGGAGACCTGACCGAGTGGAGTCAGCCTGCATTGTGGGGGTAGTCGATTCCTGAGCTTTGTGCTAGCCTTTGTCAAAAAATGGGCCGTGAGAGATAGACCAATAGCACTTAGCATTTGAACCACTTGATTTACATGATCTCCTTTAATATTTATAGCTTTGTGAGCATCATTAATCCAATTTTACTGTTGGAGAAAGAGCAGGGTGAGCCCAAGGCCACAGATGTAGTCCCTGGCAAAGCTAGGGCTCACATCCAGCTCTGTGGCTAAGAAGCTGGGGCTCTCTGTCCCTGCAGGTTTACTACTATGAGACAGGTGGGCTTAATAAACATTTAACCTTCCAGAAGAGCACAAAGTCACAGATTACTGGAGGGAGCTTAACTATATGAGGAAAATCTTCTCTCCAAGGGAATCCCCTTCAACCCAGTACATTCTTAGGAAGTTTATGGGAAACTTAAGCAAAGTGAATTTATTATTATTGGTAGATATTAATTTGCCAGAATAATCTGAATACTTTCAATGCTCTCCAGCTCTTCTGCTTACTGAATTGAAGAACCACAAATAATCATTTAAACATACTGGAAGTCTTAATGGAATTGTGTTTTGTTCATTTTCTGGTAATGGGATAATTATTTCCCAATGAGTTTGATTTTGATATTTGCTATTTTTTTCTGTTTAGGAGGGTCGATGTGTGAATGGGTTCTCCCTATGTAGCCCTGGATGGCCTTGAACTCAAGAAATTTGCCTGCCTAGTCTCCTAAAGCCTGGGGTTAAAGGCATGTGTCACCATGCCTCACTTGATAGTAAGTATTTCTAGGTTTAAGTATAAAAGAAGAAACCTGGTAAGGCTGGGGAGATGATTCAGTTGGTAAGGCACCTGCCACACAACATAAAGACGAGTTCAGATCCCCGAGACGGACATAAAAGCCAGGCATGGTGGTATGTGTTGCAAGTCCAGCACTGCTGGGATGGGGGAGGGAGAGTCAGGGCAGAGACAGTCGATTACTGAGATTCACCGACCAAACAGTTTGTGTCAACTGATACGCTTCAGATTCAGTGAGGCAGCCTTTCTCAAGAATAAAGGTAGCAAACCATTGAAGAAAAATACCTAACGTTTACCTTTGGACTCCACATATATGCAAACGCAAGCGCACACATGTACACTAAAATGTCAATATGACACACACATATATATGCAGAAAACAAACATCAAAATGCTGTAATTCAGAAGGGTAAAGCTGAGGGTGACCCTGGAGAATAGCACAAAACACGCCAAGAGTCCTCCTGCCAATCCTCGGTGTGTGACGTCCAGTTAGACACTTAGAGGGATGTAAGCCTTAGAAATGACACACGTGGAATGTGAATGAAAGCTGTCTCAGAGGATTGCTTAATTATCAAATTAAATAAGACAACATATGTAAAACCCTCTCCTTACAGGCACTCAGTAAACATATATGAGGTATAAAATGATAAGAATCTCTGACAGGGCAACTTGGTTTCCAAACTCAATAATGGCTGGCGGCCAGGTTGGAATGTCTGCATCTAAATGAATCTCTCCAAAGCTGTAGCTAAGAATTTCAGTTTCCTAAAGCTGCGGAGAAAGGGCAAGTCAGACAGGGCTACAACCTCACCGACTTCTCTGTTTTCCTTCCAATGATGGCCACTTTGCATTTGCAATTTTTTTTTTTTTTTACCAACACAAAAATTCTTTGCCAGGGCTCTTTGTTTGCTTGTCTCTCTTGTCTCTCTTGTTAAAAAGGGCCACTTTCTTTTAGCTACTTCAGTGGGTCTCCAACCTTATCAGCTGTGGTACTTTGTGGAATGGCTGCGATTACTCTCCTTCCCATACCCAACTCCCTTGACAAAGGTCCCTTCCAGCACCCCCCTGCACCGCCCCCAGGCGGTAGTGGAATTTACTCCATTCTTTCTACAAGATCTTGTGATTTATTGAGCCAAAGAGTCCAGTGGAAAGGGCACATGCCACTTGTTAGCATAGTCCTCAAAAAGTCTTGTATAAATAAAGATATCCTTCAAAATGCTACCCAGTTTCCATATGAACATGTCCACACTACCCTGCCAGCTGTCCCTTGTAATTCCAGCCATTATCTAGATGGATGACAGGATTAACAAGCAATGAGACAAGTACTTTGGGGGCATGTATGTGCTTGGACACATCCAGGTGTCTTCTGACCGATAGCTTTATATGAATTTCTAGGTCATATTAGTAATAGATCTAGATAACTAATTTCCATTATTCACATTGATAGCATTTTGTAATAGTGATTGTCAGCTCTCAAATAAGGCAGCATGGGTAGACAATAGTGTGGAAATTCACACAAGACCTTCATTCCAATCTCGTCTGAGTTTAGCTGTGAAGCGAGTCAATACAGTTTGTAGGCTTGTCTGAATGCATTCACCTGCATGTAATTCACCACAGGAGCAAATCAATCTTTAAAACATAAGGCCTAGGCTGCCAAAGAGAGAGGACAGACCAAGAGAGGGGAAACAGTTCTTGATAACTTGGAAAACACAAATATTTATTCTGTAAATCAGACTCCAAACTGTATGTTAAAAGTACGATGTTTAGTAGGTTTATAAAATCCTTCCTGCTCCAGCACAGTGACTGGAGTGTATTGGATGAGTGAAGAAATTTGCCATGCCTGTTTCTTTCAGTTGGTCATTTGGTCAACAGAAAAACTTGCGTCTGTTTGCAATGGGTAATGCAGAGGCTCATAATGCGTCAAAAATGTTCACAGTTAACAACTGTTGAGTGCCCAGCCCCAAGGGAGACATCTATATAATCTTCTCTAAGCTTCAGAGAACATCACAGAAGAGGGCGCAGGAAGAACGTGAGAGCCAGAGCATGGGCAGAGGTGCTGTGGAATGCTGACTTCTGGTTGTGACATGCTACTGCACTCCTGAACGCATGACAGCAGGGGATGGCCACCTGCAGAAGGCCTGAATAAGACAAGACTCATTAACATTCCAGGTGGAGAGCAGAGCGACTTACAAAGTTCCATTGATGGCCGATAGTGGAGGCACAGTCATGCTCTTTGGAAAATGGCCCTTGCTCAAATAAACAGCCCTCACCCCACACAGGCAGTCAACCCTATTTAAATGCACTGAGCTAAAATAAAATATAAAAGTAAAAAAAGACATGAAAACAAGAGGAAAGACTTGTTGGGAAGGAGGGGTTAGAGGAGGGGGAAGGAGATAAGAGAGGAAAATGGGGGGTTATGGTTGAAGTATATGATACTTGTGCATGAAATGGTGAAAGAATTCAAGAATAAGAGAAAAGAAAAACTTCATTTCTGTTGAAGGAGTCACAAGATAA
Organism: Peromyscus maniculatus bairdii; assembly: GCF_049852395.1. NCBI lineage: Eukaryota > Metazoa > Chordata > Mammalia > Rodentia > Cricetidae > Peromyscus > Peromyscus maniculatus. The sequence goes on from NC_134853.1 coordinate 107,976,319, forward strand.
AATTATGATCCTAACATATTGAAGCTGTCAGAAAGCAGGATGTCTTCTGCAACTTTAATCTGCCTGGAGCTTTTCCATGACAGCATCATCGGCTTCATCTGAAAATGGCTCTCCTGCTGTTCCTAATCCACCGGCCTCTCTGAGGAGTCTCAGCGAGGCAAGATCAGATCCAGTGGGAAAACTGTTTTGATGAGAAAGTTCAGTGTGGTTCTCTCTGTACTTCTGGGCAAAACTTCTTCCTATCCTTGGATTTATTTCAGGTGGCTGGAATGTTTTTTCAAAGCACTGACTAGAATTGATATGTTTTGGATGTGAAAGGCACACATATTCACTGGGAAGTACAGATAGGTTCTGAGGAGAACACAGAGATCAGGTGAACGCTTCACTGGCCTCCTACACAGGTGGAAAAGGTCACTAACAAAATAAAGCAAAACACCAAAACAAAAACAACCAACCAACCAACCAATCAACCATCCAAACAACCAAAACCCCTAAACAAAACAACCACAAAATCAAACCAAGCAAGGAGCTAAAACGACTTACTTCATAATGCAGAGATAAATGGTATTGTATAATATTAAAACTGATATAATGTAATAACCTAAAAAAACCCAGCATTAATGTCAAAAAATTGAATGATGTCAGAATGTCAAGGTTTTAAATAAAGAGAGCCTCTGCCTCTGTACTTTCACGATCCTTCTCACATCTTAACCCTAATCCGGGCCCTGGTTCCAACAAAGCTTTATAAAAACACGAGGCTAGTCTGCAGGCTATAGTTTGCCAATTCATGTTTTCAAAATATCACACTGAATCAAAGGTAGATTTCAAGCTCCATTACACTTTGTGCTTGAGTTCCTTACTCATTTCCAACTAGGTATAGCCTTGAGTTGAGTTGTGTATTTGATCCTGGGTTCAAAGGGTGAGCTAATGAAGGTGTTACATGGCTACCAGCATTAGATTTTTAAAAAGATGGCTTTGACTGATTGGAAGGAGACTGATCAATACAATAGTGATAATCAGGAATGCTAGTGATGTGGGTAACACAAAAGACTAGTGACTCTTCTGTGGTCCAAGTTATCAATGACCATAGATACAAAACCTGAGCTCATATGCCACATAACACTCTCCCATGGCCTTATTCCTGAGATTCTTCTATGACTTTTGTCTTAGTTAGGGTTTTTATTGCTGTGAAGAGTCACCATGACCACAGTGACACTTATAAAGGAAAACACTTAATTGCAGTGGCTCACTTACAGTTCAGGGGTTTTGTCCATTACCAGTATAGTGGGACATGGTGGTATTCAGGCCGACATGGTGCTGGAGAAGGCCCTAAGAATTCTACATATTTGATCCACAAGCAACAGAAAGTGAAGTGAGTGTCACATTAGACATGACTTGAACATATATGAGACCTTAAAGCCCAGCCCCACAGTGACACACTTCCTCCAACAAGGCCATATCTACTCCAACAAAGCCACACTTCCTAATAGTGCCACTCCCTATGAGCTTATGGGGGCCAATTACATTCAAACTATCACAGCATCCCCCTGCCTCACTGACTTCTCATAAGTCACAGGTGCTTTACTTTGGTCTATTCTTAAATGATACTGTGGCCTTCAATTCTCTTAAGAGACATCTCTAGCCCTGACTTTGTCCACTCCAAATATGTAGCTGTAACTGTCCACCTTCCATTCAGTGTCTATTGAGCAGAGCAAACTTAAAGAGGCTGACATTAACTTTCCTGGATGTTAGAGGTAAGAGTCCTCTGTGTTGATGGAGCTAGTCTCATCACTAATTTGTATGTTATAAAAATATTTCATTTCTTTGGTTTACTTTATATTTCTTAAACATCTTTTAAGGTCATTTAATTTGATGTGTATGGGTGTGCGCCTGAGTGTAATATGTGTATCAGAGCATGCAGGTACTAGAAGGGGCAAGAAGAAGGCACTGGACCCCTTGAACCTGGTTTTATAGGTGTTTGTAAGCCATCCAATGCCAATAATTAAACCTAGGTCCTCTGTGACAGCAGCAAGTGCTCTTAACTGCTGATCCATCCACCCAGAGCCTTGTAATCCATTTTTTAAACAATTGAAGTAATTCATGTGTTGAAGTGATAAAAACAATGCATGTTGACTGGGAAGTTTTGACTCCCTAAGTCCAAATATATTAATCTTCCATATCCCTTCTAGGGGAGGAAAATATCACTAATCCCATTTGGCTGTTTAAGAAGAGAAAAAAAATCACTGAATTCCTATTTTTCCCTCTCCCCAACACCTATTTCAACAGCAAATGCCACGGATTCTCCTGAAACATGTCTTTGTTTTTTCCTGAAATAAGATAAGAACCAAAAGTAGGCCTAGAAAGGATCTAGCTCCCATATGTTCAGGGTAGGGTCTCCCCTGATAAAGAGGCAGGGGTTGGGGAGGAAGTGAAGGGGGTACAAATAAGAGCGCTCAATTTCAGCAAGTTTAAAACTGCACAGTAGTGAGAGCTGGCTTGGGTGCTTGGCTTCCCCAGGTCTGTAGCTAGAGTTTTTCTCTCCTGGTCCCACCAAGTCCCAGCAGTCCTGTAGCCCACTTATAAAATACACACACAGATGCTTCTATTATTTAAACTATTCGGCCATTAGCTCAGGCCTACCATTGTCTAGCTCTTACTCTTATACTCAGCCCATTTCTGTTCATCTATATGTCACCACGTGTTCCGTGGCTTTACCTGCTGCCTTTACATGATGTTCCCTGGACGGCAGGCTGGCGTCTCCTCCCCTCCACCTTCCTGTTCTCTCAATTCTCCTCTCTGCTAGTCCCGCCTATACTTCCTGCCTGGCTACTGGCCAATCAGTGTTTTATTTATCAATCAATCATCCACAGCACAGGTAGCCCAAACACTAGGAGATGTTCCAGTTTTCGGCCGACTGCACACTTTTCCTGTCCTGTCATTTGTGTGCATATATCTGGATCTGAGACCAGAGAAGGGAATAGTCAAGCAGTCAGGCCTCATGGCTCTTGGAAAGAGCTAGATGATTTCAACGGCTATGTGTCTCGTCACCATCTGGCAAGGGCCTGAGCAGAGAGGAGTGCGGGAACACTCAACATCCATGGCTGAGGCCAGATGGACGTGTACTGAAACCACAGGGTCAGTTTCCCAAGCCAACAGCACATTTCTCTGGGAGCTAAGTTCACTCATTCGGAGTGCACTTCACTGGAGATTACGGCAAACTAGTTCTGCTTACACAGAACAAAGAGCTTGTCTTGACTGCCAACTTGGGTTTTGTGACTGCAAGATCCTGCTTCTAGAGATGGCAACTTTTTTTTTTTTTTATGTTACAGGTTTAAATAAATTCAACAATCGTCTGCCCACTTGAAAAAAAAAATCAGTGAATCTGATTTAGTAGTTACAGATTAGCGTGGTATTTGCATATCAAATGTAAGCTGCCAGAACCCTATTAAGAAGAAATTTTCATCTATATGTTAACTGTTTTAAAGATCATAAAAATATGCTTTACTTACACTGGCATTTTACTAATTCAGAGGACTCTAAAGTATGAAAGTATTATATTTAATCATCCATCCCACTGAAATGTCATGGTTTTCATTAATATTATTTTTTGAAATGTCTCTAGCTAAATTTTTATTCATCAGCATCATCATTGTTTGTGTGTGTGTGTGTATGTACGATGCATGTGGGTGTGGGGTCAGAGGACAACTTTTGGGAGTTGGTTCTCTCCTTCCAATGTAGAAGCTAGAGGCAGAATTCAGATCACCAGGCTTACAGAGCAAGTGCTATTACCTGGGCTATCTCCCCAACCCTCTAGATTAGTTGTGTGTATATGTATGTGTGTGTGTGTGTGTGTGTGTGTGTGTGTGTGTGTGTGTGTGTGTGTATGGGTATGTATGTGTGTATGTGTGTGCATTGCACTCATGCAATTTTATCCTTAAATTAGCATCTATTTTAATTAGCACACATCAGGTTTCTTTGTGGAATTTTCATGCACATTTACTTCTGGTTGATCCGTACCCTCTCTGATGTTTTGGTATGGTGCTGCTACTTCACACATTTCGACCCACCAACATTAAATCAGGGAGGCTCCAGAAGCCCCCAAATAACATAGCCTACTTCTATTGCTCTTGGTTGCCCATATGAACTAGATGGTAACACCTTGTTGAAGACACAAGGCATTTTGGTTGCATAAAAATATCAAATGAATGTAGGTAGAAGACAGGCTGCTAGGGGGCACAGTGGCATGTTTATAACTTTAAGGTAATGGGTACTAAGTGCCTGTTAGTTCAAAATAGGAGGTATGTGTTTCACATAGGTTCACCTACTGTAGCCTTACAAGCCTGTGAGAGGAGATAGGGGAAACTGAGGAAGGGAATGAACAGATCTGTTGCTCAAAGGATGTAAAAAGTGGAAGCGCTGACAGCTGAGCACAGGTGGGTATGTCTCAGGTCTGTGCCCTTGAACAATCAACAATGCACAATAAAATAGCCTTTTAATTTCAGTTGCAGTTTCTCTTTTCCTTATCTGACTGCAGCTTATATAAGTTTTCATGTGAAATCATATGACTGAAATGTCGAGAACTTACACTGATGTTTTTTAAAAGCACGGGTTTTCACGTTTCAATTACGGAATGCATGTGAGTATCTGGTTGTTATATAGAATACCTGCCATCGTTGACAGGGCTTGTTTGCACGGGCGCTTCTCCAAGTCTGTGACTCTATTGGTCTTCTCGTTCTGTGAGCTCTCCAGCCTAAAAGCATATTTACCCAAACAAGGGCTTTTTCTCTACACTAACCACAATGAAACATTTCAGAGCAGATTTTGAGCAAGCATGAAACTAAACAAGGCGATTGAGAGAAGTACAGTACTTGCTGGTGAGAAAATATTCTATTCTTTCATTACATCATTTTGTAAAGTTTCTCTAGATACTCCCTGAAGAGAACATGATGATTATTCAAGCTATATACTCTACAAACAGTATAAAGAGTTAGATCAGTGAGCCACTCAGACATCTTGGTGCATTATAAACGCTACTCCTGGAGGTAACTCTTAAGGGATAATGACACAATTTTATTTACATTCATCTGCAAAAGCCAAGCTACCTGGAACTTCCACCACACTAGAAATATCATATGCTAGTGGCTGGCTGTAAAATTGACACATTTTTTCCCCCTAATGTCTTTGCTCTCGTTCACTGTGCTGAATTGTAATTATTCGTAAATAAGGGCTCTAATATTCATAAAGGTAAGTTTAGGGCAGCTAGTTGTATGAGAAAAATGGGGATATTTTTAATATTAAATTCTCCATATATACAATAAACATAGTATGTTTTCCACCATGGCAGTAAAGAATAAATGTGCTTTAAAATGTGGTGCCAAAGAGGGTTAGATATAAACAGTGGGGTTCAGAACGGAAGTGGGAAGGTTGAGGACAATGGTCTTGAGGTTGGGTAGAGTTCAGCATGGCAGTGGGTGACAGAAGGAGTCACTGCCAGTTGTCCAGTCACCAAGACCTGGGCATACCCCATACCTTACTCTTCCGGTTTCTACATTGCTTCGGCAAAAAAGAAGCCTCTGCATCCATTTTTCTTGAATCATAAATTAAAAGGCTTTCTTGGGTTATAAGGAGCCTCTAAGGTCTAAGGGAATTCTTTTTTTTTTTTTTTAAGATTTATTTGTTTTTATTTTTTATATGTACCAGTGCTTTGCTTACATGTATGTCTGTGCACCACATGCCTGCAGTGCTCATGGAGGCCAGAGGAGGGCGATAGATCCCCTTGGCTTTGGATTTATAGACACTTGTTAGCTGCCTTATGAGTGCTGGGAATTGAACCTGGGTCCTCTGGAAGAGCAGCCAGAGCCATCTCTCCTGTCCCATCTAAAGGAGCTCATGTTTGGCCCTTTGGTTTTATAGCCAGGAAATGATCCCCGGGTGTGTGCATGAGTGGGTGGGTGACTTTAATGTGCAAAGGACACTAGTTAAAGCTGAGTAAGGCTTGGAGTCTTTTCTGTATCTTCCTACCCATGTGAAGTGGGAATTCCATTAAGCCTTTCTGGTAAACAGCTTTCCCCTGGAAACTATGAAAAAATCCTGCAGGCCACAGGAGGCACCTCTACCTCAGCCTACTTTCAAATGGAAAGGGGCATAGGTGTGCGTTCTGGACTAGCCTGTCACCCATTCAGGCACAGTGCCAAACAGCTTTAGCCAAAATGCAATGAATCCTGGCCATATTAGTTAACTAATATAGTCCAATGGTAATGTTCTAGTTGTTAGGATAAAGCTGTGAAAAGGTACCTCTAAGAGATCATTCCACACAACAGATCTAATTCAAGAGATTTATTGAGGCAGGGGGAGAGCAAAAGGCTGCCTAGGAGTGGAGACAAGTGAGAGAGACACAGAGACAGACAGACAGACAGACTGGGAGACATAGGGAAGTAACAAGATAGACCAGTCTGGGGTGGCTGGGGGTGTGTGTCGCTATGCAACTCCAGGCAATTTGAAGTAATAGTGGAAACACACCACAACTAGCAGTGTGTGTGTGTGTGTGTGTGTGTGTGTGTGTGTGTGTGCCCACCAAATTTACATTAGTCCCTACAAATCTACCTGTTTGTTTCCTCACCAAGTGAAAAACCAGTTGGGTTTCTTGGCTGCTCTGGGAATCTCCTTGCAGATTTGCAGATTTGCAGATGTATGCTTTCACCCAGCAGGCCATTTCTGTCCTCTGAAATCAGACTTGCCACAGATGATCACAAACCTGCATACTTCTGGGCAACGAGCAGGAGGTGTGGTGGGGATGTCATCTGGGACTGACACATTTTTTTTTTCTCTTTTTTCTTCAGAAAGAAATTCTTCTCAAGCTCTGGATGCTGAATTTAAACATCACTGGTGTCAGGCCAGGTTTGTCTTTGAAGGAAGGTCATCACTGTGAGGGACAGATGGGTGCGGATATATGCACAGGGCCTCAAATTGGGGAGCGGGGGTTGACAGGCTCAGATGACACACGAAGCTCCCCATTTTAACAGTGTGTGTAATCAGATGGGAACAAGAGAGAAACAGTTTCTTTTTTCTTCACAATCTTAGCTTTTAACATGTTTACAATGAAAATAAGGTTTTGTGGCCTTAAAAATGCAGCTTTAACCAATTGTTCTAGGTGAGTATTCCCCAGCAGTTTCTCCTCTCTTTGTCTCTGTCTGTCTGTCTGTCTGTCTGTCTGTCTGTCTCTCTCTCTCTCTCACACACACACCACTTTGAAGGAAGATGTTGTTACATCTTCAGCTGGAGTATTTCCTTGGCCATCTCTCTGTAGAAGTTTGAATGTCATCCTTTCTTTAACTCTGACACCTTTCAATATGAGTCTTCCAAGATTTTCTCATCTAAAATTATTTTCCCTTCCCTTCCCACAGTACCATGAAGATTCCCCCCAGTGCTGCAGCAGTGTTCATAGCCTGACTTCATTAGTAACTGATTTTTAGTTTTGCTTCCTCATGATGCTGTGAACTCTTCATTGATAAGGGATCCAAGTCTTGCCCACAGAAAATGAATATTTCATACAGCAACACTGAGCTGATGAGTTTTCAAAGTCATCTTAAAAATGACATTAAAAAAGTCCTTTGTGTGTAGGTATGTGCACACATACATGCACCCATGTGCCATGGTGGACACTTGCAGGAGTCCATTCTCTCCCTCCGCCTGTGGGGCCCAGGGGTCCAGCTCAGGTTGTCAGGCTTGGCAGGCACCTGCGTTCTCACTGAGTCATTTCACTGGCCCCCAAACCATCATTTTGATCCCGCAGAACTTACAGATGTTTTGCATCAGGCTTTCTAAATGTCTTTTATTGGAAAATTCAGTCCAAGAGGAGAGGATCATAAATTTGTCTTTGAAATTAGAGAAGGAATGCTGGGAAGGATGAAGAAGGTGTGGGTGTTCATGACTGTTTTCATGTGACAGATGTCCCTGAGAGAGAAGGGGGAGCAGCAAGCTCTGCTCCAGTTAGCATGGCTGGCTCCAGAGTTCCATGAGGGGTGGGCAGGAATAGTGCTCTTAATCATAGGAATACGACAGAAACACGATGCTTCTTGATTTTTCTCCCTCCCTCCCCAGTTATTAGCATGGAGGTTAATTTAAGAGTTTGGTAACACAAGGTGTTTTCTTTTCTTTTTCCTTTTTGGTCAATTTGATAGAAACTAGACTTGTCTGGGAAGAGGGGAACTTCAAACTAAGAAAGTGCCTCTATCAGAGTGGTCCATAGACAAGTCTGTGGGGCAATTTTTCTTGAGTAATGATTGACATGGGAGGGCCCAGCCCACTGTGAGCAGTGCTACCCCTGAGCAGGTGGTCCTGGATTATATAAAAAAGCAAGCTGAGGGAACCATGAGGAACAAGTCAGTATGCTGTATCCCTCCATGGTCTCTGCTTTAAGATTCCTGCCTTGGTTTCCCTCAATGATAGACTGTTTAGTATGTGTAAGCCAAATAGTCCCTTTCCTCCCCAAGTTGCTTTTGGTCTTGGTGTTTTATCACAGCAATAGAAAGCAAACTGGGATAAGAGAGAGAGAGAGAGAGAGAGAGAGAGAGAGAGAGAGAGAGAGAGAGAGAGAGAGAGAAATGAGATTTATTCCCAGCAGGATAGGATGATTATCAAATTAATCACCTGAGCACCATCTCTAATGTTGACTCATCGTTTTCAGGGGAATAAAGGTTGTCTATGAGAATCATTGGCTCCCGTCATAGATGTGAAAACACTTGAGTCACAAGAAGCTAAGGTCCGCAATAAGCAAGGTGATAGGTGTCTCAGTTAAGTTGTAAGACTACTTTAGCACATTCACACAGAGTGGTGAGCTCTGAGTTGGGACCCCCTTTTCTCTCTTCACATTGGCAGTGGAAGGCAATAAGGGATGACAAAGAGAAGATAAAAAGCCAAGTAGCCAAGACAGCACCATTCACAAGTTCTAATAAATAAAATGGCACTAACCTTAATGATCATACCCAAACTGTATTAGGCACAGGCAGCTATTAGTTTATATGACAGTCACAACAACCCACTAAGTTAGCTATTACGAACTTCATTTTACAGATGGGGAGCACAGGTACGTCGAGGTGAAGCACCCTGTTCTAAGGCCACCCGATTAACAATTGGGACTGCTGTGTGTCTTTGATCCAAAGGAACTGCCAAATTAGGATAGTACATTTCAAACAAGCTTTCTAAAAACAAATCCATAGAAGCAGCAGGAGATGGGATGAAGGGATTAAAAACAAAACAATCCTACAAAAAAAAAAAAAAAGACAACATCTATGCACCAAAAGAACTTGTATGCCATGAATAAAGACAACAGGAAACACAAAATGAAAGCAAAGGTTGGAATCAAGTGAGTTAAATGTAGAACCTGTGCAATGTAACTGGTGATTTGGGAACAAGGAAGCTGAAGCAGGCCACCTAAGGAGACTAGAAAACAAGTCACAGCGGCAAACAATTTTAAAGCAGCGATTAATTGGACTAGAGAAAGCATCCCTCAAGTCTACTGGGCAAAGAAAGACCAAGGCAAACACGTCACTGACATGGAGGGGCAGCTAACTAGAGAACATTTTTAAGATTGAGGGCTTAGCCTGGCTAGTGAGCTTCATGCTTCTGAAACTTCTAAAAAAAGTGTTGATCAGTATTCCGTGTTACAGACGCTAGATCACCCACATGTATTGACAGATTGGGAATGCTAGAAATAGGGGAGGAAGTGACTCAAAGTTTTTTTTTTTTTTTTTTTTTTTTTAAATAAATATGATTTCACTCAAATTGTCTGGGCCTAGAGACACTTACTTCAAAATAATGCAGCTTAGTAAATTTTTACCACTATTGATTAAAAACGAAAAACTGATTCTTCCAAAAATGTGAGCATTGTTTCAGAAAGTTCAAAGTCGAGAGATTAGTCATTGCAATTGAAAAACTACAGAAGCATCAATGTTTTGTACTAGATGACTTCTAAACAGTGTGAGTGTCCAGAGGTTTGGAGCTAAGGCTGAATAACTAGTAACCAAATAGTGCAAAACTGTTTCTTGAGATGGAAGAATATGGTGGGGTTTTGTACATTTATAATAAACAATGAGGAGTATTGAGCTTTTCTTTGTTCTTTTCCCAGATAATATAGTTGTTCTGCAGATGGAATAAGCATGAACCAAAATGGCTTGGGAAGATAAGAGACACACATGTTCATAATAAATGGAGGTGATGAGGGCTGGTGAGGATACTAGATATCTACTTCAGTGTGGGTTTTCTTTTGGCATTTGAAAATCACTTCTAAAGAACAAGGTCTAGTACATACTGATGTTTAGAGAGAGTAAAAGAATAGTTAAAAAAAAAAAGATCAAGAGCATCCTTGGACACAGATTCTATTTGCTCATCAGTTTCAACATGTTCAAGCACATGTGTTTCTTAGGTTCAAGCACTGTCTACTTAATTCCAGTAGTCTGGGATTCAATAGAGAAATATGAAAGTGTCTGGGACTATGATTTAACTATGGGCATTGAAAGAACTTGTTCAGTTAGCAGAGTTTTCCAGGTGCATGTTGGATGCACCTCTGATAAGAGTGACATGATGCAGGATATTCCCTTGACTGGGATTACAGCACAGACTCAAAGTAGGGTGAATCTGTAGCAGGCCTCAGTTGCCAGCTACTATGTTCAGCATGGCACTGTTGCAAGTAAGTTTCAAAGCAGCATGGGTAAAAACACGGCCTGCAAGCAGGGGCTGGATCCTGACCCCTGCTGGCTGTGAACATCTGACTACTCAGCTGCTCTAAACCTTGGTTTCAGAGGGAAGAAGAAAATCCTGTTTTATCTCACACACTAATTTGATTAGAGAGTGTCTCCTGGTATGTGGTAAATACTTAGTACTCAGTGTTAGACTTTTTTTTTTCTGGAATGTTTACTATTAAACTTAATGTTTTACTTTAAAACATGCATAAATACTTGTTTAATTTTTTAAAAAATTATTTTTTTGAGAATTTCATGAGTCTCATATTTGCATCATTTCCTCTTTTCTCTCTTCACCCCAACTCCTCTGTCTCCACTCATCTTGTCCCTTTCAAATTTATTACCTCTTATTCTTGAATTATTATTGTTACATATAAATACATAAATACAACTTCTTGAGGCCATTTGGTGTTGTTCATATGTATATGTGTTTAGAGCTGACTACTTCATATTGGGTAACCAATCTGGGGACTCTGCCTTCTAAACACCTATCCTTATGTCCACAGATAAATGTAGCTCTCACTCCTGATCAAAGAAATTTCTTTCTGCAATAGACAGCATTACAGAAAACCACGTGGTCAACATGTAGAAAGCAACTGACTCTAGGCTGCCTAGCCCAAGTGATACATCTACCATACAACTCCTATACCCAAGGCTTAGTAAACATTCTGGAAGAGTGGGTGGAAAGATTGTAAGATCCAGAGGACTAGGATGTCTACTGTCAGATTGTATCTTCTATGTATGCCAGAAAAGCTGGACCCATGAAATCTCAGTAACATGGCTGCTTAAGGAAGCCCTGAGCAATGACAATACCAGACAACATGGCAATGCGGATGGGGAAATCTCACAATGTTTCATCCTAGGTGAAAAGCGAAAGGCAATTAATGACTGCTGAGAGAAGGAGACTCAGGCAGTGCTGGCTTTGATTAGTAGAGTCTTTGGTAACAGAATCAAGGGCTAAAAAACGTACAAAATGTTAAAATACCTTCTGGAGACAGTAAGTAATTATTACTAATTGGGCTACAGGAGTATGTGCTAGGCATAAAAGGAAGGAATGCTGAAATGATGTAGTCGACCATGGAGAACCCAGAATGTATTTCTGCAGGGACTCACTCCAGGGTGGTTTAAGAGGTGCTCACAGGAGCACAAAGCTGAACCCACCAGAGAGTGCTCTAACTGTCACGTCTCTAGGTCTGTGGTCTGAAGTAGGCCCTCGCCTGTGGTTGTCTATCAGCCCTGATCATCTGCGTTACCCAGCATCCTCCCACTCTGCTGAGACAGCTTGCATTTAATAATTAGGGAACAGCCTAGCCTGTGGCTATGAGCAAAACTAACTGGCCAAATGGGATTTGAAGCTGTGACCTTGGCCTCATTAGACACAGCAGTGTCCTTGAGTGGACCACTTTCACACAAACAATCTGGCCACCTTCAGAGAAAACGCAACACAGCACACATACACTCACAGATCAAAATACACAAATAACCATGACTCACAACTAAAATAAAAACCAATTCACGGAGATCTTACAAATCAGCTTCTGGACTAGTGTGTGCCAGCACCCAGAGGCCTTCTGTGAATTCTGCTGTTGGACTTCAAATGTCCCTGAAGTAGAGAGCTGTTGCTGGCATTTGCATTTGTAGAAATCTCACAGCTAAGCAGTCAATTTTCATTGGTAGAGTATCTATATGCCTCAGAGGTAAATAATGTGCTGCCACCTAAAATCTGAAAATGGAAAAATTAGTACCGCTCCAGAAACAAGCTTAGATGGGAACTCAACAATAGCAGGTATCAGATCTGAAGCCTTGGTCACTTCATTTGTCTTTATAGTATGATGTAAAATAAAGAGTCCTAGTAAAGTAAACACATTCTATGAGCATGCCAGCCATGATAGCACCTGGCTATATGAGGCAAGTATGTACAGCGTACAGCAGTACCCGCTGTTTCAAGGACCTAGTATTACCTAGCTAGATTCCTGTGTCTACCTGATGCCAAAGGTATGTTATTATCTTATAGACCCAAGCATGGTATGGAGAGAAATTCGCTGACTTGTCCCAGGCTGTCTGGTGAGGGGGATGAGGCCGCAGACTGCGGGTCTAACTCACAGCTACCCTCTAACCCCAGGGCACATCCCATCAATGGGGCTCCTGAGAAGAACTGACATTAATAATTAAGGAACATACATTCTGCAATGGGGAAATTCATGCTCATCTTCAGGTTTCTTTCTTCCTTTTCCTAATTTTCTTTCCAGACTATTACTTTTGTGAGGTTAAGTTTTTGGTAGAATTAGGAAAAACCAAAACCAAAACCAACCAAACAACCAAACAACAAGAAAAACAATCCCTAAATCAAGCAAACAAAAAACCCAAAAGCAAAGCAAAGCAAACCAAAGTAACTACACAAAACCACCAAATGAAAAGAGCCCTAACACACCAACCAACCAACCAACCAACCAACCAACCAACCAACCAACCAACCAACAAAACTGCAAGATATAAAGCTGTGAGGAGCCCTGGAGATGATCCAATCAACACATTTGTTTCACAGATGATGGTACCCAAGAATCAAGCCAAGGCTCTTCATGAAGGTTCTGAAATAATATTGGGTCCTCAAGCTGACGTGTGCGCCCACGTTCCCATCCACTCTCAGTTTCTACAGGCTTCAGTCTTTTTCTCCCCCATTATCCCCTAATTCCTCCCTTTCTTCTTATTTTTTATTAACATAAAAAGAACTGGGTTTTAGAGAGACATTTTCACATGTGCTATAGTATTTTGTTCTTTTTTTGCTCAGCCTGACTTTCCCCAACCTTCCTCTCTCCTCCTCTTGCTGGTATTCCTCCTCCTCCAAGATGATCTTTCCTTCTGTTTTTGTTTTTGTAGCCCTGGCTATCCTGAAACTTTCTATGTAGACCAGGCTAGCCTCTAATTCATAGAGATCCACATGCCTCTGCTTCCTGAGTGCTAGGATTAATGCATATGCCACTACACTTGGCTTTTCTTCTTTTAAGACATATATTCCATGACCCTCTCTGGTCCCTCTTCTCTTAGAGGCTATAACTATACTTTCTTTTGTTTTGGAGATTGCAAGATTCTTCTAGCCATGGCTTTTGGCTGTGTGATGGAAAAAAAATAGACTTGACATTACCTTAGTAGGCTGACTAATGTTCCCCAAAGATGGTCATGTCCTATCCTAGCCCCAGAAATCTATGAATACTTTCTGTGGCAAAGAAGCCCCTTGTATATGTGGCTAAGTTAAGCATTTTGGAATGGGGAGATTATGCTGGGTTATCTGGTTCTTGTGTAATCACAGGATCTTTCATAAGGGAAGCAGAATTAGAAAGAAAATGTGACCGTAAATGCAGGGTTAAGGTAATGAACTTTGAACACACAGAAGGAACCACAGGCTTTGTTTTGAGGAAAGAGAAAAGGGAAATGAACAGAACTCTTCTGAAATGTCCAGAGGACACCATCTTAACAATACCATCTTGTTAGACTTCTTAGTTCAACAACTTCTATACTCAGTGTGCATTGTATTAAGCTACAAAATTCATGTTAACTCACTACAGTAGCAATAGGAATCTAGAATATCACCATGGTTCAAGTCTTCATGCCTTTCAAAACTTGTGTCCCTGATTTCAGTCTTGCCTCTAGTTTATTCCAGGTTCAGTGACCATTCATCCATCCAATTCATCGAACTCATACATATTGAGTCCCTACTGTATAGCATGCACTCTGTTCACACAAGCAGAACCTTGTTCCGCCGTGCTCAGAATAACCTCCCCACCTTTTACGTTCTCACAATGTATTTGCTAGGTGAAAGGCAACTTATGCCATGGGCATCTCATCTGGCTTTGGTCCATTCTCTGATACTCTGATTCTGATAATCCAGTCTAGCTAGTCATCAACTTAAAAAAAGATTTAAAAAATTTTTATTTTATGTGTATGAATTTGCCTAAATGTATGTTTGTGCACCATGTGTCTGCAGTGCCAAAGGAAGCCAGAAGAAGGTAACAGATCCCCTGGAACTGGAGTTGCAGATGTTTGTGAGTGCTAGAAATCAAACCCAGATTCTGCCCCGATTCTGGAAGAGCAGCCAGTGCTCTTAACTGCTGAGCCATCTCTCCAGGCCATAAAAACAAACTTTTCCCACCTCATGTTATCCATTGCACAGCCCTCAATCTTGGACACACACATCTGTGTTGTAAATCTGGTCCATTTGAGAAATCTTTAGACTCAGGGTTCAGGGTAAAGCAACACAGATATAAGAGTAAATATGTTTACCCTTGATTTTTCTCCCAGCAGCCCAGTGACAAGTTCATACTCTTCCAAGGTCCTACCTGCTCCTGGTTCAGGCTATGCTCTCTATGTGAAGAATGCCACATGCTCCCTGAAGACCAATAGGTGTCCCCAGAGCCACTTCATCTTGTTCTACCTTAGATCATGGTGTCTAGTACTTTTAACCTTCTATTGCTAAACAGTTCTGTTTCATATGGGAACTCATTCATACGTGTGTCATTTTTCATGCCTAAGAGTGTACTGGATGAAGGAGACTAGAAGCTGGCATTCATTGAGAAATATCCCTGCCTGGGGTACACAGTCCTTAGAACTTACTAACACAGATTAGTAGTTATATTAGTTAGCCTTTTCCCTTGCTGTGACATAAGCAGCTTTAGGGAGGAAAGATTTTGGCTCACATTTCAAAGAGCCACAGTTCATCATGCTGGAGAAAGCAAAATGAAGTCTTGCTTTCTGTGACAAAGTCTGTCTGTGACAGTGGGAACATGTGGCATTGTTCACATGACATGGATCAGGGAGTAGAGACTCCTGCACTAGTAGCATGTAGATCCTTGAAAGGCCTATACCCAAGTGACCTGCTGCAGGTAGGCTCCCATGTGGGCATGTTCAGTATGTGGTCTGTAGATCACATACAGCCACAGATAGCTAAGAAGGTAACCCAACATAGAATCATAATTTGCTTAAAACATGAGCTTTTAAAACTCAGTTGTTGAGGTTCTCATGCATGAATTTTGTAGATTACCATGTTGTGTCCTAATGTCAAAAGCTTGCCTCCATAGCACTGAAATTACCACCACTAGCTGGAACAAGTGCTGAAATCCTAACTTGGAGTGGGCATCATTTCAAACTTAAATCATGGCAATAATCTCCATTCTGAAAGCTTTGTCCTTTCTGGAAAGTTCATCTCTTTAAGTTACCCAAATGACCATGCAGTGGAATCAGGCAAGTTTCATTTTATTCTGAGACCCTGCCTTTTTAATTTTATCTCCCACTGCTGCACACCTGTGGCATAGCACAGTGTCTGGCACATAGTAGGTGTGCAATATGCACAGACAAAACATCTCCAAGGCCAACAGCAGGCAGTGTGTCTGTGTGTACTCAGCCTCACCTGTTGGTCATCAGAGTTGCAGCCCTGATGTGGAGCGATTTTGTGGGTGATTCCACCTTTATGTCAAGCCTACACAGCTGAAATTTTAAAAATCAATGCATTTTAGACATAATCTACATGCAGCTCCACCCATCCATACAAAATGAATGATTCAATAAATGTCAAGGTTGTGTAACCACGACTCTCATGATATAAAACTTTCCTTCTTCTGTTTCAAGAGGTCTACTCTCGCCCCTTTGTAGTCTGCTCCTCCCCTTGTCTCAGGAGACCACTGAGCTGCCATTTGTTATCATAGTTTTGACTTACTTAAATGAACTCACACAGAATGTATGTCCTTTTCTTTTCCTTCTTCCCTCCTGCTTTTCTTTTTTTCCCTTCAGTGTTAAGGATCAAACCCAGCTTGCACATGCTAAGCAAGTACTCAATCACTAAGGCACATTCAGAACCCTTACTTTTTGATGGATCTTGCTTGTTCAGCCCAGATTGGCCTTGAACTTGGGATCTTCTCTCTCTGCCTCTGAATGCTAAGGTTACAGGGTTGTGTCTTGATGCCTCACCATAAGATAGTCTTTGATGCTTGGTTATTTCACATGCTTTTGAGTTGTATCCATTCTGCTGCTTCCAAATGTTCACAGGTCTATTCTCTGTCTTGCCTAGGCCATTAGCTTGGTATATTCTTGACATTTGTCCTGATGTTTTGTCCTTCTGTGTGCTCTCGGAAGATGAGGGCTCCTAAATCACAGAACTGTCTGTCATGTAATAAACGACTCCTGATTACCTGAGAACCTGTCCTTCTCACTCAGATAAATTTCTGCCCATTCAGTGGCCTCATGAGGAACGTACAGGATACCATCCATCTTCCTTTCCTTAGACATCTTACCTGTAGATTTTATTTCAGGTAAAGAAAGGGGTCATAACAAAATGTGGTAGAAGCTATTGTCCTAACAATGCCTGTCTCGTAGGGCTGAGCACTGCATACAAGTTGGTGATGCTTTAGGAGGTGTGGATACCCTTTGGATGTGTCCACAATGTCCCAAACTACTTTATCACCCTAGTCCTGACCTTCCACTTCTCAGCTGTCTTGTTCAACTGATGATAGTTCACACTCACTCCTGACCTGCACAGGTACTGTTCACCGAAGAGTTCATGAGAGGAATCTCACAGGCAATGACTGCAGCATGCACACATGGGAGCATTCCTTCATTCCTTCAGGCCCCCAGTTAGAAAGGCCACTCTCATTATGGATCCTTGTTTCTTGTGGAATATTCCTTTATACTGTGTGAATATATGTCACTGTGATTGGTTTAATAAAGAAGCAAACTGGCCAATAGCTGGACAGGATAAGGTAAGGCAGAAGAGCCAAACTGAGAATGCTAGGAAGAAGGGTAGAGTTAGAGGGAGGGAGTCATGAGGAGATGCAGAGAGAAGCAAGATGGGGATGCCATACTGAGAAAAGGTACCAAACTATGTGGTAAAGTATAGATAAGAAAGATGGACTAGTTTTAAATGTAAGAGTTTGCTAGTAACAAGCCTGAGCCATTGGCTGAGCATTTATACTTAATATTAATCCTCTGTGTGGTTACTTGGGAGTGGCTGGTGGGGCAGAAACTTCTGCTACAGTTGTTTGCTGACTTTAACCTAGTTATAATGATGACTCAAAACAAGTAATGCAAACAAAATTTTTAAGTTATGCCTAAACATTCCACCAACCTTAAATTTGCAATTTAAGAGTCTCATGCTTTGTAAAATAGCTGGAAAGTCAGAAGCACATAAAAGAAGTAGCTATCACTGTTGGGGAAAATTTACTTCACTTGTCACTTAGGTATAGTGGAAAACAAGGTGATTCAACAATCTTAGTTTTCTGGGGTCTTTGGTAACCTCCATTCTGCTGAGTAGCCCCAGAGAGAAAATTAAGAGATGATAAGGTTGCAGAATCTGCCCCACTGGTCTATATATCTCTAACAATGCAGGAGATAATTTAAAGAGAGGTGGATGTCTCCCAGGACACTGATACATAATTACAAAATATCTTCACAAATGTTAAAAAAATGAGGGATAAGTTGAACAAATGTTAAATTATGTCCAATATACTCTGTTTCTATGCAGAGAAGTATAATGAATACTCACCAAAGCAACTTCTATCGGAAATGGCCCTGAAGTGAAAAGGTCTCAGTTTTCTAGAAAAGTCGCTCATTTATAATTCTAAGTCTTGGGACTGGATAAATGAGGTATCAGCAATTTTTCACTAGTAAATGAAGGATTTTCTTCCTGACGGAATGAGCTGCAGTCATATAAACTTGCTCAAGGAGGGCACATAAAGAAACCTTTGGAAGGCTGGTGGCAAATGGGTTTCAGCTCCCCTGTCAATTACAGCTGGTGGGTGGAGGTTGCCTGACATGCTGTGCTGAGAGCATTTCTGAGTTCATATATGGCTGAGCTCAGTGGGAAGGGTATGGGCGGAAAGCACAGCAGCTAGGAAAAACCACATTTGCCATTCCAATCTGAAGGTGCAGTACTTGATTGTGGAAAACAAAAACAAAAACAAAAACAAACAAACAAACAAACAAACAAAAAACCCAACCACCAGTGTCCACAAGTTCTACCTGCCTGGGAAGAGCCAAAATTGTTCCTCCTGGTTGGATTTTTACGGTAAGCAGGCCTTTTCAGAACTGTGTGTGCAGGCCCTTAAACTGGAGGTCCCTGTGTTGTAAACTGGACTGTGCTTCTCTCTGAAACTGGGGCAGGGGGGATACACAATTTCCATAGTAAGAGCTTTCATCTGAGTCAAATTGTCATGTTGGTTACCAGAATGAACAGAATACGAAGTCTTCGTGGTTGCCAAGGCTACAGCCAGCACAAAAAATGAAAATAGAAACACTGGAGACATACCTGGGAAGTTGGGATTGCTATGTGACTTTTGCCCCCTACTTGTGGCAAAAGTATATTTTCCCTGGCCTTCAAATCCCTGGGGCTGTCTTCTTTTAATTTTATTCTAATGTCTCATTTTTTTTCTACCCAAGTCCCTGTTTCCATTCAACTGTGATTATTTTTTGTTTAATTAAATATTTATCATTCTCCATTAATTTTACTTTTTTACATAATATTTCTAAGCTTAACAACATTTTTTTTGACAGCGCCATACATGAGTTAGGAATGCTTTATTGTGGCTTTGTAGTTAAGAACATTGGCTGCTCTTCCAGAAGACCCAGGTTTGATTCCCAGCATCCACATGACGGCTCACAACCATCTGTAACTCCAGTTCCAGGGGGCCCAACAACCTCCTCTGCTCTATCAAGCACCAAACATGCAAGTGGTGCACAGGTATACATGCACACAAAACGCACAGGCACATAAAATAAAATAAAATATTTAAAAGTTATTAAAAATGCTATTATGAACCGAAGATAAAAAAACCTAAGGAAACCCCTGCCTCTGACATAGGAAACACCAGTGCACTTAAATAAATCATTATAAAACAAGGTAGAACATTTTATTTTGTTATTTTTTAAAGATTCATTTATTTTTATGTATAGGAGGGTTTCACCTATATAAAAGTATATGGACCATGTGTGTGCCTGGAGGTCAGAAGAGGATACTGAATTCCCTGGAACTGGAGTTACAGATGGTTGTGAACTGACATTTGGGTGCCGGGAACAGAGCCTGGGTCCTCTGGAAGAGAAACAAGTGCTCTTAACCACTGATTGATCTCTTCAGTGCCCAGGAAGGATGTTAGAAATATGCCTTATTATTTTGATTCCAGAGACCTTCCTTGAAATATTTTTCCTACCCCCACCTCCTGTTTGCAGATTCCCATTTTTTCCCCTGTATGGAAATCATCTATGTTACATGCCCTACCTTCAGAGTCCTCTTCACAGTCAATTGCTCCTACATTCCTTGTTTGTCCATTCTTTCTTCCAGATCGGCTGCCTCTTTTGCAACCTGACGCACAGCTGTGCCACCTGTCTTCTTATCCTGCCTATCTGCAACAGTGACACTGAGCATGCTTGCTCCGTGGTCCCTGCTGACTACTGACCACCCCACATCTACCTTCACTGTAGCTCCTGACTTGCCACGGATCCCTCTCATACCCTCAGGGGTTGCCACGCTGACCTGCAGGGCCTCTTTTCTCCTCAGGTTTCCTTCTGTTGGGGTGACTGTTCATGTGGACTTACTGAGTACTTGTCTTTGGCATGTGATGGGCTGTTACCCAGTGGTTCTATGATTCTGCCCACCTCTGGATTCTAAAGAACAGTCCTCTCAATTCTAGGCTGTAACTTTAGCTCAATCTCAGATGCATCTTTAAATAACCATGAGCACTTAAGTAGGGTCATCATGAAAGAAGAGTCCATTTAAAATTAGAGAATGACAGACGTATTATTTGACCTAGAGAGCAGTGTACTTGTTCTACATTGTTAATTAAGCTTTAGGTGGAAATTCAGCCTCCTTTTCCCAGGAAGCCTCTGTTGTCTTCTAACTCTCTCTGTTTATTCAAAGCTCCCTGTCTGTTCTCTGTACAGCCCCACTCTTGCTTTCCATAGTCTGTTGACTTCCTCACCTTCAATCTCCATGTACCCAAATTCTACTGTGTCAGGGCACAGCTCAATCATCAGTCTTTCTACAAAATTCTCTCAGACATCCCTTGAGAGTGAGCACTCTTCTTCTGAGTATTAAAAACATTAATGATTTCTACCCTGTGAGAGTTGTCTGTGATGGGTTACACTACATTCTGAGCCCCAGAGGGTCACAGCCACATCGTCCTCCAAAATATCATACACCAGGAACTGGATTGTTCCTATCTTTGCTTTAAATCTCTTTCTTTGTTGTGTGTGTGTGTGTGTGTGTGTGTGTGTGTGTGTGTGTGTGTGTGTGTGTGTGAAAGAGAGAGAGAGAGAGAGAGAGAGAGAGAGAGAGAGAGAGAGAGAGAGAGAGAGAGAGTCACATTCCCTGGAGGCAAAGCTGCAGGCAGGTGGGAATAGACCCAGTCTCCTGCAGAAGGAGTATGCTCAACTTCAGCCATATTTCCGCCCCCCTCTTACCTTTATTATAGAAATCACCAAGCCTTTGCTCAATCTGACCTCTGCCAGTACTAGTTCAAACTGCTGAACCAGTACTGAGTTGCCAGTAATAGTTCAAACATTTGGGTTGATAACTCAGAAAAGTAGGTAACATAGCTGAGCACAGTACACATCTTGGTGTTAATCCACAGCATGAAATCTGAATTTCTCACTTAGGTTCATCAGGCAGAAGTAGGAAAGTGGAGTGACTTGAAGAACTCACAATAAAGCAGTAACACTTATTATGGTATTCTGGGTGGCAAGTTAATAACCCTATGAAGTAGCCACTAATATTATCCCCAATGTACCGCCAGGGGAATGGAAGTTTGCAAAAGTTAACAGGCTGCATTTTCCCTCACCTCCCCATATCCACTGTTCCTCCACTACTCTGTCATATAACCCAGAGTATAATCTTTAGTCACTGTATCACTGGGCTCCTGACCTTGGGCCTTTCCGTTGGCTCAGTCAGGGTGAGGCACTATCAGAAGCATCAGGAGATCTGACTGGGAAAAGAGAAGTCAAAACATTGATTTTCCCAACTCCCTCCTTGGTGGCCATGGACAGCCAATGGCTCTTTTTCACTCCTCATGACCTCAACTCCTGTTCAATAAACCTCTGTTTCCTGTGTCCCAATTCAGTCAACAGAAGGACCCTAGAGTGCCATGGATCCGTGATGAGTTCCACAGAGACATTCTGAAATTCTAATGCATGGTATCTCAGAATGATTGTATTTGCAAACAGAGCTATTGGGGGCATAAAGAGACAGGAGGTGGGAGGTCGTTGTCTAATACAATTGTTGTCTTATTAACAAGACAGTATAAGCAGGGGAGGAAGCAATGGGAAGAGTCTGGCTAATATGTACAACATTACAGTTCAATCGAAGGAATTATCTCTCGTGTTCTGTTGCACACTAGAGTGACTGTAGCTAACATCAGTTCATCATATATGTCAAAACAGCTGGAAGAAAGAGCTTTTAGGTTCTTATAACAAAGAAATTATAAATACTTAAACTATGCTAAATCTCTGATTTTATCGTTATAAAATGTCTACATATTGAAACACGATGTTGTAGCCCACAGATATGTTCCAGCATGTGCCAATCAAAAATAAAAGGATAATAAAGGAGACAGCTGAGCGGAGACAGACAGAACAGGGAGAAAACTAAGGCAGAGATTCCAGGCTTGCCAAGGAACACCAAGGACTGCTGGCCATCAGTGGAAGCTAAGAGGAAGACCTGCCCTCTGTGCTAACTGGCAAAGCTTTGATGAAGAAGTGCGTAAGAAAGCTGATCTCTGAAGAGGCATACACGTATGCAGAACGGTACAAGTGGGAGTCAGGGTCTCTGGAGGTTCAGGGTTTTCAAACGTGCTCACAGCTTCCCATGAAAGTTAGCAGAATACCAGGTGGGGGTGCAGGTCTCCACCTTTGTGACCATCAAGGCCTTGGACTTCAGGAACTGTCCTCATTTCTAAGGGGACTGTGAGGGAACTAAGCCCCTTTTAAATGCAAATAGGCTACTCTGTAAGTACCAATTCTTTCAGATGAAAGAGGAACAAAGAGCAGACAGATGAAAGGTGGAGAGCTGAAGGATTCCTGTGCCACAAAGCCTCCTCTGACTGTTCTCTCTGGACCATCTCTGGCCTCTGTCTTCAGCATCCCAGTTCCTGCCCAGGTGAGCAGGTGAAGGAAGCTGCTGTCTGAATAATTACTGTTCTACCATTTCTTCTCAAAGTTGCCGCTATTTTTAGTAGGAGTGACTCATTCAAACAAGTAGGTACCAGGGTAGGGAAGGAGGTACTTAGTAATGCTTTAACTTCTATGCATGGGGATGTTTAGATCCATCCTCAAATTTTATCTTTTCCATTGATAATCACCACAGGTGAGGGCACCGATGAAGACATACAAACTTCTTGAAATAAAGATACTGCAGCATATTTGAGAAATGGGAACATTCTAAAAAAAATGTGGCCAGGAATGAAGGTGAAAAAGGAGAGCATTAGGTGTGTGTGTGTGTGTGTGTGTGTGTGTGTGTGTGTGTGTGTGTGTTCCTGCCTTTTTCAGAAACAGGCCAAAAAGGTGAGCTTCCAAGACCGGGGAGACAGACTCAGACTTTCTACTTTCCCTTGGAGAGCAGCGAACACACCTGGCTAGGCACCACAGGTTAAGAAGCGCTGGAAGACCTTTTCCTGACTGGGAGGCTCTATTTTTCTCTTCTCAAAGGTGAAGTGGCACTCGATTCCCTGGACAACAAGATGCAGCCCCTGGCACGTGCAAAGTGCTTTGCAGGTGCTCTTCTGTCCTCTGACGACACGGTTCAGAGGCAGGCAGTGTTGATATTAATGTTACAGAGTAACAAAAGACAGGTTTAAGAGATAGGCAGTGTTGTTTTTAACGTTACTTGGTAACAAAAGGCAGGGTTAGGAGACAGGCAGTGTTGTCATTAACATTACATAGTAACAAAAGACAGGCCTTGGTGTTTCTGAGCACAGGCATCCAGTAATTCTGGCCTAGTTGGCTGTGCCTAGCACACCAGAGCACACAGAAAGGGATTGTGCTGCCAAAGCCAGTCTCATTTTTCCAGAGCTTCCCATATGACATGCACTGCCCTCCTCCATCTGTGTTTTGTGAGTTTGCTAGATGAAAGAAGTGTGTTAGAAACCCTGCCATTTCTGGGGCTTACATTTAACCTTTCGTGTTCTCTCTCTCTCTCTCTCTCTCTCTCTCTCTCTCTCTCTCTTTCTTTCTTTCTGTCTCTCTTTCTTTCTTTTTTGGTTTTGGTTTTTTGAGACAGGGTTTCTCTGTGTAGTTTTTTTGTTTGTTTGTTTTTTGTTTTGGTTTTTTTTTTTTTTTGGTTTCTGTCCCCTTGCAGACCAGGCTGGCCTTGAACTCACAGAGATCCACCTGGCTCTGCCTCCCAAATGCTGGGATTAAAGGTGTGCACCACCACCGCCTGGCAGATTTAACCTTTCTTATGACTGCACTTCATCTAACACAATTCAATTACTCAAAATCACATATTTTATATTAGTGTATTTTGCATATTTATTATTCAGCTGACATGCCCTCCTAACAACCAGTTAGACTGTGGCACAAATACCATGGACAGTTCCATCTAAACCTGTCCTACAAGGCAACTGACATAGTATTGGGGAAATCTTGCATTATCAATCTTTGGATGGTTAATAAAAAGGCAGAACTAATTATAAAATTAATTATTTTGAAAGCAAGAATTAATAAAAAAACAAACTGGATCAATTCAGCTCAGTATTTCTTGCTGAAGAGTAGACCATTAGAAGAGATTAGAGATATGTCTTAGCCCTCATGTCAAGAGACCCTCAGAGGCAAGGCCATTTCCTCATCATTATCTTCTGTAAATACACACATATATTTATAGCTGTAAGAGGTGATTGGGTTAAGATAATCCGGATAAAAGATATGACAAAAATATCAACCTTTTCATTTTCTAAAACGTTAATCATGGCATCCCACTTTGACTTTCTCTAAGGGACTCCTTGACTACAAAGCGACCAACAATAAAAGGTTAGAGCCTCTCTTTGTAATGCTCCCTTGTTTTTGTCAGTGACAGACATTTCTGTCTTCTGCTGATATGAAGCTTATCACGTGTGGTGTGGATTTCTGAGGGTGTATTTTGTCAAAACACTGCTGGGTTTTCACTTATTTCTCCAGATGACCCACGTGTGATTCCTAACTGGATCTTGGTAGTCCCATGTTGCTGCTGATGTTCATCATTCTAGGTCCCCTGAAAATCTTTCCTTTTTCTCTTTCTCCTGAGCCCTCCAGATTCTTCACAGCAGTGTTCAAACTCCATGTCCATTGGTCTTAGCCATTTCAGCCTAAGACCTCTGACCACACCACCAATGTCCAATAGAAATGCAATGTGGGCCATATATGTCACTGTAAATGTTTATTTTAAAAAGTGACAAGAAACAGGTGAATCTAGTTTTCACCTTCTATTTTACTTGATAAAATATATCTACATTATTATAATTTTAGCATCTAATCAGTACACAAGTTACTGACAACATGTGAGATACTGTATAATATCAATTCTTTAGATATCAAACTACATTTTATCAAAGCCCATCTCCATTTGGATGAGCTGCATTGGTGGTTTCAAAGAAAATGACCCCCATAGGTCCGTAGGAAGTGGCATTATTAGGAGGTGTGGCCTTGTTGAAGTAGGCGTGGCCTTGTTGGAGGAAGTGGTCAATGGGGGGCAGGCTTTGAGATCTCAGATGCTCAAGTGCGGCCCAGTATGGCAGTCACTTTCTGCTGCCTGGGGATCTGGATGCAGAACTTTCAGTTCCTCTCCAGCACCATGTCTGCCTATACACTGCCATGCTTCCTGCCATGACAGTAATGCATGACACCTCTGAAACTGTAAGCCAGCCCCAATGAAATGTGTTCCTTTATAAGAGTTGCCGTGGTCATGGTGTCTCCTCACAGCAATAGAAACCCTAACGAAGACACTGTACTTGAAGGACTCAGCAGCCCCTTACATGAGACACTGCAGCACTGGACTACACACATTTAGAAGACAGGAGCAGCAGCCGGCACAAAGCAGGACTCAAAGATGGCTGCTTCCCAACCTGCCCTATCTAATTATTCTCATTTCTGCTATGGCATGCAGCGATCCTCTTGCCCCGTGCCAGTCACACTCCAAGGCATGCACAAGTCTCCTCAGCTAATTTGAAAACGCTTGAAGAGAGACTCAGGGGTACACTTTGATTCTCCCATAGTACATGAGATACTTGTGGCCTTATATCTCATGTACTATGGAGTACCACCTCAGCCTCCCGTCTCTGCCCATGGTGTTACTTCTAACCGGGATGCTCTTTCTACTTCTCTTTCTGGAAAAAGAACACCTGTTCTCAAACAACACCCTGTCCTCTGCCACCTCTCAATTTGATGTAATGTCTATTTTCTGAACATCCTTCATTAAATTTATGCTATATTCTCATGATTAATGTGCTCATTTATCTCATTCATTGATGGATGAGTGGTTTCATGTAAGTGTGGATGTGTGTGTGTGTGTGTGTGTGTGTGTGTGTGTGTGTGTGTGTGTGTGTGCAGTCCACATCTTAGTGGTCTCAGATCACTAATAAGTACCATACTACAAAAATGACACAGGAACAGCACATAGTATATGCTAAATAAAATATGGACTGATCTTTATATTACTGAATTAACAAGCTTCTGACTTAAAATAAATTCTACACCATCACCTGCCAAATATGTGAGTGGCTAGGTAGTCAGTGTATACCCATTCCTTGGATTGAGAAAAAGAAAAAATGGTCTACACCTGTGCCATCTCATTAAGCTCCATGACCAGCCTGAAGAAGAGATATTACTACCTCTACTAATAAGTGCCAAAGAAAAGATGAAAAGTAAGGGGCCCAGAGAGGCCAAGTGATTTGTTCAGGATGGCACAGCTTGTGAGTGCTGCAAGGAGGATTCGAGTTCAGGTCTGTTTTTGATGATGCTGTTTGTGTCCAGGACTCAGTTCCAGCGAAGCCCTGAACCAGGAGCCTTGGGTTACTGCCAAGTGTGGCTGTAGGCATTGACTATCTAGAGCATGAAGAAGCAGAAGCTCCAACCCCATGGCTCTTCTGTCTCCATTCCCAACCAGGGCAACTTCTTCCTGCTCTGACAGACACGGAGGTGAGTGGCAGATGCTTCCTGATGTGGGAAAGTGTACCTCCAAGTCAGATTTTTGTCTGTGTCTTGTAGCCTTTTATAAGGAGGCTCAGCATACGAAAAACAGAATGCAAAAAATAGAAGCCCCTGGCTTTGTTTCACAAGGCATTTGATGCAGGCTTTCTTAGATAAAAGGTAAGCTTACAGATAAAGGATTTTTTGTTTGTTTTATTTTTGTTTTGTTTTGGTTTTTGGCAATAGATAAAAATCGCTATTTGCCAAATCTCTTAAATACACAACTGTGACAAACATATTACACGCATCAGCTCAATTACTGTTCACAGTAACCCTGAACATGGACATCAGCATATCTGCTGTGAAACCAGAAACCAAGTTTCAAAGGAATGTGAAATCATGGGTGAAAATCTGGTACACGGGTAGAATTGCTGCCTCCACCCATGATGTACTGAAGGTACAGGGTCCTTGGAGAAGGAGTCAAGAAAAGATGAGGTCATCCTGGATCTGGGTGGGTTCTACATTTGATTACAAGTGTCGTTAAAGAAGAGAAAGATCGAAGCACAGAAGACACACACAGGAAAGATGGTCACAGGATGATAGAGGCAGGTCAGAACTGCTTAGCTGCAAGCTAAAGAATACTAAGGACTGCTAGCAGCTTAGAAGCTGGGAGAAAGCAAGGAAGGAGTCTCCTAAGAGCCTAAGAGGGAACATGACCTTGTAGGAAAATACAGATACAGGGGACAGTGTTTAGAAATGTAGTTGGTGTCCTAAGAGGAGTAACTTAGGTAACTTCTACTCACCAGGAGGCAGAGAAGGTGAGAAGCAATGCATGACTTTGGAGGTGCTGAGAAAGTAAGCTGAGAACTACTCACAGTGGATGTGGGCTGTGAGTGAGGGTCTGCTGTCTATGAGGTTCAGATTTCTGGTTTGGGCAACTGGGTGGGTATTTATGTCATAGTGAGAGATGAGAACAGTTTGTTGCGGGTGGATCTAAACACCATTGCCTAGACATTAGCTGAAATGGGTTAGCTACAGAATTCTGTAAGAGGACAAGCTCTGGAATCAGGGAAAGAAGTTATGACCTGTGGTATGGCAGCTCACTAGCTCAGTGTATCATTTAACTCGCAGGGCTTTCATTTCTTCATCTATGAAAGCATGGCTAACATGAGGCTTTATATGTATAATATGAATTGATGTATGTAAAGAGCTCATGGCAAGGAAATAGTCCACAGATTTTAAGGTTTTAGAAATCATTTTATAATTAACACGTTTTCCCCCTGGGATCCTTGTATTTGATATGTATGGGTGTTTTGCCTGCATTTTTGCCTGCATGTCTCTCTGTGAATCACATGTGTTCTTGATGCATACAGAGGACAGAAGAGGAGTCTGGATCTCAGGGGATGCAGTTACAGATGGTTGTGAGCCACCATGGGGATTCTAGGAATCTAACCTGAGTCCTCTGAAGAGCAGCCAATGTTCTTAACTAACATCTCTTCAGCCCCTCTGCCTGGGACCTTCTAATGATACATCTTGTTAATCACCAAGTATCTAGGTCCTTGCTTTTAATTCCCTGGAATGGATGTAAGAAAGTCATGTGGAAAATTGCCTGGTGTCTTATTGTTGGTAAGAATGGGTGGAAGCATACTCCAGAACAATCAAAAGTGTTTCCCAGTTGATGCAGGAACAACAATCACCTGTCATATTTGGTGCAGGAGTTTTACAATTTTTGATTAAGAAGGCGATACAGATGAAGGAAAGCTGGATAGTACAGAGGATCCAAATTTTTCTTATTTGCAATGATTAATGAGAACAGCATGTACCAATAATGAAACAACACCTTCTCTTTTCCTAATAGACTCCCCCTCCCTCCCAGGGCGGCAGAGACCATCAGGTTCTGTTTGCTGCTGGACATTTTGTCCTTTCCCTAAGGTGACAGTGTGCAGTACTTTTCAGGACTTCAGAGAGTGAACCCTCCCTAAATGGGACTCTATTCTCTTTCCTTCTCTGTCTCCCTCTCTCCCTTCCTCCCACCCTCCCTCTATCTCTCTGTCCTTCCCTCCCTCTCTTCCTCCCATTGGGACATTTTATCGCTTCAAAAGCACAGCGTCCACCACGGCAGGTGCTATTTATGTGCACACTCTCAGACCTACACAAACAACAATTCTCACTCTTTTCTTGAAATATCAAAGATAAAACACTTAGTACACATGACTAAAGACCAGGCACTTTTTAGTTAATATAACTGGGTCTGCTTCTTTCAGTCAAGATACCAATGAGTCTGTATACCACTATTATGAGAAATTGGACTTCCTTCTCCTTTAAAAACACAATGCACATGATTTAGTCTATAAAAAGAAAATAAACTCTTGAGTTAGGCCTTATTGTGAAAGGAGGAAATTGCTAACCCAGTGACAGAGGTCTTGCTGAAACTCCCCTCCCCAGCCTGTTCCTTCTCCCTCAGGCTTTTCAAAATAAATTATTCAAAAGTGAATAGCTTGCTACTTATTCACCCTGTCTGACTCAGTTCTGCTTGTCCCCTCCCCTACATTTCTTGTCTTCATTAATGACCCCACTGTCTGAGTTTGCTTTCTATTACTGTGATAAAATACCACAACCAAAAGCAACTTGAGAAAGGACTTATTTGAATTATAGGTTATAGTTCATCATTAGGGGAAACTAAGGCAGGAACTCAGGATGGGAACCTGGAGGCAGGAGCTGAAGCAGAGACCATGGAGAACACTGCTTACTGGCTTGCTCCCCATGGCTTGCTCAACCTGCTGTCTTGTACCTCTCAGGACCACCTGCCCAGGAATGGCACCACCCACAATGGGTTGGGCCCTCCGACATCAACCACTAATCAAGACAATGCCCCACAGACTTGCCTATAGAGGAATCTTATCGGGGGACATTTTCTTCATTGAGGGTATCTTTTCCCAGATGACTCTTGTTTGGGTCAAGTTGACAAACTAATTAGCACATTCACCATGGACCTAGAGACCTGGTGTCCTGAACACCTTCATTGTCACAGCCTGAGTTGATAGCTGCCATAGCACTGTGTCCTTTACACACTTCATTTCCTCCATCTCCATGCATGTCTCTGTCCTGAGTGCCCAGGGACTCATGTGATGGCCTTAGTGGTCTTCTTGCTTCAAGCCTTGCTGTTCCTGCCTATGATTTCCGCTGTATCCCTAAGGCTTTCTGCACTGACCTCTTCCCCCTGGATGAAACACACGGGACCAGACTGAAGTGGCAGCACTTGGAGCAGCCCTAGAACTCATGAGAACTGTCCTCTCCTGTGGTGGAGCCTCATGTTTAGGTGGTCCCTGCCAGGGCTGTTTCACTCTGCCTGCAGCCTCGAAGCTCTGCCTCTTATTGCTCTGGCACTTTCTCTGGAGATGTTTTCCTGAGTACTGTCGACCCAGCAAATGGGTTAAACTTGTCATCAGTTCTGATGGTCACTCCTCTAGGAAGCCTTTCTCTCCCACTCTCCTCTTAGTGTCCCCTGGGTCTTGACCTTCTTTCCATACTTCTGTATTCCATGCTTCATTTTTAATACTTTAGTTTACACATCTACCTCTCTGGCTGCATTGGAAGTTCCTTGGATGTTGAAACTGCTTCTGATTCATGGTTGTTCCCTTACCACACTCAGACCCATAAACACGGGCTGAGGGGAAGAAGAGGTAGATCTGGCCCACATGGTCTAGGGTGAGGTAACTGTTCTCTGTGCTTCATCTTCATGTCACTACCCAGTCAGCAGAAGGGAGACTGGTGGCTTTATAAGGAGTATTTCTGCATTCTCTGATAAAAACTGTTAATTCAGTCACTAGTGCCAAGATCTCCATCTAAATAGCCTGAAGTCATCAGATGAGAATAGAGTTAATGCTAGTGTTCATTGAAGGTTATTTGCTGATTTGTGGAGGAGAACATTAATAACAATAAAAAAACAAAGCCTTTGCAAACAGTGATATTTACAGATTAAGTATGTAATGACTTGTTAAATGTGAAAATAGCATCTAAAAATTAGATGCTTTAAAAAACCTGCAAGTCTGTACAGTTTACATTGGCAGGGACCTCCTCTGG
Organism: Peromyscus maniculatus bairdii; assembly: GCF_049852395.1. Lineage (NCBI taxonomy): Eukaryota > Metazoa > Chordata > Mammalia > Rodentia > Cricetidae > Peromyscus > Peromyscus maniculatus. Next base: position 108,007,269 of record NC_134853.1, read on the forward strand.
GTGATATAATTACAGCTGATTTTGTTGGCTGTTTGTCTGTCTGTCCGATTGCACCACCCGAGCATTCACTGCTGTCTACTGGGATCTTCTATTTCTATCCACAATGAAGGCACCCCTCTCTGTATGCTCATCTCAAAGGGTGGCATGTGTTTTTTTTTTTTAAAGTTTTCATTAAAAATTAGCTAATGTTATGATGAAGAAAAAACAGATAAAACAAGATAAACTCCTGATTCACGAATTTTTACTACCTTGCATTCCTGTAACAACTAAAAATCACAAAAGACAGATAAAATTTTGACTACCATTAAATTACCTAGTAAGAGAAACCAGTTGAGCATTGAAAATAGTTTTTTTAAAACAGTTGATTTCTCAAAACAGATTTCTCTGTCAGCATTATCAACAATAAAAATGTTTTAAATCAGAGAAACCTAAATAAAAATGATTAAAATCTACATGTATTTAGGCAATTCAAAACCAAAGAGTAGCTGGGTATGCTGCTGCACGCCTTTAATCTCAGAACTTGGGATACAGAGGCAGGTGGATATTTGTGAGTTCAAGGCCTGCCTGGTGTACATAGCAAATTCTAGGCTAATCAGGGCTCCATAGTCAAACCTTGTCTCAAAAAAAATTGTATTGTATTCTAAAAGCATATAAATATATTTACTATGTAATACACATTGTATTTTATATATGTATTATATGTTCTTAATCTATTTATTATCATTTAAGTAGTTTTTGTATCAATGTATACATATTTTGTATATAATTACATGCTTCTGTGTTTCATGCAGAACTTTTTAAAGTTTTAGTTTACGCATCTGTCTCTTTGGCCATACTGGAAGCTCCTTGGATGTGAACACTGGCTTTAATTCACAGTTGCCTCAATTCTTAACATGATCATATTTTTATATGTGTATTTATACATGTTCATATATATATGCTTGAACATATGTAATATATAATATAAATGATTACAAACACATTAAACAATGAGCAATAACAGAAGCAGGTTCCAGGTCACAACTGTGTCGTAGTAAAGGACCTGGGGCTTTAATAAGACAATCCTCATCTCTAGTCCCTCTCCGTCATAGTAGCTTTGTAACCTTAGAGAGATGACGCCATCTCTTTGAGTATCTTCCTAAAACAATGACAGAACTATGAATTAGATGACAGGTTGTAGTAGCAAGCCTAGCACTGGGTAGGCACTCAGCAATGACAGCCTATAATGACCGAGCCATCCCTATAGTATTCTGACTTTAAATTTCATATTCTTTTTGCTCCTCTTCCAAAGGCTCTAGTTCATGCAGCTCCCAGCTCCCAGTACTTTCCCACACAACTATATCCCATGAGATCCATTGGTTCTTATTCTGCTGTTGCCTAACTGCAGGAAGACCTCAAAATTGAAGTGTGCACCCCACTAGTATTGGGCTGCAGACATCAGTGCTTCAGATCTGTAGAGTGTTCGGACAAATGTAGCACCTGCCTTTTGACTACTCTCTAGCTTAGCAATCTTTTTTCAAGACAGGGTTTCTCTGTGTAGTTTTGGTGCCTGTCCTGGATCTTGCTCTGTAGACCAGGCTGGCTTTGAACTCACAGAGATCCACCTGGCTCTGCCTCCTGAGTGTTAGAATCAAAAGCATGCACCTCCACCACCCGTCTTAGTTTAGTAATCTTATGTGACACTTTGTTTCTATTTAATAAGCACTAAGGGTCTTCTTCTTGTTCTAATTTTTGGAATCTTACTATTTGCCCAAAGAAATCCAGAGGCATTACTAAAATATGTTTGAAAGACGCATTGAAGAGTTTATAATTGGCGAATGTAGACCCTCAGCACATCCACCAGGGTGATCTCTAAATGTCAGAACACAACTCTCCCCTGCCGAAAGTCTTCCAAGTACCCCATATCAGAGCATAGGCCGAATCCTTTGAGCATGACCCCGTTCCACAGGGACCTCTTGTCTCACCTGCCTTGATCAACAGTTGTTCAGTGATATCTCCAGGTCTTGACTTTGAAATCCTGCCCTAAGATTATTTTCTACCAAGGTATTCACACAGACCTCAGATGTTTCCCTCATGAATTCCAGTTTTTTTCACCATAGCTGCCTATTTGTAAAATATAGAGAATTTTTTCCCCAGGATGGCTTTTCATGACCAGCCTCCCTGTCCCCATAGCTCCCTCCTCTTCTCTGCTCTATGCTTCTCTGTAGCCTGCCTCATCTTTCAACATTTTATTCAATTTAATTACTTTATCTTTTGAGTCCTGTTCTAGAATGCGATTCCCCCTAAGGGAAAGGGTTGCTGTCTCTTGTCCGATGCCGCCCAGCCTGACCTAGTCATGGTCTGTTGGCAGAACAGAGAGCCAACCACCTGTGTTCCTGCAGAACTGAGCCTCTCTGGGATTTTGGTATCCTTGTTTCTCATTTCCCTGCTTCATAGTGCTCTGGAGGCAAGATACTCTCTAGGTAGCACAATAAAATATAATAAAAGCACAGGTCACTCATACCGTAGTAGCTTTGGCTGTTCCTGTCTTTGTTCCCACTAACCATGAACATTTCAGACATAGAACAAGGATCTCCATATCACTGATTTGGGGGAGATTGTTTCATTTTATTTTCTAGAGACTCATTCTGTCAATCTTTATCCAGAAAATAGGACATTTGCTGGATGTTTGAGAAACGAGTGAGCGGCATGAATTTGTACAAACAACTTCTTTGCGTAAAGGAAAGAGACACTGGTCCAGTCCCAGCAGGGTGATTTATCATCATTACTTCTGCCCAAATCCACCAGCTTGATTTCACTGCTGACATTTCCTGTGCACCTCTCTCTGCCACAGGTTAATTGGAACTGGGACTTAGCTAGGGGCCTCTGAAACTCATTATCTGGTATCAGGGATGTGCTTTACCAGAGGTAAGGCCCTAATTATAACAATGCTGCCTTCAGTGATGGACATCTAGAAGTCTTCCCTGACTGGGACTCAGGTTCTCAATGTCTAAGATCGCACATGTGAAATTACGTCTAATGCTCTCCCTGGTACTGAGAGCAGCAGCCTACAGACTGGAGATAACACAGTACAAGATTTTCAGCATTCTTTAAGTCTGTCTGGGAGCAGCATCAGAAGTCACACTGTGTGTGAATAAAGATGCCAGCTCCCCACAGCACCAGTCTCCTCTCTTGCTGCTGTCTCTGTCTCCTTGAAAGCTTTACTTAGAGTGGTAAAGGGGGACACCTTCACCAGGAAACGAGAAGTTTTCAGTCTCAGCCTCTGTGGTCATGTGCAGAGAATGCAACAAAGAAATGACCATTTTCACGTCACAGTAGAAACACCATGCTGTTGTGCTGACACAGCAATTGCCTGGGTAGGAGATGCACACAGTAGGGAGGACTAGCTCTCTCTACACACAGGGTCCATCGGAGGAAGCATCCTCTCTAAATGGGCTCAAACACACACTTGTGGCTGACCCCAGAACATGACTCAGAACTAATTCATACTATTCTAAGCAGGTGTCTGGAGACCGGACAAAGTTTTGAGGGTAGGTCACAGGGAAACCCCAGAGAAGTCCCTGCTACATTCTTCTTACTTTAGATATTGACTCTTCTTGGAGTGAGATAGATTAAACATCAGAACAAAGCTGAAAGCAGCTGTTCCCAAAAGATTTATTTACTGGAAAAAACAACGACAAACAACAGCAGCAGCAACAACAAGAACCAAAAGCACTTTAAGATTGCAAGAAGGCTATGAATCTACAGTGAAAACTCGCTTCAAAACCCATTCCTAGCACTATGTTGCTATAAGACACTCCACAAGGCATTTACTAAAGACTGTAGAGAGTAAGGCATACTATCAAGCCTTTTCAAAGGGCAGTAAATTAACTACCAAGTGTTTCCCACATGTAAACATGTACCTAGGTGCTTCATTGAAACATGACAGGCAAAGGCCCCAGGTCAGGGAGATTAGGGCTTGGCAGGAGAGACACCTAGATGAACAGATCGATTATGAGAAATATGGAGCTGTTTGCAGACAGGCACTGGAGTGAAGGGCAAGGAAGAGTGCCCTGGCACAGGTTTCAGAGGGATGCCATGTATGCAGAGCTGCATCTTAAAGGGTGCAGAGGGTTGACTGTCCAGGAAATAATAAAACTTGAGACAAGTGAGTGGTACTTGGTTGGACAGGAGGAAGTCATTTTTAAAAAGTCGGGTCTTACAATATAAATATAGTCTTCCGACTTTGGGGGTCAATATTTTAGAAAGCTGCTGGTGATCTGATGTGCAGGACAGCCAGCATGGAGCCACAGTCCTGAGCATAGGGATCCATATTTCCTTCTCTTTCCCTACTTCCCCAGTTCCTCTCTGTGTCTCTGGCTCCTCACTGTCTCCTCTTTTGGGGAGCAGATTTCAAAATTCTAAGATTATGAGCAAAAGAAACCTTCTGCTGAAGATGGAAAAGGGTATGGTTCCCCAAGACTGGTCCCTTCACACTCTGTAGCAGGTCATAGATGGGGTAGATGACTTGAGGCAACAGCAGGATGTCTGAGAGACATTTTGGTGAGGGTCTAGGACTGATGATGTACCAGAAGCCAGAGGTCCTGAACCAGACCAACAACTCCTTGCACTGAACATTTGCAAGTAAAGCTGTTTGGGCGAAAGGGTCTACTGTATGACATACCACAGTGCCCAAGGCCACTAGGACCAAAGAATATATGATGGAGAGGTGGGAAAGATGGAGGAGTGAAATGTTTTTTTTCTCTTTTCTTTTTAATTTTCTTTTGAAGGGGGCAACAAGGGTAGAGAGCAGACATGGAAGGACTGGGAAATGAGTGGGATTGGGGTGCATGATGTGAAATTCCCCAAGAATCAATAAAAAATTATGTTTGCAAAAAAGATGGGAAAGGGGAGTTCTTGATGGAAGAACTCACAAGATTGGAGGAAAACAAGGAACTGGACTTGGAAGCACTCCACAAAGGGTCTTCAGGAAATCCAGGTATTGTGGGATGTCTTTCTGTATGCTATGAATACATGTTGCTCTGATTGGTTGATAAATAAAGCTGCATTGCCCTATGGCAGGGCAGGATGGAGCCAGGCAGGAAAATCCAAAAGAGATAGGAGGAAGAGAAAGGAGAGGCAGAGAGACACCATCCTGCCGTCCAGAGAGCAGCATGTAATGGCACACAGGTAAAGCCACAGAATATGTGATGGCATATAGATTAATAGAAATGGGCTGAGTTTAGTTATAAGAGCTATCTAGCAAGAAAATTGAGCCATAGGCCATGGCTATGCAATCTGTAATTGATATAAGCTGTGTGTTTATTTGGGTGTGAGCATCTGCAGGACCGGGCAGGACACAGGAAAACCTTCAGCTACGTCCAGGCTGCAGGATCTGTTTGGTGACTCTGCCAAAATTTGTTCTCTTATTATTCTCCCCCATTTTGTGCTATTTCATTCACATTTCCAATGTCCAGGACAGAGACAGAAACTCTTCCTAGGACCATGCCATTTTTACTAAATACCTCCCCAATATATCATTCAGTGGGAGTCAGAATGCTGCACTAGAGGAAATCCCCTGCCAACCCAAGACCATTCTAGGACATTATCCTTAGAGGAAACTCTGGTTCTTTCCTGATGGGGGCCTTCTGGACCAATAGGATCAAGGGACATGCCTATGCTGGTCCAGGAGAAGTGGTGCTCTTTTCTTGAAGCAGTCAGTGGTACGTGTTATTGAGAGAGCAGTGATTTTCAGGAACTATAGCCAAGATAGTGTCAAATAGCCAAGAAGGGGACATCCAAGTCTACTTGATGGGTGAAGTAATCTTTGATTGTTTGGGGCTGGGTTTCAGGCCAGTGAATTTCTTTTAAAGTTGTTGAATTTGAACCTTCCAGTTATGGAAGACAAAGTGTGAGGAGAACCCTGGGGAAAAACTGATGCTAGAAGAAGACGGCAGCAGTGAAGAGCTGAGTTCCAACCGGATCTGTGGATGGGTGGAGCAGACTCACTGTGTTTGGGGGTAGAATATATAAAATGGCATGTTATTTGTTCTTGCAAGCATAGCCCTGAACATTACAAGGAACTGTGAAATATTCTAAGAATTCATGCCACCCACTTGGAGGTGAAATAGTGAGGGAGAAATAGAAACATAAATCTTTTGGCTCACTTGGGTGGCCACATGTCTTAGGCGACATGTACAACCACACCTGGGCCACATTCTTCACATCTGGTGTGTCCCAGGTCATCTTTTATTTTTTTGTTTTTTTTCCCTCCTCCTCTTCCTCTTCTTCTTTTGCTTTATTTTTTGAGACACGGTTTCTCTATGTAGCCCTGGCTGTCCTGGAACTCACTCTGTAGACCAGGTTGGCCCGGAACTCACAGAGATCCATCCGCCTCTGCCTCCCAAGTGCCGGGATAAAGGGATGTGCCACCACTGCCCAGTCAGGTCATGTTTCTTAATTTGTTTCTGAGCTTCTAAGCTTTGGATCTCCTGCTCACGTTCCTGTCTGGGGTTGTGCTTTGCCAGTGGTACAATCTTTGTCTTGCATTCTTCTCACCAAGTCTGGCTTATTTTCCCATCAGTTACTATTTTCAGCTATCTTGATTAGCACTCCAATGAAGGGTTGGTTTGGGCCCACATAGCTTATGTAACAAATATTTCAATCAGGTGTCATCTCCCCTGAGGACCCAAGCCATATCTAACAAAGCTCAGGCTACAGAAATAGGCAGACCAGTGGGGAGTCAACCTCTGGCAGCTTGTGTGTCTTCTATTGTTTATGCATAAACACTCTGTAGCTCCCAATAGTTTCTCTCTGCTTTTTCCATTTCATTAGACTGTCAGGCAATATTTTTGTATGATATTGAAAGAGGCTGCTTTCAGTGATGGGTGAAATGATTTCTAAAAATAACCTGCAAATCAATTTGTTCAGTTTATAGAAATCTTGATAAAGAAAGGTGCTATTAAATGTGTGGAATAAAAAAAGCTCCTTTTCAGTTTGGAGCACACTACTAATATTCTGTGCAAAAGCCCTTGGTTCAGCTAAGTGCAGGTTGGGGCTGAGTAATCCTGACTTCACAGATTACTGAAGGTGTGGCTTTAGGCAAAATCAGAAAGCCTCTTTGGAATCTCAGATTCCTCCATTGCAAAATGAGGGAATGGCATCTCTCTCAATGCATTGTGGTAAAAGCAGAAATGAGAAGCACAGGGAAATCCTGCCAACCGACTGCTTGGTGTCTGTAGGTAGACTCACTGGAACTTTGTGAATATGTATTTGAAAGAAATAACTTCAAATCACTAGTTATAATAACACACATCTATTATCCCAGCACTCATGGGGTTGAAGCAGAAAGACTTCAAAGTGTAGACCAGCCACAGCTACGCAGCAGAGCCTTGTCTCAACCCCAAAAAGTGACTCTAAGCAGTGAATGGGTGCTATGAAGAGGGTCCAAGGACTTCTGCAAAAAGTTGTATTTCAGTTAAGTTGACTAGAAAACAAATCTTACAATGAGCTTCTTTTTTATTCTCACTTCGAGGATACAGATCAGGATGTGTTCTTGGCGAAGAGCCTCCCTTTAGTAAATATAGCAGGGGTGCATCTACAGATTATATTATGATCTCAGTATTCTGGCTTTCTCATTTCTCCATCTCTCTCTAAGCCAGAGGAATACATCCCACTCAGAGTTTTCCAAACATTCATCAAAACTAAAATTTCTTAACAAGAGGTACTCTACTAAGAGAAAAAGAACTAACATATTAAGTACTGTGTCAATATGAGCTGTTTTCTTAATTGTTCACAAAGAAAAACCATCGTTATCACTTCATGAAGTAGTTGGCCCAGCGAAGCCTAAATCGAGTAGACTAGGTCACAAGGGGTCCAGTGTCCTGGCCCCTGAGCCAGTGCCCTTTATGTGGTAGTTAGACTAGGATACATCAAAGAAGATCAGAGAATGATGGAAGCATCCACTGGTCCTACAACTTTGCTGTGGTGTTCTTTCCCCAAAAGGTGGGCCTTTTAGTTTATTGTTTAGTCTTAGTGTAACTGACCCAGCTCTGATGGTTTGACATTATCATTAGTAAGGGGAGCGAGTGAAAGAATCTCAGACCAGGGTACCACTGGGCTCCTCTTTCAATGCACCAGCAAAATGCTAAAAATATTCATTCTATTACAAGGAAGAGTAGTGTGACATATGATATCATGTTCACCCTAGTTTTGGGTAGATAAACACCACAGGTCAGTTGACATGATGGGGGGGGGCGCAGTTTACAAGTGTGGCACAGCTAATAAATCTTCATATAAATGAAGGCTTGCATTTCTGACTGTGCTCATGTGAAAGACCCTCTCTCTCTTGTTCTGTGGCTTCCTTCTGCCTAGCATCTACCCTTTCTCCCTTTGGAAACAGTCCCTCAAAAATCTCAGAGGAACTCTTTGTGTTGATTAATTTAATATGTCAAAACTGGAATAACTGATACATAGAGAATAGATTAAACATGATTGCCTCAGGTTTTTGTGAAGGTGTTTATGCAGAAAAAAATGTCTGTAAAAGTGGGGACACTAAAGTGGGAACACTATTAACTCCTAGGGTATTTATAAGAATAAAATGGAATAACATACATGAAGGTGCTGGCCTCTATGTGACTGTATCTATGAGCTTGTGTATGAGTCGGACCTTTATCTGGCTCATAGTAGGTATGCAGTAAGTACTGCTCATTATATTTTGTTGTTGTTCACTAACTACTACAGAATACATCTCTTCTCTGGATGTTGATGACTCTGCCTAAAGCCAAGGACAAAGAAATCAACAGATAAAAACACTGACTTTATGCAGTCAAACTCTTACCCTTAAAATATCTGTGGGATGAAGAGGTTTAAAAACACAGTGTTCTCCACAGTCAAGTACATTTGAAGGACAAAAGTAAGAACAGGCATTGAGAAGGCGGGGAAGAGCCGGAGTCATCCTTCTGTCCCTCTTGAAAGGTCAGTTTTGTTTTTTGATTTCCTCTCAAACATGGAAAAGAGCACTGGGGACAGGGGACTGGCTTTTTAGAGGGATGCTTTCCAAGCTGCTCTTTCTCTTTTTAAGGCCAACTTCCCCTCCTGATCGTCTCTCCACCTCTTGAGGGGTATTATTTATTAACTAGAATTAAATTAAGTTTGGGTTATTTTTTCACTTAAGGTAAGTATCTAAAAGCAGCTTGGTTAGAGGTTTAAAAAATAGTCAATGACAATCCTTAAAAGATGAATATGTATTAACCCATTTTCAAAATCTTACCAGTAAGGAAAAACAAACTTGTTGAACCACAACAGAACTATGTTTTCCATTTAAATATGGTTCATCAGGTTGCTCTAAACAAACAAATAAAAACCCAAAAGAACAAAATATCCTAGTAGGGCTGGAGAGATGGCTCAGTGGTTAAGAGCACTGGCTGCTCTTCCAGAGGACCGGGTTTGATTTCCAGCACCGCATGGCAGCTCACAACTCTTTCTAACTCCAGGCCAAAGAGACCCAATACCTTCTTCTGGTGTTCTGTGAGCACCACACGCACACATAGTGCATAGTTGTACAGGCAGGTAAAACACATGTATATAAAAATTAACAAAATTAATAAAAAATAAAATTTAAGAATCTCTGGACCACTTCAATGTTCATCCTAAATAAACATTTTTTAACACTGGAAAGTAATACAATTTGCACACCAAAATACTAGATGAAATATTAAATATCAGCTTAAAGGTATTTATTCCTATTCAATGTTACTTTAGCAGTTGCCTTAACCATTTCCCACTGAGTCCAAACACACCAACAGAAGATGTTTCATGTGCTAAAAGGTCTACACTGAAGTTTTACAGATTACATTGATAATGGCACATGCTCCGCTCTAATGGAGGAGTTATTTTCACTTGAATATCTACTTTATTTGTTTGGGGGAAAATCCATTTTCTAATACTTGTTCTTTAAAGGATTGACGGCTTAGTCTACCGAGGAAGAGAAAGCCCCAGTAAACAAACAGGATCAAGTGTTCCTTAAGATAAAGGCTAACCCAAGGAGAGCGCTTTGGGCAGGTGAATGTGCCCTTCACAGAGCAAAGCTTAAAATGGACATATTGAGAAATAGATTTGAAACTGAACATTACAATTTTTTCAGTTTTTTCCCCATTATTTATTTATTCTATGTGTGCATGTGGCGCATGATTTGTGGGGTCTGGCTTCTCATTTCCCCATGTGGGTTCTGGGGATCTAATTCAGATTATGAGGCTTGGCAGCCAGAGCTTTACCTGCTGGCCACCTTACCAGCTTAGGATGTATTTAAATGCCAGTGTTAGACATATATCATGAGAGAATTCATACATGTGTAGAGATACACTATAAAAGTCATGTCAATGTTGGTTAGATAAAGGGATCTACAAATCTGTATTTCCCACTCCATGCAGTTGGCGAGGAAACCGTATGGAGACAGAAAGCTGAGGGAAGGTAACGTTGGAGGCCTTGGGGTCACAGAGGCCGGAAACAGTCCAGGACAGTGTGGAGTGCTGCATGAGAATGGAGGGACTAGGAGAAAGCCACACCCAGTCCTCCTTAGGCTGTCCTTCCTCCATCAAGGGAAAGATGTCGGACCTTATCTGAATACAGCAAGTGAAGCCAGAGGAAAGTCCTTTCAAGTCTTCAATTTGGGGAGAATAAGTGGTCATCCCTCCATGCATTTATCCAAGTGGCCATTCCTAAGTGCAAGTCGGGGAACTGTTTAAGAGCCCCTTTAGGAACATTTTTGATTGCCATGACTGGAGGGGTGATATAGAATCCAGTGGGTAGAGAGGGGCTCAGGGAAGTTGTTGAGTTTTTCAGAGCACAGCCTAGCTCTCTCAACAGAATTACACCACCCTAGAGGCCAACTGTCATACAGTGAAGCCTACAGCTAACTTGTTCATGCCCCTGACACTCGTACATCCCTTCAAAGTGCTCAATTACGGATGGCTAGCCTTTCTGTCGACATTTCAACAAAGCCCTCAGAATGAAAGTCAGAGTCAAAAAGAAATAAACACCAATTCAACAATAAAAACAACCAAATTTAAAAAAACGAGGCACTGGAGATCATTTAAAAAAAAACATACAAAGAGAAATCATGATAGGTACAACCAACCCAAAATGTAATTTGACAGTACCCAGTAAGCTAGAACCAGAACAAAGATGCATCCCCAACATCCTCCTTTCCGGGACTTATCTCAGGGAAACTCTTACTTGTCACTGGACACATACACAGATTACTCTTAGCAGCATGGCTGAGTAGTCACAAATACCTAAAATCAATGTAATGGTTTATCAAATAAAGAATTGATAGGTTAACTGTAATAACTCTATTCACACAATAAATACCACCAGTCACTTAAAGTGAATGATACAGAGGTATTTAAATGTAGATAAGCTTCACAGATATGTTAATGGTAATGTATTGAAATGTCACACTGTACCCTATCAATATGGACAATTATGTGCCAATTAAAAACTGCAGAATCCCACACTCAGGAAGATATCATCTGTTTAAAGTTCAAGAGGGAGCAGAAACTTTATATGATTTAAGGAGTCATTTCTTATCTACATTCCAGATCCTACTAGCTGTCTCAGACTCAGGAGGAAAGCTCCCCTGGGAGGCAGAGCAGACATGTGACTGGGAGGTACACAAAGAACTTCACCTTGTCATATTTTATTTCTTTTCATGCATTTTGGGCTTCCTAGTGTTTGTTATGTATTTTTAGTATGCTTTAGATTGCATTAAATAACATCTTCAGAAAGATAAAAGAGAATATTACATCCAGTAAATGCTGTGATCTGGTTAAAGAAGTAGGAATATAATTTCAAAAACATAATAGTTACAAAAAACCAAACCCAACATGTACAATACTTATTAAATGCCTTAAAATATAATATATTGGGCAGGAGAGAAGATGCGTCAATTATAGAGCTCTGGCCATTCCTCCAGAGGACCTGGATTTGATTTTCAGCATCCACATGGTGGCTCAAAACCATCTGTAACTCCAGACCCAGGGGATTTGATGCCCTCTTCTGGCCTCCATAGGCACTGCGTAGATAGATATACATGTAGGCAAACACCCATACACAGAAAATAAAAATAAAGAAAAAGTAATATGTGTGTATGTGTATAAAAAAACCCACAAATTTAAAAAATAGAATTCATATGTTTTCCTTTGAAATGTCTAATTTAATTTCAAATACAAAGTTAAATTTAATCTCAGTGGCATCAGTTTAGAACTGAATTTTCTTTTCCATAGCTAAGTATATGAAATCTTTGGCCCTGTGCCTTTGAAAGCTACGCAGATCATGCCAGGAGGTATGACAAGTCCAGTTACATTTTCACACCAACCAGGGGTTGAGATAAATTATCTATTGCTATAAAAGATGAACATTATTTTTGAGGCATTTAGCAGTTATGGAATATTTTACAAATGAGGAAAATTAAAACAAACATGCTTATCAGTGCTTTGGATGAACTAAGCCTGGAGACAAGTGGCCACATCCATGTTTTAGACAACTTCTGTAATCATTTAACAAATAACCTTTTCCTTGGCACTACAGAACTCAATTGGGACTTGAAAAAAGTATAAAAATCGTCACTTAAGATGTAAGTGATAAAAGCAAAGTTGAGAGCTGGGTAAGTAAACATTTTAATTTTGTTATATCAGTTTACCTAAAATTACCATTTCATCCATTTGGTTGCAAATGCTGTATTATTATACCAAGTAGTGGAATCTTAAAAAATACATGTTACTAGTTGAAATGTGCACAGTTTCTGATTATTTCCATCAAAAGGGCTCCAAGTTGACATGGCTGAGAGTTCCTGCTCTCCAGAAGCTTCAAGTCCTCATCCAGAGAAATTAGCTCTGGGAACAGAAATAACTTCACAACTTTTAAAAAGTAGGGTTGCATATTTCATCAGGAAAACATTGATTTCTAGCATAATTGTCCCTCTGTGGCATGAATCTTCTCAGAGTGAAGCATTATACTTCTGAAATCTATAAATAAACATTAAGTATGTGGCCAGTAATAAGGCAAAACAAAACTGACCAAATTTTTTTTTCTTTTTTTTCAAGACAGGGTTTCTCTATGTAACAGCTCTCGCTGTCCTGGAACTTGCTCTGTAGACCAGGCTGGCCTCAATCTCAGAGATCCACCTGCTTCTGCCTCCCAAGTGCTGGGATTAAAGGCGTGTGCCATCCCTGTTCCACACCAAAGATTTTTTTTAATTAAAATGCTTATTGCATTTTCCATGCTAGTTACTGAAATACATTTTATTTAAGCAATTGAAGTTTTTTCTCATAAGTGCTTATCAGGCAAAAATGCTAATACAGATGTTTACAAAAATGAAAAGGAAGCTGAGATCTCTGAGTTCTGTGAGAGTGCTTCAGCTCTGCAAGCTCATGTACTCAATCCTGTCATCAGTGGTGATGCCCCCAACTCCTACCTCCTCTCCTCACTTCTCAGGACTTCCAGTGGGCCAGGAGACGACAGAGAAGAAGTAAGAAAAGGAAATGTGCTGTACCTATAGCACAGGAACCTGAGAGGAGGGATGGATGTCAAATCCATGAGACATGGGATTCTACAGGAAGGAAAACAATTACCTCCCAGGTGATATGCACATACAAGGTAGTTGTGCATGGAGTTCATCCCATTTCACTGGCATCAAGTTCCTCTTCACATCTGGGTGAAGATCCTGAGGTCAGAGAGGTAGCCTGACTTGAAGTCACAGAGCAGTTTAGAAGACCCGATGAAGAACATGCAGATTATCATACTATTTTCAAGAAATGTGTTGGGAGCCTGCCAGGTGTCTGGCTTGGAGCCAAGATGGGCACAAGAATGGAGACTAAGACCCAGTTTGTGCCAGGAGGTATTTGTGCTCTGGCATTAGTGGTAGCTGGGCTGGGAGCGCTGGGAACTACTGTAATATTTGATCATCTTAGTACCAACTGTGGTGTCTCTGAGGACCGCAGCATTATACAAACAAGCCTAGTACTGTGTGGAGACAGGAACACCTGGTAAAGTAAATAAGGAGAAACAAATTCAGCTAAGCTGCAGTCTGGAAAATGCATATTCGAAGGAGAATTTGTATTCACCTATCAGTCTTACCAAGCTTTTAAAACAACATTCCAAATGAAGAAACTGGCCCCATTATCTACTGCTGTTGATGATCTATGATTCGCGATTAGATGTAGAACTGAAGCATCACATACCATGGCTTTAATCAGGGATAAATATGACCACAGCAAACAAACACTGCCACAAACCAAGGCTTCATTCACGAAGCATAATGGTACATGAAGCAGTCTGCTAAAATACCTGCAAAAGAACCCTCTCTGCACCTAACAACATTGCAAAACCACCATACACATAGCACAATACAAACTTTTCTAAAAACTGCAATGTGCATGTGAGTGTATGTGTGACAAGCCCTAGAAGGCAATGTAGTAAGTGAATGCCTGTGATTATTTGCAGATACACTTGATCTTCAGTGTTTCAATTTCTAGAGTTCCCAATTTCGGTCTCTCTGTCTCTCTCTTTGTGTATGCGTGTAGAGGTCAGGGGACAACATCTGGTGTCAATCTCCATGTGCTTTCCATTTTTTGTTTGTTTGAGATAGGGTCTACACATAGTGTGGAACTTTGCCAAGTAGGCCAGCATAGTGGCCAGCTTCCAGGGATCTGCTATTTCTGCCTTCCTCCTCATTGTCCCGGTGTTACAAGCCTGAGCCACATTTCTGACTTCTTACATAGGCTCTGGGATCTGAACTCAGGATCCTCTGGCTTGCAAGGCAAGAGCTTTACTGGCTGATTCATCTCTCCATCTCAGTCTTCAAATTTTCTGCACAGAGATCCTTTAATCTTATAATTATGCTAGTGAACTGTTTCTGACCAGGATGATGCTCTGAAATGAATCGCTGTCTACTCACTGGCTTTAGGCCACCAAGTGACTCAGTCCTTCTGTTTTGAACACAATGGACAAGAAAGGTCATGAGACCTGAGCCCATAGCCAGGACTTGCTCTTTACTGGCTGAGCCTGCGTAATTGTATCTTCAAAATGTGGTCACCGACAGCTCCTCACAGATGAAGTGAAAATAGCCTAAGAAAAATGGTCAAATACAAAAATCACTCACTTCTTAGTTTTATGCCACCAGACTAGTTACATTAGCTGTGAAATTCCACTTGTAACTGTTAAAGTAGTAGTAAGTAATGCCTTCTATTGGGGATCATGTGCTACTACCTACAGAGATGAATCAAGAAACGTGGCCTGGACCATTATGGTAGAAGAAAGCAGTGGGAAGCCAGATGGCAATTTGACTTGGACAAGATGATACCAAGTTCTATGTTAGTGGTCGAAACATTAGATCAGCAGAGTAGAAATGGTAGTTAGAAGTGTAGAGTGCCTCCTTTAAGGCAGAGGTGCTGAAACATGCTGGAAAACATTGGTTAATGAAACAAAACAAAAGATCCAAAAGACACTGCCACCATTCAAAGGACGGGAATAATTTCCCTCAGGGGCAGGCCTGTAAGTCCCAGAGGATCCTGAAATGTCTAGAACACAAGCTCACATTTTCCTTCTTGAAATCTTCATCACCTCACAGTATGCACTTTCTGTCTTGTAGACAGGCTTTCTTGCAAATGTACTCTGTGTTTACACATTAAACCCCATTACATCACCTGAAGCAAATACTACTATTCTCAATTTGTAGCTGAACTAGAAGCCGGAGGAGTTATATAACAGACAATGGGAGAAGCAGGGTTTAGACCTGAGTTGCTTTAACTCTGAGGCTGAAATTTTTGCCCTCACATTCTCTTGCTTTGGTTCTGCTCACAAGAAGAAAGGGTGGGAAATCTCCAAGTCTCCGGAAGATGAGCTGTCCACACTCTGGTCTGCTTTCCCAGAGGCTTGCTCATCATCCTTTGCAGTGAAGTCTCATTCCTTTCTATTCTTGTCAGACAAACAACACCGTACACCGTTTCAGTCCCAGTGAATTCAATTTATTCTCCCAGCTTAACCTAATTTGTATCACTTAATCCCACTTTTGTGCAATTCAAATCTGGAACCCTTGAATCAAATCATCTAATAGCCCCAGATAAGCAAGGAAAGAAAAATGTTCCAGAAACCTATGCTGGGTAGAAATCAGTGGGAAATTATCTAATAATAGAATAAGCATCTTTTATTTCTTATTCTACCTATAAATACCCATATGACATTAATTCCATAATCTCTCTTAATTCATTTCTTTTTGCTTTTATTTATTATTTGATTGCTTCATACACATATATTTTGGTTTTATTCACCTCTTTTATCTTTTTTCTTCCATTCTCACTCCCATTGAACCCATTCTTCTTCCCAATGTTTTATTTTATTTCTTCATAAAAAACTCCTCCTTCTTTGAGAGACTTTGTAAGATTAAAAGAAAGATTCTACATGAATTTGCTTTGAATTCTAATATTATGGGAGTAATCATGGTGACTCATAGGCTAGTAAGCTTGTTTTTCTAATGAATAAAGATTTGAATCAAAGTTTTCCTAGTAAAGGTTTGGTGTTCCTTAAAACTTGGTTGTTCTAGATAATGAGAAAAACTATCTGGTTGCCAAGTAATCTATTCATTTTCTCCCAAGTGGAACTAGTGTATGTTGAACTGTCTACCCTTGTTACTTTAACAACCTATTTAGTACATTTATATCTAACCTCTTTTATCAGAAACAAGTGATTTTCTTTCTGCCTTTTGGATACTTCTGAAATGTAAACAATGGGTAATGTGATAGTTTTAATTGTCAACTTGACACAATCCAGAATTGCGTAGGAAAGGAGTCTCAATGAAGGATTGTGTAGATTAGGTTCGATTGTGGACATGTTTGTGGGGGACGATCTTGGTTATTTTAATGGAGGCGGAAAGATTCATCCACTGTGGAGAGCACCATTCCCTGGACAGGAGATTCTCAGCTGTGTAGGAGTGGAGAAAGCAAGCTGAGCAAAAGCATGTAGGCATTCATTCATTGCTTTCTGCACTTGACTCTGGTGTGATGTGAACAAATGCCTCACGTTCCTGCTGCCTAGAGTTCTTCTCAATGATGGATGGTAACCTGGAATTGTGAGCCGAATAAACTCCTTTTTCCCCAAATTTTTCTTGTCAGGGTATTGTATCACAGCAACAGGAAACAAAACTAAGATAGACAACCACTTGTTAAATAACAGAATATTCATCTGTTTGGTCCATTTTCCACACAAGTAAATTTTAGTTAGACTCTATTATGTTTAAGTCTTGCTAGGCAGGAAACATCAGAACTAGTCAGCTAGTAGTTTACATCAAAATAGCTAAGATAACAACCAATGTTTGCAAGTTGCTTTACCTATAAGTAAATACTTCTCAAACTTCAGTCATTTTTAACATTAGCATGAGGGGTTGCTATATTTTTATAATTTAAATGCTTTATAATTTACAAAGACTTGCTTTAAGTTGAATTTTTTTCTTTTTTTTTGGTTTTTCGAAACAGGGTTTCTCTGTGTAGCTTTGCGCCTTTTCCTGGAACTCACTTGGTAGCCCAGGCTGGCCTCGAACTCACAGAGATCCGCCTGCCTCTGCCTCCCGAGTGCTGGGATTAAAGGCGTGCACCACCACCGCCCGGCTAAGTTGAATATTTTTACCTAAATAAGTTTATTTAAAATGGGAACTTTGGAGCTGGGGAGATGGCACAGTGGTCCAAAGCATTTACAATAGCTCTACCAGAGGACCAGTTTTGATCCCACCCATCTGCCCACATCAAGAAGCTTGCAAACATTTGTAATTCCAGCCCCAAGGGATGTCATGCCTCTTCTGGTCTCCACTGGCACCTGGGCAGGTATGTGTGTACATACATACACACAAATGAAATAAGTATTTTAAAAAGTAAACTTTATATCACTACTATAACTTCTTGCCATAAGTAAGAAGTAAATACATACACTGATTTAGTCTTTCCACAAAATATGCATATATTTAACATCATGTCATGTCAGTGTTCATGGTATGGATCTGGGGGGAGTTAGGGGAAGGAAGGGGAGTGAATATAATTAGAATACATTGTATGAAACTCTCAATGATTAAAATACCATATTAAAAGCATAATATTGTGAAACATACACATTTTACTTATCTATTCTAATATAATTATTAATTTTTAGAATGCAAACAAATGAAATGAAGAAAGTCTAAAGCATTTCTTCTTGACTGGATATCTATGGAGAGGGAGGAGATACATATGTATCAGTCAGAATTTAGAGACAAGTTATAATATGATATATAATATAATATATAACATAGTGTTTTATGAAAGCATTTAGGTGAAGGGACATGTTAAAATAGACTGTAATCTCAATTTGCATGAAAACTTAATCAACAAGTAAAGTAAGCCTTGGAGATTTTGTTCTTATTTTATAGATGACGAGACCAGGGCTCCTGGAGCTCAAATGAGTTGCTCTGTGATTACAAGGTGGTGAACCTTACAGTGGGGACTCAGACCGTAAGCTCTTCCCCTGCCCACAGTCCCTTGCCTGGAGGAGGGGCATGCCAGGGCATCTGAGCCAAACACTGAAGATCCCCCTCAATCTCTTATAACCAGGTCAAGGAGGTGAGAAGCACCGAGTGATGTGTCCAAATGGCACTAAGAGTAAGCAGGTAAGTGTGCTTTGAGATAATTGACTCAGAATAATGGTCAGTCCTTGGCAAGTGAGCTCACTGCAACTTGGGTTGTTAGGAACAACTTTGCGGGTATGGAAGTGAATTTACAAGCTGCTTGATGAAGGTGAAGGGAATCAGATAACCTGAAGAACAGACAGAGGGAAAAGCATTCCAAATCACATCATGATGACATTTAACAAAAAAGTTAAAGACATTCTGGCCTCAGTCAAGGCAGATTGGGGAAGACACAGAATAGTCAGAAAGTGCCAAGGCCACTTTGACAGTCTTCTGTGCTTCTCAATGGAATTAGCTATTCCTCTAGCCTCTTTAAAAATGAATTGGTTCCTTTAAACATGTATAGCATTCAGTTTACAGTGTTTGTGCTTTAGGAGCGTGTGCTCATATTTCTAAGGAAGTCCTTCATCCTTACTGGGGAAGTCATAAATCACTCGAAGGTTTGGCAATTTAACTGTGTTGACATTGAGACTCTGTGCAGTGTTCATAAAACATGTGTAGCCTCTGCTGCTGAAATATGGTCCTTGAACCATACTTTGCTTTTACCTGGAACTTGTTAAAATGCAGTTTCCAGGGCAGGAGGTCTGAGTGGGGTATGAGATGCTGCCTCTGCAGTTAGGTTCCCTAGTGACTCATGGTATTGGAGTCTGAGCTAGAGGATTGAGGCTGCATTCACACAATGAAAGAGAGGTTTAAAAATGTATAAATTCAGATCACATAGAGTCAAAACACAGGACAGATAGATGAGAATATATACCCAAATAATTATGGAATACAAGAAATGACTTACACCTTTTTTTTTTATTTTATTTTATTTTTTTTTTGCTCCTAGTTTGTACTTTCTATTACTAACCTGCCTTGAAAGAATAAAAGTGGGGTTGGTGGTTAAGAATGCTTGCAATGGACCCAGGTTCTGTTTCCAGCACCCATATAGCAGCTCACAACCATCAGAAGATCCAAGTCCTCTTCTGGCCTTCAAAGACACTGCATGCCATGAGTGTGTGTGTGTGTGTGTGTGTGTGTGTGTGTGTGTGTGTGTAAAATAAGAATAAACAAGTCTTTTAAAATAAAGGTAATACAGATACATTTTAAATTCTTTTTCTGTTTTCAGAATTTCAATTTTCTTTTCTGTTTTCAGAATTTCAATTTTCTTTTCTGTTTTCACAATTTCATTGAATTATTTCTGGAAAAAAAAATAAACATAAGCCAGCAAGTCAGTTGGAAACAAGAAACTAAGAAACTGTTGAACAAGACAAAAAGTTTTACCTAAGTGAGAAATAAGTCAGTGCAACTTTCATGATCCCAAAGCTCTTGTGAGAAGTGTGTGTGTGTGTGTGTGTGTGTGTGTGTGTGTGTGTGTGTGTGTGTGGATATGTGAGATCTTTGCATGTGTATCCACTAGTCCATCTTTCTTTTTCTCTTTTAACAGGCCACAAAGATATAGGAATAGACACTTTCAAGACTGCCAGCTGAGAAGATACTTTAATGATGAACCAGATCCGTTTTCTGAACAATTATTTTCAGCGGCTTTATTTTAAGCTCTGGCTGGGACCATCTTAGCAGTGTCACTGAGGTTGAGAGAGGCCCAGCTGCTTTTGAAACAATTCTTCACCCGCATGCTCACTTGGGAAATTTACCTTAAGCGTGCTCGTTTCTTGCAGTCCGCCCTCACTTTGGCGACTCCCCATACTTAGCACACAGTAACCGGGAAGCGACTGGAAATGCCAGCTGCAGCATATCCTAGCTTTTGGGTGTTGAGGCAAGGGAAGCACAGAGCTCTCACTTCTTCAAATGGGGGGAGTGAGGTGCACTTTAGTTAAGAGTACTAAGTGAAATAATTAGCATAGAGCGTAAAGGAGATTTAAAAGTCGACAGATCCATTCATTAATTTACTCTTTACCAACTTTGTACCATGCATTCAGGCAGAGGACAAAAACGATGTCAGCCATATTCCCTTATCTGGAATATTTTGAAGTGCCCTGCAGGGTGCAATGCTACCATGCTGAGAAGGCCAGGCCTTATGAGGGGGACTGGAGTGATATTTTTTCATGAAAATATTTCTTGGATCCCCAAAGACTGAACTTTTGCTGGACTTTGCAGCCAAGTTAATGCTTTGAGGTCACGTAATGTACTTAACCTGCTGCCCTACTGCATTCTCAGGCCCATTTAAGTTTAGTGGGCCTAAAAGAGAACAATGTAACCAATTTTACTAAGCCTTGAATTTCCCATGCAACCAGTTTTTATAACCCAAGCTAAATGCACAGCCTTAATCTTAAGTTACACACTTTTTAATGCCTGATTCAGAATAATGTGTGATGTAACCGTTTGCTGAAAACAGCCACACAACTGAAAGCAACCTTAGAACAACAAATATTCGCCATAAATGTTGGAAGCAACATGTGGACAGAGGGTGATAACATCTGCTTGCAGTTTTGAATGCTGGGTTAGCTGGGAGCAGTCAAGTTCCTTTGCAAAACTTCCTTCTTCCCTTGCAAATCTCTGTTAAAGATTTCTAGAAAGAGTCCCTCATTCTGAAGGGGAGATGGGCACAAAGTACTACCCCTAACCAAGAAGCTACTTGCAGTTGCTAGCTGCTGGGAGAGGGAAAAAAAAATCAGTTTTCTCCAATGGAGTGATTTACATAGTGAGGGGCAGACTTCACGCTCAAGATAGTCGGCCAGCACAAAACAGACTCCATTTGGGGGGGGGGTCCATTTTTTTGACTTGGTAGATTTTTTTTTCTAAGAGAGAGAGAGAGAGAGAGAGAGAGAGAGAGAGAGAGAGAGAGAGAGAGAGAGAAAGAACACAAGAGAAAGGCGGGTAGCGAGGATGCCATGTTTTCCATGCTGTTCAATAAATATAGAGCAATGCCCTTTGTTATGGTCAGATAGAAGACAGGAGAAGTAGAGAATTCTAAGTTGGGCTCTCTCTTGTTCAAACTAATCCAAGAGGAAGCTGTTTTATTTTCATTCCTTAATAAGCTATTGACAAGTAACAGGAGGACCAAATTTCACTGTGGAGGTAGGGGTGGTAATGGAATCTTCCTGGGGAAAGTGGCATCTGCACCGAATGTGATGAGCCTGTAGGCTTTGGCCAGGAATGGTTGGAAGCTTCCAGACAGTGGGAAAGGCACATTTGAGACCTCAATTAGGAGAAAGAGGTCACACGTTCAGATAAACCTTTAGCTAACTGAAAATGGGTAGGAGATGAGCTCGGGATAGAGGATCTGGGCAGTGAGTGGAGAGAAGTAAACAGTTACGGACTTGTTGACATAGCTTGGTCACACATGGACCTTGTGAGCCATGTGGGGAAGCTTAACTTCATCAAGGTCAAACATGATCAACTTGAGAGCTTAGGAAGGCTGCTCTGGCTACATTAGAGTTAAGATTGGGGGATGTGGATTGGAGGCTGTGGACTGCAGGTGGCGGTTGGCTGTGAGGCTGCTGCAATAATGCAGGAGAGAGCTGACTCCATCCTGAAGTAGGTCAGTGGAGATGGACAACGGCAAATAGATTGAGACCAGCATTTGACTGGAAGCATGTGTGAGGAAATAGGTACTAAGAAAGTCCTTCATACATTCTTAGCTAAAAATAACTAACAATAAAATCCTATAAACAAAAGCTCTTTGGGATCTCTCTTTCCACTCTCTGGAGATCTCTTAACCACCTCAGGTCAAGGGAAGATTAATTCAGTGGTATTGGAAAATATCCATCTCTTCCTAGCATTTCTCAAAGTAAGATCTGGGAATTTTTTCTACTAAAGATCAAAAGAATGTTTATAAGAATAATGTGCTATATTTGGCCCTCTGTAGCCACAACCAAAGTTTACTTGTGGTAGTTTCCACAAGTAAACTACCCAGTGGAAAAAAATGTATCTGTATCAAACGTGCAGATTTTTTCTTTTCATTTCTTAATACAAATACATAATTTACACTGTGTTGGGTATTATAAGCAATGCCCAGATGATTTAAAGAATATGGGGGAACTGTATACCTTATATGCAAACACCATGTTATGTAAGAGACTTGCATACCTCAAGATTTATGTTTTCTTGAGATCCCTGGCATCAAACCTCTCTCAGATGAGCCATATTTTTCTCTTTGGTTTGATTTGTTCAGAACACACAGAGTTTTCAAGAGGCTGTGTACTATGTGATGATGTCATTGTTCTTGACAGCCGATGCTTTGTATTAAGCTCCAAATGGACTGAGTTTTAATTTGGAATACAGTAAATGCAGAAAGATAAAAATCCCATGAACAAAAAAGCTCTTTGGGATCCTCAGTGACATTTAAGATATTCTAGGGATGAAAGTCATCATAAAAAAAAAAAAAACATTTAAAGGCCAGACATTTCCAGGAGTGGGAAACTGAGAGAAGGCAAATAGTGTTGACTGAGGAAGCTGATTTCTAACTTAGCTTTGTTGACGCCTCAACTCAGAGCCACTGTCTGCACAGCACAAGGATGATGCCGGAGAGCAGAAATATGAAATCTAGATGCCGGGGAGCAGAAATATGAAATCTATATCTGCAATTCTGAGGGTTCTTTGTTCATTAAACAAAGTGAGAAAACAGAGAAAGTGAGTAATACCCAGAGATCAGAACAAGATTTGTTGTGTGGGCAGGAAAGCAGGAGGCTGTGATGTGGGCAGGTGGAGAAATAACACAGTGAGGAGAAGAGATGCAGAGGACACCCAGAACCAGAAGCTCTGAGCCCGAGTGCCTACCCAGAGGGACTTCAGCACTCCTGTGGACCAATCTTTCATCTTATGATTCAGTGAACTACCTAAGGAAGCACACCCCAGCAGTCACCCGTACTTCATCTACAGACACAGGAGAAAGTACAGCAAGCTGCGTTGTACCCTGAACAATCCTGGCATGTCCACCCTTTCCAGAAGCCAGGGAATCTCAGTGTGAAAAGTCTGGGCGGGTGGGGGTCAGAAGAAAAGCAAATGGATATACAGGGAATGACCCAGGAGACCGAGGGCAGGGCAGGATTGAGGCTTAAGACTAGGACTCCATGGACCGGTAGGAATGAGTTTGTATTTTATTTGATTCCAATAACTTAAATTCAAAGATTCACAAGAGGAGTAAAGTTCATTTTAGTGGTGAAGGCTATCCCACTGTTTCAGTGGAATGATCTTCCTGAATCATCAGAGAGCCAACTCTAAGATCCCCTGTCAATGGGCAAGACAGATGTGAACTCACTCTTTATGTAGGTGAGTATGCGAAACCCGTTTCTCATAAAACCCTGGAGCCAGCTACCCAGAACATCCACTAACAAAACCAGCATGGTCTCCTAGGAGAGGTGTGTGACAGGATCCCAAATGAGAAGCAGAGCTGGAGAAAGAGGTGACAGAGGCCTTGTGTGTTGTGTTACCACAGGTGTTGGCCCTGAGCTGTCGTTAAAATCTGTTTTCTGCTGTATATCCATTCATTACGAGGCTCCAATCACATAAGCCTGCTAGGTCTTCCTAAACATTCAAGCAAGTTCCTATCTCAGGGCATGGTTCTGTATTTACTGTCTTCTTAGCATGGAAGGTCCTTTCTCAGTCTCTGGCATTTTAGGCTGAATGATTCTTCGTCAGAGACCTGTTCCATGCATTTTAAGATGTTTAAGGGGGTGGAGAGACGGCTCTGTTGGTAAGAACACTTGATGTGCAAGTATGAGGACCCGAGTTGGAATCCCCAGCACCCATGTGGAAGTCAAACATACAGTCCAAATGTCAGTCATTTCTATGGGGAAATGGGAGATGGAAACCAGAGTCCCTGGAAGTCTGTGGATCACTCAGTGTGGCATACACAGTGGAAAAATAGCAAAGGGACCTGCCTCATACAGGGTGGAAGATAAGGCCAGAAACGCAAAGTTATCCTCTGACCTCCACAGTGTGCCACATGCAACACACACACACACACACACACACACACACACACACACACACACACACCGAAAATCTGTTTAACATCATTCCTGCTATAGCAAAAGTCAGTAGGAACCCCATCCTTGGCTGTGACAATTAAAACATTGCAGATGCTGCATGTCCCTTGAGAGGCAAAGTCACCCCTGGTTAGGAATCACTGCCCTAGATATCTGCCTGATTCACTCTGTCGTTTAATTTAGGTCTGCACTCAGATTTCACCTCTAGGGAAACTTTGTCTAAACACAGTCTGAAACAGAAGCCCTGGCTCCATCCGCCCCCCTCCTCTCTTATTTTCTTCCTACTACTCATCACAACCTAAAGTTCCATCAGATACCCGGCTTGTTATACTTGCCACTGTACCCCTAACACCTAGTGCTCAGAGAACTGGGAGATGTTTTGGGGAAAAAAGGAAGGAACAAGATACTGGTACTGTTTGGGGACTCCAAAGAGGGATGGGAAGTTCTCTTGGCAGGGAACTTGACACAATGGGAGAAAGGTTTCCACTTAACGGGTTAACAACTGTGGTGGTTGCTGTCTACATGAAGATGAGGCTTTAGGGAAGCTGTGATGAGAGGCACATTTTCACTCACTCTTTCTAACATGGTGCTTTGAAAGCAGGAATAAGTTACCCTCAAGCACTTTTATGAACAACACACACGTTTCAGACCTAAAATTGCAGTCATTTCCCATCATCAAAAGGCAGTGTTCTCGACCAATGTTTACACTGATGTCTGCTTGCCACAGAGCAAAAATCATGCTGACAATTAGGAAGGTATCTGATTAAAGGTTGGCGTCTTTTCCTCATTCTTCTAATTTGGAAGTGTGTTTCTAGTTTTCAGTAGCATCATCATACAAGCCCAGCAGGTCCATAACAATCAGGCTGACTCCAGCTGAGGTAAACTCAGTCATGCTCTGGGGGCGTGACTTACAAGCAAGACCTCCGTCCTCCTCCACACAGACTTGCTGCTATCCTCCTGAATTCCTTATGGCACACTGAACCCATTTCTAAGACGCTGACTTACATCTGGAAGGAACTTCCAAGTACTGAGGAGAAATATAAGTGCTGGGGAATGAGGACTTCCGAATACATTAAATATAACTTCTTAACATTAAGTAATTCCATACTCACATTTTCCAAACATAAGAGGATGGAAGTGTTTTAGCAACACCTTTTAAGACAATAATAGAAATCTGGTGTGTGTGTGTGTGTGTGTGTGTGTGTGTGTGTGTGTGTGTGTGTGTGTGTGTGTGTTATAAGTGTACTAGTACATATGCCTGTCCTTCAGCAAAGCTGAACCACAACCAAAGGTGAGTGTGGGTTTTAGAATTTGGGACCCTAAGTGACCCAAAGACTTGCTTTCTTCTTCAAGAGCTTGTGCAGGACACCCAGAGGCATGAGGTAAAGAGGCAGCCTAGTCAAAGGCTGACAAGACCCTCTGCCTTCTGGGGTTATATTGTTAAAGTATGTTGCTTCTTCTTTATTCATTTTAATCTTGTCTGTGGTTTCTACCATTAGTCCTTTTGGGGACTCATCACTCATCTGTTTCAGTGTTTGAATGAAGGGAATATTCATCATTACTTGAATAATTTTTACAAATAAATTTGTGTATATCTAAGGCATATCACATGATGCTATTATGTACACACATATTAAGTAAAACGCTTTTTGATGATGAAACAAGTTAACATGTGTTACCTTGCATAATTACTCACTTTACCTCTTGTGGCAAGAACAGCTAGACTCTACTACACTATTTTTTTAAAAATTGTATTAGGTTTATCTATTTTATTTTATGTGTATGAGAACTCTGCATGCATGTGTGCATGTGTACCACCTGTGTGCCTGGTACCCTCAGAGTTCAGAGGCAATAGCAACCCGTGTTCTTACTGACTGAATCACCTTTCAGGCTCC